>NC_135499.1:215721740-216021740 GCF_052857255.1 Amblyomma americanum | reverse complement strand
ACAGCAATGCCTAAATATGGTGCGCTACGCTATCGCTGATCTAAAGCCGCCTATTTTTAGGACAGGGGAATATTTTCTTGTACCCCGCAGTCTACAAGGCTACCGCTGGCACACATTAAACGGCGCTGTGCCTACTTTAACAAAGCACTAAACCTGTACGGCGGTTGACTGCACAACCAACGAACAACCGAGTTAAGGTAGACACAGTTTTGCGCAAATCTGCATTCTAAGAAAGACTTGAAAAAAAAAACGGATATTCATCGGTGGCATGAGGTCTGTAGAACTACCAAGCTGTCGATGTGATGCAGGAGTCAATGAGCTGATAAATTTTTTTTGCAACGAAAGAATATTAATGATATTAAAACAAGCCTTCAGTTGTTTTCGTCTTATTTACTGTACCGCACAATCTAAGAATCGAATGAAGGGCTCAATGCAAAGTTGCTGTCACGCTTCTTCAGCACCATTTAGTCATTCGAACTTGGTAACTGGTAAAAGATGGCGTTCCCACGAAGCTCTGCTTTGGTACCAGAAATACAAAATTGGCGCTTAGTTACTTTTGTATTGTCAGCAGACGAGTATGTTGAATAGAAAATAGGGGCTCGCTATTTGACATGCTACCTAGTGTTACTACGCGGGGCATGAAACGCCACAAACGAAGTCTGTCTGCCTTCATCAATGGCGTCAAGATGCTTGCTAGGCTAATGCGAAAGGCGGGCTGTGAAAAAGAAGAAAAAAGAGTATCGTTCTGGCTGGCCGTCTAAAAAAGTTTCATTCGTAGTTGGTGGTTTATTATTTGCCTTTGACCTAAAAATCTAACCCGACTGCTCTCAAACAGCAATCTCGGCAGAGTGTAATTGTGTTGGCTGCCTACTGTTCGGAAAACTTTGACATACTTTGAGACGGGTGAGGTGGGCGTGAATGATGAGAGGGAGAGAACAAAGAGCCTCTTGCACATGTAAGGCGCGAAAGCGAGACTACGGTGTCGATGTCAATCCGGTTGCAGCCGACACCTTCAGCAGAAACGGACTACTGTATTGCATCAAAAACTCCGGATAGATTGGCCGATTAATAGTGCGAATAATGTGTTTATTGAGAGCAAAACGAGAAGCAAAGAAAGAGGCCTGAGTATTTTGTAGCTTAATTTGTAAATATTGTAGAGAGGTTCAACAGAGCTATTAGCATTGCAAGCAGGTAAAGCTTGCTTTCATAAAAGAACAGAAAAATAATATATATATATATATATATATATATATATATATATATATATATATATATATATATATATATATATATATATATATATATATATATATATATATATATATAGTAAGCTGGAGAAGGCACATTGAAAAACGTAACGAATTTATTCAACGTTTCGACCAGTCTCTGCCAAGTATTATATATATATATATATATATATATATATATATATATATATATATATATATATATATATATATATATATATATATATATATATATATATATATATATATATATATGTATATATATCAGCAGACAAGTTAAAGGAAATGAGGGGCCCGTTTGACAAATTTATGAAGGGAGCCAACAGTCACCGAAACAAAGGTGCATAGGGGAACGTTAATTTTTTTTTAATGTGTTATGCTTATCAGTAGAGTGTTCACCAGCGGCACCAGCTGCTTTATAAGTAATTTTCTTTAAGCAATTTATTAATCTAAGAATTATTATCCTACTGATAAGCATAACACATTAAAAAAAATTAACGTTCCCCTATGCACCTTGGTTTCGGTGACTGTTGGCTCCCTTCATAAATTTGTCAAACGGGCCCCTCATTTCCTTTAACTTGCCTGCTGATAGCTTAACGAGGGTCTCGGTTCTGGCAGTCTTAATGCCAAAGGTAGCATAAGAGGGCTCTCGCACAGTTTCCGCCCTCGCCGTTAGATGACGTTCTACGTCACGCTCGCGGTATTACAGGACGTGCTACGTCCGCCGCTATGGTCGAGGGTGCCGCTGGTGAACACTCTCAAGGCTCGCTTACACCCAGTAAACATAAATACCCACGAGAGCAGCAGATTGGACAGCCGTCGCCGTAGCTCAGTTGGTAAGAGCACCGGACGCGATATTCGGAGGTCGTGGGTTCGGATCCCACCGGCGGCGTGGTTGTTTTTTCTGCTGCTTTATAAGTAATTTTCTTTAAGCAATTTATTAATCTAAGAATTATTATCCTACTGATAAGCATAACACATTAAAAAAAAATTAACGTTCCCCTATGCTCCTTGGTTTCGGTGACTGTTGGCTCCCTTCATAAATTTGTCAAACGGGCCCCTCATTTCCTTTAACTTGTCTGCTGATAGCTTAACGAGGGTCTCGGTTCTGGCAGTCTTAATGCCAAAGGTAGCATAAGAGGGCTCTCGCACAGTTTCCGCCCTCGCCGTTAGATGACGTTCTACGTCACGCTCGCGGTATTACAGGACGTGCTACGTCCGCCGCTATGGTCGAGGGTGCCGCTGGTGAACACTCTCAAGGCTCGCTTACACCCAGTAAACATAAATACCCTCGAGAGCAGCAGATTGGACAGCCGTCGCCGTAGCTCAGTTGGTAAGAGCACCGGACGCGATATTCGGAGGTCGTGGGTTCGGCTCCCACAGGCGGCGTGGTTGTTTTTTCTGCTGCTTTATATGTAATTTTCTTTAAGCAATTTAAATAATCTAAGAATTATTATCCTACTGATAAGCATAACACATTAAAAAAAAATTAACGTTCCCCTATGCACCTTGGTTTCGGTGACTGTTGGCTCCCTTCATAAATTTGTCAAACGGGCCCCTCATTTCCTTTAACTTGTCTGCTGATAGCTTAACGAGGGTCTCGGTTCTGGCAGTCTTAATGCCAAAGGTAGCATAAGAGGGCTCTCGCACAGTTTCCGCCCTCGCCGTTAGATGACGTTCTACGTCACGCTCGCGGTATTACAGGACGTGCTACGTCCGCCGCTATGGTCGAGGGTGCCGCTGGTGAACACTCTCAAGGCTCGCTTACACCCAGTAAACATAAATACCCACGAGAGCAGCAGATTGGACAGCCGTCGCTGTAGCTCAGTTGGTAAGAGCACCGGACGCGATATTCGGAGGTCGTGGGTTCGGATCCCACCGGCGGCGTGGTTGTTTTTTCTGCTGCTTTATAAGTAATTTTCTTTAAGCAATTTATTAATCTAAGAATTATTATCCTACTGATAAGCATAACACATTAAAAAAAAAAATTAACGTTCCCCTATGCACCTTGGTTTCGGTGACTGTTAGCTCCCTTCATAAATATATATATATATATATATATATATATATATATATATATATATATATATATGCGTGCGTGCGTGCGTGTGTGTGCGTGTGTGTGTGTGTGTGTGTGTGTGTGTGTGTGTGTGTGTGTGTGTGTGTGTGTGTGTGTGTGTGTGTGTGTGTGTGTGTGTGTGTGTGTGTGTGTGTGTGTGTGTGTGTGTGTGTGTGTGTGTGTGTGTGTGTGTGTGTGTGAACATTGGGAAATTGTACAGGACTGAACGAAATTTTACACGTCGCTTTTACTACGCAGTTCATACGAATAAGTAACAGACAGCGTAAGGAACACGAAGAGCAAGTTTGCGGAAAATGCTGATATATATAAAATCTAAGAATTTATTTAACACTTCACGCATAATGAAGCAGACCTCAGTTTTCGTTCATGACGTCAGCAAGTAATTGGATATTACCCATGAATGATTTTTGTTTTTGGTGTAACCGCTCCTAAAGAAGTGTGCAGTCACCCAAGCGCGACGCAAGGGGCCCCATCTCACTAGCACCTGGCCACTGTCCGCGTCCACGTATGCCATAGCGACTGTTCGCCGTCATAGCACGGCAGTACAATTCTATGGCAGACACTTTCCAAAGTTATTTATTCAACAGGGCCTCTTCCGTCTCGCACAGCGCACCGACCGCTCACACGCGCGCATGGAAAGGAAGCTAGGCAAGGCGAGGAAAGTAAGCTCTGAAGTACGACACCACATCGACTATCTCCGGTGCGGCACGGAGATGCTTGTATACACGAATTCCTACTCCTCTGTTTTCCTGTGCTGACAGGTCCGAGCTGACAGTTCAGAGGGGGAGCCCCGAAACATCTCCAGCTCTCCCCGAATCCCTCCTCCAGTCCCTTCTTGAAACACACCGCAGAGCAACTCTCGTTAAACTTCATGCGCACTGACATACGTGGCATTGACGCTGCGCAGGCAGCACCTCACCGTCCCTTATTTTCATCGCCCTAACAGCCACGCGCCACAACGGGTGTTTTTCCTGCCGTTAGATGACGTTCTACGTCACGCTCGCGGTATTACAGGACGTGCTACGTCCGCCGCTATGGTCGAGGGTGCCGCTGGTGAACACTCTCAAGGCTCGCTTACACCCAGTAAACATAAATACCCACGAGAGCAGCAGATTGGACAGCCGTCGCCGTAGCTCAGTTGGTAAGAGCACCGGACGCGATATTCGGAGGTCGTGGGTTCGGATCCCACCGGCGGCGTGGTTGTTTTTTCTGCTGCTTTATAAGTAATTTTCTTTAAGCAATTTATTAATCTAAGAATTATTATCCTACTGATAAGCATAACACATTAAAAAAAAATTAACGTTCCCCTATGCTCCTTGGTTTCGGTGACTGTTGGCTCCCTTCATAAATTTGTCAAACGGGCCCCTCATTTCCTTTAACTTGTCTGCTGATAGCTTAACGAGGGTCTCGGTTCTGGCAGTCTTAATGCCAAAGGTAGCATAAGAGGGCTCTCGCACAGTTTCCGCCCTCGCCGTTAGATGACGTTCTACGTCACGCTCGCGGTATTACAGGACGTGCTACGTCCGCCGCTATGGTCGAGGGTGCCGCTGGTGAACACTCTCAAGGCTCGCTTACACCCAGTAAACATAAATACCCTCGAGAGCAGCAGATTGGACAGCCGTCGCCGTAGCTCAGTTGGTAAGAGCACCGGACGCGATATTCGGAGGTCGTGGGTTCGGCTCCCACAGGCGGCGTGGTTGTTTTTTCTGCTGCTTTATATGTAATTTTCTTTAAGCAATTTAAATAATCTAAGAATTATTATCCTACTGATAAGCATAACACATTAAAAAAAAATTAACGTTCCCCTATGCACCTTGGTTTCGGTGACTGTTGGCTCCCTTCATAAATTTGTCAAACGGGCCCCTCATTTCCTTTAACTTGTCTGCTGATAGCTTAACGAGGGTCTCGGTTCTGGCAGTCTTAATGCCAAAGGTAGCATAAGAGGGCTCTCGCACAGTTTCCGCCCTCGCCGTTAGATGACGTTCTACGTCACGCTCGCGGTATTACAGGACGTGCTACGTCCGCCGCTATGGTCGAGGGTGCCGCTGGTGAACACTCTCAAGGCTCGCTTACACCCAGTAAACATAAATACCCACGAGAGCAGCAGATTGGACAGCCGTCGCTGTAGCTCAGTTGGTAAGAGCACCGGACGCGATATTCGGAGGTCGTGGGTTCGGATCCCACCGGCGGCGTGGTTGTTTTTTCTGCTGCTTTATAAGTAATTTTCTTTAAGCAATTTATTAATCTAAGAATTATTATCCTACTGATAAGCATAACACATTAAAAAAAAAAATTAACGTTCCCCTATGCACCTTGGTTTCGGTGACTGTTAGCTCCCTTCATAAATATATATATATATATATATATATATATATATATATATATATATATATATGCGTGCGTGCGTGCGTGTGTGTGCGTGTGTGTGTGTGTGTGTGTGTGTGTGTGTGTGTGTGTGTGTGTGTGTGTGTGTGTGTGTGTGTGTGTGTGTGTGTGTGTGTGTGTGTGTGTGTGTGTGTGTGTGTGTGTGTGTGTGTGTGTGTGTGTGTGTGTGTGTGTGTGTGTGTGTGTGAACATTGGGAAATTGTACAGGACTGAACGAAATTTTACACGTCGCTTTTACTACGCAGTTCATACGAATAAGTAACAGACAGCGTAAGGAACACGAAGAGCAAGTTTGCGGAAAATGCTGATATATATAAAATCTAAGAATTTATTTAACACTTCACGCATAATGAAGCAGACCTCAGTTTTCGTTCATGACGTCAGCAAGTAATTGGATATTACCCATGAATGATTTTTGTTTTTGGTGTAACCGCTCCTAAAGAAGTGTGCAGTCACCCAAGCGCGACGCAAGGGGCCCCATCTCACTAGCACCTGGCCACTGTCCGCGTCCACGTATGCCATAGCGACTGTTCGCCGTCATAGCACGGCAGTACAATTCTATGGCAGACACTTTCCAAAGTTATTTATTCAACAGGGCCTCTTCCGTCTCGCACAGCGCACCGACCGCTCACACGCGCGCATGGAAAGGAAGCTAGGCAAGGCGAGGAAAGTAAGCTCTGAAGTACGACACCACATCGACTATCTCCGGTGCGGCACGGAGATGCTTGTATACACGAATTCCTACTCCTCTGTTTTCCTGTGCTGACAGGTCCGAGCTGACAGTTCAGAGGGGGAGCCCCGAAACATCTCCAGCTCTCCCCGAATCCCTCCTCCAGTCCCTTCTTGAAACACACCGCAGAGCAACTCTCGTTAAACTTCATGCGCACTGACATACGTGGCATTGACGCTGCGCAGGCAGCACCTCACCGTCCCTTATTTTCATCGCCCTAACAGCCACGCGCCACAACGGGTGTTTTTCCTGCGCTTGAGAGTAGTTAATTTCCTCCGCAAAGTGCAGGTCCGGGCGGATAACTCAGCCACATACGCTCCCTGTCGCCATTCGCCGCTTCCTACCACGACGTTCTCACCCGCTTCCCACTGCTTCGAAGCGTGGCCGGTCGGAGAGTCGCTATATCCGTCCTCCCCTGCGCCGCGGGTGCTGTCGCGCGGAAAGTCCCCTGTCGCAAAAATATATATTCGTCAACCTGGCGCGTGTTTGCGTAAGCGCCCGTGCAACCATTACGCAGAAAATAGCCGCTTTCGCGTTTTCCTTCGGGGTCACGTGGTGTTTGTTGTTATTTGGCGCAGCGCGTTATTAATAAACTGGCGACTCACGTGCGATAGGAAGTTCGCTCCATCAAATCTCCGCTTTTGCTTGTTGTTTGGTTTTTGAGGGATTACCAATAGTCGAAGGCGGGAAGGAGAATGACGGTACGGGGCGACTTCGACGGCGTGACTTGGGATGAGCCTCGCGTTATTTCTGGCACTGCGGGGAACATCATTACAAGGCCGCGCT
Source organism: Amblyomma americanum (assembly GCF_052857255.1). Taxonomy (NCBI): domain Eukaryota; kingdom Metazoa; phylum Arthropoda; class Arachnida; order Ixodida; family Ixodidae; genus Amblyomma; species Amblyomma americanum. The sequence goes on along the minus strand of NC_135499.1, from coordinate 216,014,512 downwards.
GCGGGTTCCGCACATGCGGTGACCACGCGTCTGGGACGAATATCATGGCTATAAATCTTTAACGCGTCTAAGGTGCGCCTAGCTTGGCGTTTCGAGGCCAGATGTGCCCTAGCATCCGCTATTAAGCCGAAATAAGTACCTTGAAGGCGGTGCAAAGCAATGAATAACGGAAACGCAGGCTACCGCAGTGGCCTTGCTTGAGCGTCAACGTCGCATGTTGGAGGTACAGGGTTCGATCCCTACTTCCACTTGTTCCCATAGGTTCTCAATGTGCCTAAGCTTTCCCCTGGCCTGGTGCTCGGCTTCTCTGGGCCGAAAGCTTGCAAAATGGGTCATATACTTATTCAATTCGTGCGGAATGTTAGAGTGCGAGAGAAATTTATTGAGGAATTGTCATCTGAAACTATGTTGCTCTACTAAATCAGTGATTTCTTTTTATAATCATTTTGTGAACGGCGCTTGAAATGAGGAATTGAATTATTCACATTTTTTCGCAACTTTTATGCTCTTATTGAAGAGTACTGCCTTGTTTGACATTTTTCTTTACTGTGATATTACGATTTCACAAAAATCATACCGATTGCGGTATCATACATTATTCGATTACAATACATCAGCAATGATTTTTATGTGCAGTCTTCTTTCGCAAAATCATGGGCACGTTCTAACTTCGACTAAGCTTCATTAGTTTTAAATGAGTCGTATCACACAAACAGGTGCGTAACAATCAGACAGAAGTCCTTCCCCGCTCCCCACTAGATAGCGTGTTTGGTGAGAACGTCATGCTCGATATCACTTACACTATTCTTTCGCAAAAATTGCACTGACTGTCCTGAGTACAAATAACAGAGCGCATGCTTGAGAATTCTAAACATAATTTTTGTAATCAGAAATAAAGTAGTCTGGGAACTAAGTTTACGTAGTCTAACGTTCGATAGAGCAGAAGAACCAATCAAGAAGAACCCGAAAATTGTGTTACAAAGTCAAGGACAAACAGACTTACCTCCCAAAACAACAGCCTGGTGTTGGGCTCGCTAGTGGGTAGTAAACGCTGCAGTAATTGTGGTTGCGCCGTCTATTTCTTGCCCGGTCCCTACGCGGAGTTATCTGCCACGTTTAGCTTACAAAAGTCTTCGTCTTGTGGTGTCTTTAGTCGAATCAATAGAACGGAGATGGGAATAACGTAGCAGGAAATTGAGTTGCTCCTGTCCGACATCAATGCTGTCGGCCTGCCGGCAGTAAGAGGCACAGATTGAGGGAGGGGGTTGGGATAATGTCATTATACATAAAACGAGGACCCGCAATCCCCGTAACATCACCGCAGCGCCCTACAAGTGAGAGCCTGACAAGCAGGGCCCCAACCTGACTACGAGACCTGTGGCTACGAGACGCAACCCCTTAACGACCCGCCCTATGCCCTGATCGCTTTCTTTATACACTTCTTTCTCATTCACGAACACTGTTTACTTTTCTGGCTTCCCTCTAATTTAGTTTTGCTTATGCTTCCGGGCACATTAGTCATTTCGCCAGTTAACCGCACAGATCCCCCTTTCGCCCTCTGCCGCCCCCTTTGTTCTGGATCTAGAAGAGTCAGTTCAGAGGCTGAGAAGCCGTTCGTGTAATTACCGCTTTCCACCAATTAATTGCGTTTCCTGCTTTTATCGCCCGCGTTATCGCGCTGCGGGCGTTCACTAATGCATGTCGTTACCGCGCTGCCACTGAGTTGCGTGAGCTGCAAGTTTCTTTTTCTTTCGCAAGTTCTCTTGGTCTTTACGCTGTCCACGTGACCCTTCCAGTAACCGGCGGCTCGCGATCCGCATGCTTTACAAGGAAACCGCGGGGACGCGAATCGGCTCTCCTCGCCACCACCCCACCCTGCCCTTTCCTGGTTGCGCCCTTTCACGCCTGGCGCTAGAGGGGTCCGGACCCCGGGGTACGGCGTTCGATCAGCGCCCTGGGATGAAAAAAGGCTGAGGGGGATGATGCGACTGCGGCATGGTTAGGAGCATTTTAATCGATGCGCTGGCGGGAACGGGGAAAACGATGGACCCTGAGAAAAGTGAGGAAAGAAGTTAGGTTATAACTTGATTGGATGAAGCTGAAAAGAGCGGATGCTATTAACTCTGCTCCATGCAGTTAACGTGCTTGCATTCACCAAACGACGGATCACTTTGCGTAGCCTGAGGAGACGAGAGCAGTACACGGCAAAGTTTCCGCAGTTATCCTTTACGAGCGAATTTTCTGCCGTCACCCTTCACTCAACTTTCTGCCGGCCCCAAAAATGCATCTTCCTTTTTTTTTCTTCTATCATGTTGTTAGTCTGGCACAAGTAATTTTTCTCACGTTAATTTGCGATAGGAAATCATCACTTCTCATTATATTTATATATTACACCCCGCAAGGAGAGATGAGAAAAAAAAGGCGCGGAATTTAATATATTACAATAAGATTGCAATTCCCTAATCACTAATAAGAAACAGAAAAAAGTTTGCTTAGGTTTGGTTTATGGCTTTTAAAATCCCAAAGCGACTCAGGCTATGAGGGACGCCGTAGTGAAGGGCTCCGGAAATTTTGAACCCCTGGGGTTCTTTAGCGTGCCCTCACATCGCACAGTACAGGGGCCTCTAGAATTTTGCCTCCATCTAAATTCGACCGCCGCGGTCGGGATCGAACCCGCGTCTTTCTGGTCAGCAGCCTAGGGCATTAACCACTGAGCCACCGCGGCGGGGGAAAAGAAAAAGGAGATCAAGTATAACTCTGACAGCGAGCAACTGTAGCGCGGCTGACTACACTGACAGCGTACATGCCTGATAGTCTCATCACAACCACAAGCAAGGCTATGTTCATAACAAAGGAAAAGCAATGTTTCGCAAAACGCGATGCCGTGCCACAGACAACTCAATAAGGTTAGTGATGTAAGTCTGCCGTGGTTGGCTAAGAGGAGAACAGGGCAGTTGGAAAGAATCCAGGGTATGCAGGCGCGAGCTGGAAATCTTGCCCGAATTTTTTAACACAAGATCGCGCCGATGCGCGCTCCGCCCACACTCATAATCGGGATCGACATGCAAAGACCATCTCTGTGGGCACAATGGGTGGCTTCTTCCAAAGTGCGATTTCCTGTAGTACAGCTATTGATACATCGTATCGTGCCCTAGATGACGACACTGTGCTGCTGCTGCTGCCGTAGTTACTGGTATCTGCAGCGCAGAGCGGCATGTACAAAGCGGCTTTAAGGACACAGCAATATGTTAATTTCCCAGACCTGTTTTATATCAAGGGAGAACAATAATTTATGTTTTTAACCCACTGAAAGAGTTCCGGAGACGTTTTAACCTTGATAGCTTTGCTGGGACGAACTAAATGATTGAGGGACCGATGCAGTTAAATGTCAGTGTAGACATGTGCACCAATGAAAGCGCAGCACTTAATTCAATAGCAGTTCAATTCCGCTGCTCTAGACAAAGGGAAGCGTTTGTGCGGCTAAGCTTGCAAACCCGAGCGCCTGACTATAAGAAACCGCGAGCAGGCTTCCCTTGTGGCAAAGCGGCTACTGACGAGTGTTTCTATGCTGCTTATTTATGCATTTGAATTTGCGCTCAGTGATTAACATATGCAATTAGTGAGTGGGATGATTCCATTCAGAAAAAAATTACGTGCAGTTTCCACAGATAGACACAAAAGAGAGAAGCAGTGAATTGAAATTAAAGAAAAAAACTTATAGGACAGTTACAAATCCGCAATTCAAATGTTCAGTGCTATTAAGGGAGTCGGGTAATTTAAGAAAGTAGGGTTTGGTCTGGGGAAGGGGTGAAGTGGGAGGGAGGTGGCTGGGAAATAAGAGTTAATATTATTCCTCCTCTCTTTCTACTGCTTGTATTGCTCATTTCAGCATGCTTTTATGAGCACCTTCTTCTTTCGGTGCGGACGCCAACGACAGCACCAAAGAGGGGGCACTAAAACCGGTGAGAGAGCAAGTAACAGCTGACGTACGCTCCAAAAGGCGATGTCTCGTCTAGTGCGGGGAAGTCTTCAACATTTTTCTTCGCCAGCTCTGAGATGTAATGGAAGGCAAAGCCGGAGAGCAGACTTTCAGACTAAAAGCAAGGTAAATGAAACTAACGTATTAGGAGTTGAAGAAAGAAACTTTCAGACGGAGTTCGCCCTAGAGAGCCTACAACTGAAGAAAAGGTATCAAAATAAATCACATGTGGAATTTATGCCGAGATGTCATGTTATAAACACTTTTTTTGTGGCCCCTAAATGTGTTTCGAAAGTTCAAGCTTCTTTGCTTCAAACTTTTTAGCATCCCACAGACCGGTTTTCTAGCGGTAAAAGTGTCGTTTCATGTTGCGCAGCGCATTTTATGAGTCAACCTCTTTGAAAATGTATGCATTACAACATTCCGAAACAATTCCAGCAGATCAAGGCACGATATACGAGCAGCATGATGGGAACCGTATCTTAAAAAACGTCGAGACTTTAACAGCGTCGAGGTAAGCTCTTTTGCCAAAGGAAGTCAAGAAAGTCAAAAATTTTTACGATTGTCAAATAAACTGTAATAGATGTCCCTAATCGTTTTAGCTATTCAGTTAAAGCAAACATATCGCAGTTTCCATGTCGTGCGCCGCACATTATGCCAATTGGAGTGAAGTCTAGCTAACTTGTTTGTGTGTGCTTATTGTAAGAAATGTGCAGTTAACAGTGAAAGAAGCAAAAATTTATTCGTGGCAGTGCTGTGCGGCATGGTAGGAAAGCAGATTTGGAGACAGGAAAGAAAGAAAAATAATGTTGTTCGGAAGAAGAGGGGTGCAGGTTAAGCCCTTGATACTTACACCTAAGCTTTGGTACAATGTTCTGGGTAATCCCCTAAGGTGAAGAACATTTGTAATTATGAATTAATTGCTTATTAGCTTTCACCCCAGCGCAGCCATACGGGCTACAAAGGAAAGCTATATTGTTTTCTGCATAGCTTCCCTTTGTAGCCATATGGCTGCACTCGTACGGATGCTAAGGAATAATTACTCCTTTGTTAGAAATACACTCCACCTTGGCGGATTCTAATAAATCATTTAGACGAACATCGATTCTACTTCGAGTTGCTGATCAAATAGATCTCACCCTACCATAAGCTTGCCGTCCCGGTCAGCTCAGTTGGTAGAGCGACTGCCCAGATGAGGCGGTGGTCTCGAATTCGAGCCCCGGACCTGGGAGAATTTTTCTTTAACTACAAAGTTTGTGTAGAAGCTGCATAGCTTTGCTTTTAAGCCATTTGGCTGCGCTTTGGTAGATGTTAATGAGTAAACCAAACCTTATGAAGCATAGAAGTGAGAATGATGCAAAGGAATGTAATTTTAACTGTGAAAATGTTCAAGCAAGGGTGCACATTGTGCTCATTAAGGAGTGGTTCCAGCGCCTTGCACTGCTAGCACTCTGCACCAACTCTTATACTGCTTTGCTGCGCTATATGAGCGGAAGTCGTAAAACCAAGAACAACGCGCAATTTCTCTGGCCCAGTGATGTGAGGAGAAGGTCGTAAAAGGATCCGCGTGGCTCTGCTGTTATGGGCAGCGAAAAATTTCGCACGAATAAAATACGTTTAAGAGACCTCCAGTACGAAAACAAATCATTCGCGAACAGCCGCAGTTTTAAGCACTGGATTTCATTCCGCAGGTTGGAGCGTCGGTGACGAAGCTGATGAAGCAAGGCTGTTGGATCACTTGTTATCACGCCTTGGCAAATATCAAGCAGGCAAATAGCACGTTTCTCGGTGTCTCAGGTAGCAAACACACCTGAGTTGAGCGTGCCGAGTTGGGTCAAGTTAGTACTTTGGCAACCTGAGGACTACGAAGCGTACGCGAACATTCTCAGTGGTGTTCGCAGTAGACGGAGAATGCTTATTTCACGCTGCCAATTAATAACCTCGGAAGAAAAGTATTGTCGGCGGAAAAAAAAAAGCATTGCCGGAAAAATTTATTGCTACATTGAAACTTCCGCAAAAAAAAAAAAACAGTGATGAATGTTCTCTGGAGACGAGGGCCCGTTTGTGTGGCACCCTCCTTGAGCGCATGGTGACGAGATTTCCCCTGCGGCGTATCATTGTACACGCGTCCAATGCACCTAAACTGTCATTAAGTTTCAGGCTGTATACTATTTGCAGTTAACCTCCGAAAATACCTTTTAGAGATTGAAACTAGTACAAATCATTGATGGGGGATGCTTCCAATGTAACTTACTTAAAATGGAACAAAAACATGAACGCTATGCCGTTCGCTATCATTCACATTTTGGCACAAAACAGGAAAACTAGACGACGAGCATCGTAAGAATTCTTTCGTATTATACGGAACAGTTGGAAGGGTCTCATTCATTCTACAGTGCCACGCGCTGTTTTCTTTTTATTTATGATTCTAAGCCGCTCGTAAGCAAGCATCGCGAATGCACCTCACCTTTTAGTACCAGGTTTGGCTCATTATTGGTAAATGTAGCAGAAATAAAGCGCCCATGCTAACGACACGTCAGCAGCGTCAGCATCGCCTCGAGTGCCCTCGGGTTAGAGGCGCCTTCTTAACGACCGATAGCCAGGCGAGAACAGCTTACCCGCGAAAGGGCTCTCTGAGCGCAGCGGCGGACGGCAGCGAGTTAACAAAGTTGAGAAAACACGGGAGGCGCCACGGTTTTTCGACGGAAAAAAAAAAACAGGATGACTCGAGACAGAGAGCGCAGTGCGCAGCAGGTTTGAGAATACAGATGACCCCGGAGCGAGTTTATTTTGACAGGGCTTTGCTGCGCGACGACGCTGCCCCCTGGGGACCTGTGTTTCTTTTGAACTTGTGACTCCTTGTTCCCGCTTCCATGGCCCGTGTAGCCTTCCGTGTTTTCTTCTTTCTGGTCGTTGTGCTCGCGCCCTCTGGCCTCCAGCCCAGATCGCGGCTCAAAGCAGCAACAGACGCGCGAGTTCTCACTTGTTGATATAGTCGCTCCCTGTATGAGCAAGTTGGAAAGACGGCGCCGAAACTCGCTAATTTCCTCTTCTGGGAGGCAATATCCGGACCGAATGGGTTATTCAGTGCATGAGCACAAAGTAATGATGAAGCTTCAATGTTCGCAAGCCTTTTTTATTTCGTTCTCGAAAAGTCGCAACAGCCAAGACCGCCGTGAGTTCTCCCCATTCCACTTCGATGCGATGCCAGTCCCTGCCAACAGCATAAAATACGTTAGGCTTTGGGCAATGCGTTGATTCCTACTTTACGACATCCAAGAGCCTCTGGCACCAAAAGGCAAATTGACGCGTAGCGCAGAGAGCTCTCCAGGCGACTCGTATAAACTTCCCAAAAACCTTGGCTGTGCGCTGCCGTGTAGTTTTATGGCGATACGAAAAGCATCCGCAACATTCAGTATTTTATTATTATTTGATCGCAGAACTTTGCCTCTTCTTATTCTTTTTCTTTTCACTGACTCACCCATTTTCCTTATTTGTGGTATTAAAACAACTAGTTGAAGAAAAATCAACCTAATCTGACGTTTCACTGTGTTGCAGTACGAAGTCACGAAGGGTCCTGAGGCGGCATTCAAAAATCCTGCGACAGTCGGTTAATTCTCTCCCTGCGTTCTCGATTGTTTGATCGAGTTTCCGTTCCACGCCGCTCCGTACCCCGGAGCGAAGGCGTTAAGTCGGGGCAACTTCCATTGCCTGTCTGCGCGATCGGCGCATGGCTTTCAGGGCTTATGGTTTCACTGGAAGCAGAGATGCTGCTGGGGATTTGTAAACACAAGGAATCAAAGTAAAGACAAACAACTGAAAACACAGCACTGTTGTTTGGCGTTTCAGAGTGCTCTGTCTCGTATGTGGCTGTCTCAGTAGTAACACCCATATTCAGCGGTGCGCAATCATTGCCTTTTTTCCCCCTCAGTGCACAAGCGAAACACATCTGCTCTTACTATTCTGTTCTCTTTGTGAACACAGGGTGCGCATCGCAACGATTATAGTATTTTTTTATAATTTTGGACATAGTTAGTTTAGTTAGAAAAGCCGAAGTTGCACACGGACATTAACGAAGAAACACGACTCGGACACTGTTTAATAAGAGTGGCGAGTTGTTCTTGTTCAAGATCATGTTGGTAACTGTTGTGTTGTGTTGGTGGCGCTTGTGCTGTGGTTTTCTAGAGTCCCGTCTTCGCGCTGTTACCAACATGATCGGACACTGCTCCTTATGTAAACTTCTGTACGTGGTGTATTATGGGCGGCACGAAATTTCACTTAACGAAGGGGATAGAAAAGAGACTGGGAGGTTAGCCAGGAGGTCAGCCACATAAGCCTATATTGGGGACAAGGATAGGTGTAGATAAAAAGATAAGAAACCAGACCAGATTACGCGTAAAGCGTAAACACAGAAACGTGTAAGGTAAATAGTGGCTAGTATGTAAGGAAGTTTGTAATCTAACAATAACATCAAATGTAAAGTCTATGGCGTCAGTCATTTCCTATTTCCTATTTCACTGAGTCGATTCCTTTCTGATCATTTGCACCTTCAACCTTCGTAAACAGCCGATCCTGGCGATATTGGAAGTTAACAGGTGCTTGAGGAAGCGCCGAAGAGGGAAAAGAGGTTATACAAAATAGAAGTGCAACCTTCACATTGCCGAGCTCAAAGTCAGGGGCAGCTACATTCTCAGCGAATTTATTTAGGACTTCTGAGTTTTTTCATGATTTATTGTCCTGGTATCAGCTGGCTCTGCAACACCTAACCTTTCATTTCCTTCATTTATAAAGTCCAGTAATATTTTTTTCTCAAAGCAAACGCCTGCCATTAAGAAAAAGAATACAGAATCACTATGTATGCTTTCAGCTAACACTCCTTTAGTGATCACTTTTTTCTATCATTTTAATGTATTTTAGTCAACCTTACAACAAGTTTATAATAATCTTACTTAAAGACAAGTGTTTACGGATAATAGCCCTCTGAGAAAGGAAAAATTTTGCTACAAGTGAGAATTTCCCGCGCGTAGGAAATAACTTGGCACCATCGTGAATTTCCGTGCACGATTTTTCTGAAACCACTGCTGAAGGAATATTTTGTGAGTAAAATGGCCGCATATATGCTCCAGTAATTCTCACTCGGGCGCTCGAGAAAACAAAAGTTGAAGAGCGGCTCAAAGACATATCTTGTTCTTGCACAAGTCCATTTCAATCATGACGTGAGACGCAGAAGCTTGCAGAATGAAGGGACTTGCAGAGGAACTCGCGAGGAAGCGGGTAGGTGAAGCAGCAGCGGCGCCTGGAAAGAGAGGCACAGAAAGCTCCGGTTGTGCTTGAAAGATTGCCGAGAGACAGGACACCGACTGACGCTTCGCCTCGCTGCGGTCGATGTTATGAACGGATACGGCGTTCCCGCGCTCACAGCGCCGACACGACGGACGTGATTTGGCGCGAAAACTGAAAGGAACACAGCGTTCGAAAGAAGAGCACACATAAAAAGGGGAACGGAATAAGGAAACAAGGTACGAGGGAGGAAGCCATTCTTTGCGCGAGACGCGAGTAGGATCTTGTAGCCGGCTTGCAATCTATCACGTCGCCATGGCACGTCTCCGGTAGGCAAACAGAGCCTCCAGTAGCGGCAGCACCTCAGCGGAGAAAACGGTTTCTCTGCTCTGCTCGGGAATAGACGAGACCCTGCGTAACAGCATCAGCATGCATGTCGATCATTTCTATTTTTCTTTCTGTCAGATCAGGCTGAAGTACATGTGTTCACTTGTCTGTACGTGCGAGCTATTTGTTTTGGATACTGTGTAAAACTTGTGCGCTTTTCAAACATTTTACTGTTATGAAACTCTTCTTGAGCTTCAGGTTTTTATTTCCGTGTTTTCATAAAGCAGCAAACATTTCATGCAGCAGACTTCCATAAATGCTCTTCAATAAGCCTATTTAGAGAGGAAGGCCTAAAGCACAACACTGAGGCTCTGTAGCTGTGTATGCATCAAACAACGTTAGATAAATGTTGATCTTCTTACCTTAGCGGTCTGAATGGCGCTTCGCAACATTTTTAAAACCAAGAAATTCAACTAAATTAGGTGTTCCGGCTCTGGGGACACGGCGCTAGCCAGAGACACCGAGAAAGTTCCGCTACTCTGCAAACCGTGCACCTTCAAATGTTGTGTCTTGCCGCATGATATAATTAGCTGTTTATGCGCCATAAAACACAACGCAACACACGCTTTCTGCTAGAATACAAGGATTTCCTTTTTCGGGAAGATTCATAAGATGAAACAAGTGATCTTGTTTTGTGAGTGAACTTTCATTGTGCACCTTACTTGAGTGAGGAAACAGAGCAGCGTTCAACTTTAAGCACCACCGCTCAATGTGACTGATGCCTGTGATCCGATGGACGGAAGATAGGCGCATTGGTTACAACTGTCGAGCTCGTTACTGCGTTCCACCGATACGGGTTGTTTGTATATTTTTTTTAGAGAAAGAACAGGTCAAATCGAAGTGTGGGCTACCTAATTAAAAAACTTATCAATAACAATTGCATTTTTACCGTTTTTGTCGAGTACAACTTCGGGCCTACCAAAGACAGAAGTTAGCTCGACTGGCGGCTCCCAGCAAATAGAAACGCAACAGCGGGAACAAAGGGCTACGCAGTCATGAATACGCAAGAATAGTAATATCAAAAAAAGGAAACAGTAATAAAAATTTTACTTAATACATATATTAAACATCAAAATTTCGCTTCTGCAAAGAAAAACTTAGTCTGAAAAGAAAACTTATTTGTTTCATGAATTTGGCTATATGTGGCATATTTCCAATAATCGTAAAGCACAAGTGTCAGCCCTTCTAATATTTCCACTCTCCCCGTGAACTAGCAATCTTTAGGCGCTGCGAACGCATGAATTTTGCTTAGCGCTATATCCAGCCCCTCTCTCATCACGCCAATCGCTTTCAGTGTGTGAACAGAAAACGTACAAGCGGTTGTTATTCCTGTAATGCAGTGTGTTTATAAGTAACCAAAGCTCCCCCGAATTCTGCTGCCTCAGTCGGGAGCTCTCTTTGTAATTTGACCTCGTTCACGCTGCCGCTCGGAAACGCTTTTCAAAGCTCTGTCGAATTTTCTGGTCCTTCTACGTTTAGAGCCGCATTTACACCTCCAGTTGCAGATAGGAGAAAAGTGCCGATCTCGGAGGCATCATGTAAACAAAATTCCACTTTCTGCCCAAAACTATTCGCGGGACCAATTTCTAGCGAGGTGTGGACGACTCGCGAGAGAACGTGACAATTAGGCCTCCACAAGAAATTGAGCCACGTGCAGTACGCAACTGTCGGTGATAGAGAGAGCACGAGAAATATATTTTTAAGTTTGCTTGGTGCGTCTGACGAGCCCCTAATAAACCTTTGAAGAAGCGCGGAACGCAGAAACATTATAAGAGGGGAGGCACCAGAGACGCGATTGCGTTGTGACGTCCCTCATCTAACGTAGTCGTGTCTCGTCCCTTTTAATATATGAATGCATCGTAGTCGCCCAGATTTTCTGTTCGGAACGAAGCATAAAATTTGGCCTTGTGCCGTATTTTGTACAGCCTAAATGCACTGTGTGTTTTAGTTGTTTTTTTTCTAGCTTTGCTTCTTCTGTATCTACTACAACGTAATACCGCCTGTTTAAATACCTGCTTGCTATTCTGTCTTTTCAACGGTGATTTACGATTATTTTTGAGATCGATTTTTCTGCTTTACCTACCCAGTCCCATTATCTCTTGATTTCACCATTTGAGTACTGCTTGTTTTAACAGACACCATTCCGCATCTAGTGCTTCACATAATCAGAGTTGGTCTTTGGTTCTCGCAAGTATTCCTCCTTCACAACTGTTTTATTCTGGCTACTACTTTTAATTGCTTCCGAAACCGGAAAATTGTATTCGGGCGCATTATATGCAAAACCTAGCCAGCTGCAGTGGTTCAGTAATTAGGGCGCTCGACTGCTGAGTCTGGGGACGTGTGTTATACTGTGGCTACGACGGCCGGGTTTCGTTGGAGGCGAGGAAGAAAGAGACAGAGAGAGCAAAAACGTTTTTAGACTGCTCATAGGGTCCTGACATTCTTCATGGGTGGAATCCCTAGTCCAGGACTTTTGTGGCGGCTGCGGGAGCTTTGATCCGTTGATGGAGGCAAAATGTAAGTTGCCCGTGTACTCTGGGATGCAAGTGCCCATTGAAGGTCTCCACGTGGTTTAAATTAATTCAGAGCCCCCCACTACAGCGTCACTCGTATATATCGTGTCAATTTGAAATGTTGAACTCCATTAACCGTGCCAGAAGAGAAAACTGTTATTGCACATTGATCACACTGCCCTTCAACGCAGCCTCGTTTCATTCATTTTTTTTTAAACTTTTGTTGGCATTGGCTTCATTTTATTATTTTTCCTTGCATTCTATTCATCGCCTACATGATGATAAATTGTCCTCCCCTCTTCTTCGTACCTACAGGTGTCCCTTCATATCTCTTCTTTTGTTCATTACTGATGTTTTGAAGCATCATTGCTACATTCCCATTCTTAGTCTCAATTCGACCTCGGGGCGCTTTCACAGACAGCACCTAATCCTTTTCTAGTTTCATGAATCGTCCGGATTTGTGCTCCCACTTTTATTTACCCCCATCTGTCGGTCGGCCTGTTTAGATACTCCCATCCCGAGTTAAAAAAGTAGGAATGCACATGAGAGGTCATCATGTTCCACCCCACTTCCGCGTTGGCCCAATTTGACGCTCTTTGCTTCTTCGTCCACATCTTGGGTAGCCCTTGTTCCGCACAATCCATTTTGTTTTGATCGTTTTTCCCTCTCACCTACTCTGTCCTCTGTTTTCGATGCAGGCAAATTCATGGAGCGTGGTTTCGCCACGTCATGTCATTTCCGGTCGAAAATATCTGCACACGCGCGTGTGCTTCTAAGCAGGGTGTCGCGGAGACATTTGCACGGTGTCGCTTCCGACAGGTGCGCGTCCGGAAACGAGCGAGGAAGAATTGCGCCCGGTGCTCGGAAGACACGCGCAGCCCGTCGCACTGCAGCCTCGTAGTCGTACCGTCTTCACAAATAAAGCTTACGTGCGCAACCTTCCACCGCCTCGCTGCGTGCAGGACTTAGGGGTGAATGCTGTACTGGCCTGCATACATGTGCTGCCCTGTTATTGCTTCCCTTTTTCTGCCGATGTTTTCTTCAGCCGTTGATAAAATTGCACGAAGGGTGCGTTTCTCCACCGCCGCTTGAGGCACCCTGCCGGAAAGGTGCTAGATGTATTTGGGGTGTGCAGGCCTGTCAGCGCTATATGTTTGCTAGCCTTGCCCGCTGATAACGGCAAAATAATAACCGACATTCCTAACCCTGCAGGAGCGTATGGAACTCCGTTATAAACGCGGCCCAGGCATGTTTCCAAACAATACTAAGAGAACAGGTTAATAACACAATTGTAGCAGTCTGTGTAAGGATGCACATTAGAAAGAAATTTTGTGCTCCAGCGTGCCTGCTGATAGTGGAAAGTGTATGAGGCATGCGCTTGGATGGATGACATGACTGATCTCTTTTATTTTGTTTCTTCTTTTCTTTTTATCTCTCCGGCTTTTCTTTCCCTTTCTTTACAGTGATCTGACTGCATATTGAGTGCAGCAATTATGCCTTTGTGTTATGCTTTCATTTTTGGATGTTTCCCAAATAATTTTACTCGAGGCAGAAAAAATATTGCGCTTCTGCGCCCCATGTGTAACACTTTATGTTTCTTTAGAGGCTATACATTTAACAAAAAAGAAAGTGCTCACTTTTGAGACTGATGCTGGAGTAAATGCCTAGAGAGCACAATTCTTCATGAAAGCTGTCGAAATTGCGAATCATATGAGCGACTCGGAATAAAACATTAACAGCGGCAGGGGACAGCTTCAGTGCTTAAAAACTTATTGTTCCTGTTCTGTTTAATCCCGTGAACACTAGTCCCTAACATATTTCATTTCATTTCATTTATTGGTTTTGTTTGGCCAGTACAGAGACTGCAAACAAGGGAGAGCAAGCTAAAGGCGCCTAGTAGCGCCTGACAGAGGCCTGCCCTCCCCATGTAAAAAAAAACAAAACAAAGTCGCACTTGGCAATGGTACAAAATTTCCATAAGTAACAGAAACTAGAAAAGCAGCGGATATATTGACAACGAAACAGAAATCAGTCATGCACAGAGCTAAGCACAACAAAACTAAGAGCAAAACATAACAACGACAAAAACTGATTAGGTAAAAACACACCACAACTAGCTATAACAAAAATATTCATGAACAGATTTCCTAAATCTGACCTCGGACATATTTTGTACTGACAATTCTGTTAAGTATGGATAGGTGTTTAATGTATGAGGAATTATGTGAGTGCTTGCCGCTTTGATGGCAGCGATTCAACGCTATTCGATTATGATCACATGGTGTTTAAATTCAACTCTCGAAAAGAAATGTCAATGCTTGTATTAGCGATCAGCGAGCGAAGTACGAAATCCGGACTTACATGAAGAAACTAAGAGCACAGAGGTCTAAGGGTGATGGTCTAGACGCAGAAGAAAGGCTCCTCGTTTTTACACCGGCTCGACAAGACGCGTTTAATTACGGAGCGCGCAGATTGGACGTCTCTGAGGACGTGCTGCAGCAATAACCGCGGTCTCGGGTCCGTCCGTTGACGCGTCCCTCTGTTGTCGCCTTCAGGTCTTCAGTATTTAATAACGAGTGCTTAGCCGTCTTTGTTCGAGCTATAACTTGCTGAGGCTTCTACGAGGTGTCAAATAGCTTGCGAGAAAAAATCCTGCCTTCAGGGCGTCCTTCGACAATTCAGCTCCCCCTAAGTCATCCTCTACACTAAGGCATCGTGCTTTCGTTTTTTGCACACCAGTTCATGCTGTAACCTGAGCGACTTTTTCCATCCTTGGGCGGGCTCAATCTTTCCAATAAAAATGACGTACAACCCAATTTGTATAAAAAGCCATAAAAACTGTTGTGCCTGGCTTTCGACCCTCCTACCAGAACATGGACACTTTAATGGTTATAGAAGCTTACTTTAACGCACATACTTAATAATCATACTTAAATCGCATGCTACCAACTTGCGGTTAAGCACAAGAAGACAATGTCTACAGCAGATTTTTTGTATTTTTCTCTCTTTTCTCTACAGATTTGCAATGATTTCTCAAGCTGCAGTTGCCTTCACGTTCGTATGCATGAAAGCCAAAAGCTGTGGCAAGAGGGCGCCACTGGTTGCAGTGTACTGCCCCTCGCCAGTTTTTCCGACTGGCAAGGAGTAGTAGTAGCACTTGTAACCATACATGGCCAAATTTCTTTTCAAGTGCAATTATTTCGGTTGCTAATTACTATCCTGGAGAACGTAAAATGTTATTAAACTACATAACAAATTACTGCGCACACAAAGTAATGACATAGCATTACAAGTACTTGCGGGTAATTGCAATTAGATTTTTCAATTTTCACGCGTGAATAGGGAAAGCGCATTGGACGCATCTCCGACAAGCATTTCAGATCTCAGTTTACTCATCGTAGGAGCAGCTGAGCTTCAATGCGAACGCGTGAAATTTATTCTTACTACGAAGCAGCCCTTCGCCGTTATTAAAAGCGACCTCGCTGGCTCAGTTTAGGGCACTCCAGCTTTGTACATGACGAAAGCATTTTCAGCCTTGGATACAACAGAAAAATCTCCAATCCGCAGGTCGGTGTGCTAGCGTTCATAGGAATCTGCAGAAGCTAAGTAACTTTCTTTTTTTCCAGTTCCAAGTGGCGGCTCTGGGGCTAGCGGGCCCAGACTTTTCGCCCGTCGCTCCTGCTTTAGAGATGCTCAACACGGCAAACGAGAGACCCCAGCTTTGCCGACAGAAAGAGAGGTAGTGCATTTAAATACGCGTAATTTCGAAAGTAATTAATTACTTCCTATGAAAAGTAACTGGCCCAACTAACAATTACAAAACTAAATTAACAGAGCAGAAAAGTAATTCATTACATTACAAATTACGAAAAATAAATATAACTACTGTAGCTTCATTACGCTTGTGACCAAGTACGCTTGTAACCGGAAGCTCAAATATTAAAAGGGACTGGTGGGCATCACAGATCGATCACGTCCTGAAGGGGCGATGATGAAAACAAGTTGCCACGTTCACATGCCCCCCTACACTAGACAAGCACACAGCACAAAAATAACAAAATGAAATATTCTTCTCGTAACCCTTTGGGCGCAGAAGTGGCAACGATACCTGAACTGTGCTCTCTTTTTCTACCCTTCTCACTTTTTATGAGATAAAGAAGAAAAAAGGTATACGAAAGGCGAGAAAGTTAACAAGTACAGCATTGATCTTGGCTACTCTGCGCTGCAGAAAAAGGACCTCTTTATTGAGAGGTGCTACTGAAAACCACACGCGGGACAGGGCCATTTCGATAGTATGGAAATATGGGACACATATCTGAAAATGCGCACTTGCATACCATTCTCACCGAGCGCCAAATGAACTGGGAGTTTTTATAGCTTCCACTTCAACAATTCCCTGGTGAAACTCCTCCCCCCACCTGGGTGACATGACCACAAACGCACGAATGACGTTTTAAGACTCCATGTGATATGCATGGGAGTCTCAGCAACGAGGAATTACAATCACGGCACTGTTTCTATTAAACAAAGTCAGCTAAGCGACTGTTGTTGGTGGCAAAAAAAAGAGAATAGCTCTGAGATATCAATTGCGCTCTACAATGACGAGAAATTGTGACGACACAAAGTTGACAACGAAAAATTTATAACCCCTGCCGCAAAGGAAGTCAGAAAAAATGGTGAAACGACAAGAAATTGGAACACAGTTGGCATCCGTTTGGTCACCCTCACTGTGTCCATCGCCATTGGGGTTTTCATTCCCGCTTTGGCGGTCAAGCTTTGGGATGCGGTTTTAAACAGGAATCCATGCCTCTTTTTGACTAGATTGTCTCCTGGTTCTCTATAAAGGATGCTGCTTGCGGCTTGAGGATGCGGTTTTAAACAGGAATCCATGCCTCTTTTTGACTAGATTGTCTCCTGGTTCTCTATAAAGGATGCTGCTTGCGGCCACGACAAAATGTCAGGGTATGCAATCGATTGAGAGGTAAAGAGGGGAAAAAAGAAAGCCAGGCAGCTTAACCAGAACACAGTTTCACCAGTTTAACACTTGACTGCGTAAAACTAAAGCTGTAAAAAGGGTCCGCGTGATTTTGACTTGAACCTAATCAGTACCGCTTATACGCACATTCTTTAATAAACAGAGTTGAGATGATGATGATGATGATGATGATGATGATGATGATAACTGCGGTTTCATTTTTATGGCATGCTGAAGCGCTTACGTTAAAGCAAGAGATGCGTTCGCTCAGTTGGAATTCCAGCCGAGCTAGGTCTTAGTTCAACGCCTCTATTTAATAATAATAATAATAATAATAATAATAATAATAATAATAATAATAATAATAATAATAATAATAATAATAATAATAATAATAATAATAATTGGTTTTTCTGGGGAGAAAGGAAATGGCGCAGTATCTGTCTAATATATCGTTGGACACCTGAACCGCGCCGTAAGGGAAGGGATAAAGGAGGGAGTGAAGGAAGAAAGGAAGAAGAGGTGCCGTAGTGGAGGGCTCCGGAATAATTTCGACCACCTGGGGATCTTTAATGTGCACTGACAACGCACAGCGCAAGGGCGCCTTAGCGTTTTTCCTCCATAAAAACGCAGCCACCGCGGTCGGCTTCTGATAACAACTTTCCTTCCTTTCTCTTCCTTCCTTTCTATTCCTTCTTTTCGGAGCTATTTAGAGCGAAAGGAGCGGCAAAGGTGGGGATCCGGGAGCCAAGAAGGTGGAGCTCGTCGTTGGATCGATACCGATTCCCATATTGCAGTGAATCGTGCCCCATGTTATGGAACGGCGCCGCTTCCTGGGCGTAGGAATCTCGCTCGTTCCGCGCCCAATAAGACTACGCGTGCTGTGCTGTTCCCCAAGGGGCACTTCTTGAGTAGGGCGCCTTCGGCCCGCCGGCTTTGTCCTGCGATCCACGCGTTCCAGCTCATGGCTGCACCTGCGCTATTTCGCTAGGCACTCTGCACGTGCGCTCAAAGCAGCTTTTGCACACACGCAGGAATGAACGAGAGTAGAACAGCCATCACAAGTCTTTGGGCTCTTATCTTAATCGCTGAGGACATGAATTTTGAAATTAGTTAATCCGATTTCATAATGTATTATCCCCGTTCCCACATCGCTACATGCTTTAAAGTACAGTCGCCTAGGCTTTCATAACACTCTCGTTTTTCGAACCTTCACACAGGTCTTCGGGCAGGGGTGAGCGTGTTTCACCCTAGAATGCAGTATGCTGACAATGCAAGGACATATTTAAAGAAACGCTGGATGATCCAGACAGGGCTTGTGAAGAGTGACGAAATCTCAAAATTCAGCACACATCGTGCAACTGAGCAGTGGTGCTGACAACTTCAGAACTGATGGCCATTCTTCTGGCACCTTAGTCTAGACCTCCCACATGTCGTACAAGACGCTAGACTTCCTAGAAGCCACCCCACAGCAATCGATGTTCTAACAATACGGAGCTGCTGCTTGTATCAGCGTACTCGTTGATTACTTACGTTCCCACAATTAGTCTTTATTGCAGCCATAGAGTAAGAAAATAGTTTAAGAGACGCAGTTATGGCGCATTTTTTGAAGCCAGACGCGAGGGTTCCCACTCGCTAGTTGGCTGCCGTCCCAATACGCTTGCGCACGCGCAGTAGAAAATAAAGCACAGGACGCTGCTGCGCCCAGCATTACTATTGCCTGCGCCATCGGTCACTCATTCCGAGTAGTCCTTGCGGAAACACGTGAGTGCAGGCAGAATTTTTTTTCTCCTCGAGCTCGGATAGCAAGAGCCTCTCCTAAGCTTTGCTTCCTCCATGATTGCGGCTGTTGACCTCTCTATTTCATGGTACGCAGTAGTAGACGTACTCTATACGTTTTCTGCAAACGAATGCATTCTTTCTATTCTTTATTGGCTCGCCATTAGAGTCTCGCTGAAGCCTTTAACACGGAGGCCATTTTTTGCGAGCAGTGCTCCTTCTGCCGTTTACTCAGCATTGTCAGTTTATTGATGCCCTCGCACTTTACTAATTCCATCAGGGATCTAATGCAGCCAACTCACTCAGTATAAGCTCTAAGTGCGTTGCAGTCTCAAAAAGCTGCCTGATCTATTGAATTTTCTTTCTTTTAGAGACCATAAATATCTTGATATATCGGGATATCAAGATATGTCGAGATATTGATACCACTGCTTTGATATCAAATAGCATGTTCTGATAAACTCCTTTTTTTTTTCTCAAAGACTACTTCTTATTAGTCTAGAACGATTGCATTATAAACTTCGAGTCGATTGCATTGTAAGCCTCGCTTTGCTCTTTCGCGCTCTCTTTCATCCTTCCCTGTGCTCCTCGTTCGCTCGGCTACGTCGAGGCACGCCGCTCAAAGCAGGAACGGGCGTCAAGAGCTGAGCTCTTAAAAAAAAAAAAAGTTTTCCGCGGCATAACAGCAGAAAACTGCAATTTTTAGGCATAAAATAATGATCAAAAGCTCATTATTTATTTGTTCTGCCTCTCAATCTGCTCCCTTGATGCTACCCGTGCAGCGAACTTTGGATAAGGACAGCCTTGGTATACGTTTGTGAGGCATTCTTGTTGAAGGCGGCATCACTTCCTTGCACCTTGAGCATACTAATCTTTTGATCTCAAATTCCGGGCTAAGCTACACTTCTTTTGATTGTTCAAGTAATATAAGAACATATTTCCTACCTAAGTTTCACTGTGGAAACTAGCCGCATAAAATCTGATCGGCTCACGAGCTAGACTCATCACAACCTTTTCGCCAGCTGAATGCGAGCAGGCTGATTAATAACTTTAACGAACCGTTCCTGAAGTTTCTAAATATTGCTCAAGTCTGTTTGCTATTCAGAAGATGAGGGCAAAAGCAGGTGTTCTGACGCCGAAGAATTAGCGGATTTCGGTTAAAGCCTTAAGTCCTAGGACTGGAACAATAAACGCTTTAAGCTTACTTCCGTACAACAGTCGAAAAATTAATTAGTCAAGCATTTTTTGAGCTATAACTTCATTTTTTTTCGACGGCTGCATCGCCTTCAGCGTAATTTACTTTCTTTCAAGATAAATCTCTTATCTGTCCGCTTCTTATACAGCCGACGTTCTATAGCGGCAGGCCAACGTCCGCAGGAGCGCCAGACCTCACCAGTCATCCCGGCGAAAACAAATGAGATTCGACAGGATAAGGAGCACGACCACGTTCCTCAGTGAGGACTGCTTTGGCAGGTTGGGGAAAAATAAATCAAGGCATGCGCGGAAAAGCATTCAAGTTGCGTAAAAAATGTGGAAGTAACATCGTGTATTAGGTTGAGGAATGACGAAACAAGAAAAGAAACTAAATAAGAGATGGACAGGCGAGGCCTTAAAGGTCCTGTTTCCGCATCTTTCGTCCTGCGACGCGACACAAACACCATCTCTACATTTTTAATTAATGATTCGCCTGTTATAATTGAAGTAGCCAGGGAGCAGCGAAGAAATATTGAAAGAATACGACGGTCAATAAAAATTATTTTTATTCATTGCAATCTTGCTTGGGAGTTGTTGCTGGTCTGTGCATTTGCCGATAAAGCGAGTCAAAAGCATTGTTGGCTACTGGACCGTGGAGGTACACTACATAGCACGAAGATGCAAGCCCCCAAACGACTTTCGGTTTTGGCAGCGGCAATCGCGTGCTGTCCGAACGTTCAGAAATGTTTAGTCGTTGAATACCCAAGGCAAAAAAAAAATAGTGTGTTAGGATGGCTGCTTTGTTTTGAAAGTTACATGGCGGCAAAAACTGGGGAACATTCAGGTTTTATAGCAGAAAAACTCGCGAGTTATGTCTTCCTCTGCAATTCGTTATAACACGTGGTAGTTCCTTGCTGACTGTTTGTTACTTGATTTCAAGGCTGACAGCAGCTTCAGAGTTGTCCAATGCATTGGAAGTCTTCCACTGTCTACACTGACGAAGAACTAAGTATGTAAAAAATTTTATTACCGGTCTCTAAATGTATCTTCCGTCGACAACACGAGAGGTTTATGTTTTGGACGGTTTACGATCTTCAGAACGCCTTCTGTGCACGTTGAAATTCAATGCTGAAAAATGTAATGGACTGGAATTGACGGAGAACAACACAAGCGTAGTGCTACTATGGCAAAATATTTGGCAAACAGTAGTGCTGTTTTCTCTATTCACAAATTTAACTCGGACAGCGGTGCACAGGCAGCGCAGCTTTCCCACTCTAAGAAGAAAACAAACCGAAACAAAAAGATGATTCCAGATGGCCAGTAGAAATAAGAAAAAGCGTTCTAAAGAAAGACGGAAAGGGTGGGTGCCAGAGAACGGGGCCTAAATTCCAAAAGGGCTGGCGTCTTCGACTCAATCTTCTTTTAGTGCCCCCCCCCCCCCTTCTTTTCATTTGCCATCTTTCATTTACCGCTCGACGTTGAAGCACCATTCATTTCAGGCCTTTAATATTCTCCTCCCGGATTTATGGACGGCACGCAGCGGACTCCTGCATCACCCTACAGCTGCGACGATAGTGGCGACTATTATTACTTCGTCGATAAAGACGGCCTCTCTTCCAATCTATCGTCCGCGAGGTCATACAAGGTTTGGAATTGCAATTTTCTTGCCTGCCTGCTCAAGACAGGTTTATTTTGCTGGTGCCTCAAGGTATGTCCCAATACCTGAACGTATTTATCAGCTTTTTTTTCTTCTTTTCTTCTCCCTGCAGTATTCGTTACTAGTAAGGGATTGCAAACCTAAAGCTGATTCTTATTAATCTCTGAAGACATCCATTTAAGATTGTCTAGCTACAATATTGATCGTGGCATACTAAGTTTTTCGTCACATTTTTATCTTTTCTCGTTAGCCTTTATATTCCTCAAGTTAGTAATTCTTTGTCAGTTTCAATGCGCAATACGGCATTCGAAAAAAGCGGTAATTACCGGACAACTGCATACAACCACAGTCGTATTTCATATCAGCTAGCGAGCAATATGTCTAGGTGGGTCTGGTATTCAAGGCGCTGGAAATGCAGACAGGCAAAAGAACGAACTGGAAAAGTAAAGTATGTATTGATTCCTCGGTTGTTAGGAGATGAGAGTGGGTTTGCATTTAACAAGAAAGTGTAGTAAACGCATATATTATTGCCTGTGCCTCTCTGGTCATGTATTGAGTTGCGAAGGGCGCTTGGTACCTGTTTGAATTTCTCTGTGACTGCTGCAGGGAAATGTCCATACGCAAGAGACCTTGAAGTAGTAAGACAATGATTATAGCTGGATAATTAACCTAGTAAGAATTTACTAATCCCAAAGTGAATAAGAGAGAGAAAACATCAGGTTGCTTTCCAACGTTTCGACAAGAGGACTTGTCTTCGTCTGGGCGAAGCATACATCATTGGACGGTTTCAAATAGGGACATCACTCCTAGGAGAAAGGCCCGGTGAGGGGGAGATTCACCATCCCCATCCTACTACCATTCCCACTTCACACCCTCGTTCCCCTCATCGGGCTTTCCTCCTCGGAGGGATGACCCTTTTTAAACTATGCTAATGATGAACGCTGTCCCCAGACAAAGATAAGTCGTCTTGTCGAAACGTTGGCAAGCACCCTGAGGTTTTGCCTCCCTTACTCATTTCGTGATTATTAAGAACCATCTGGCCAAACTCTTGCTACAATAAATATTTACTAGACCGTTGTAAGCGTAGCAGGTGTTGTTAATGTGCGCTTTGATCGAATTTCTTCCAATGGTGCACATGCGGAGAAGCCACTGGTGTACAAAACTGAGAAGTGCGAACTATGCGAATAACAGACTGAGGGCTTCGCACTTGTCATTAGCTAATCCTACATTCATCTTCCCTTCCAACACTCAAATTTGCCGCTTACAAGCCGTGTTTCGTACTTCTCAACTAAAGCACACATTGGAATCAATTACCCCATTTGCGGCAAAACAACTGTTGCTTCACAGTTAGTGCAGAGCTCATCTGCGTCGTCATTAAAGACTGAACAAGGGCACACGATGGAAATCAATATCCAGTTGAAAGACAAAAGGAAACAAAACTAAAATAAAAGAGGACAATTGCTCTCGTTATGATGTAGCAGTTAAACAGTCTTGTCAAGTGCTCGGTAGCCGCATGGTTTGTGGCTGACTCTGTCTACAAAATATATGTATTGCTCTTTTACCCCTTGAAATTTCTCAGAATGATCGCGATGCCTCGGATCCCGGCGTTTACATTGTTTTTCAATAAGAATAGGTCGAGAAGGTCTAAACATTGCTTTGTTACGACTACTGGTATAGAGACGTCATCGATACTACTGTGCGCATTAAAAAAAAATCGATGTCTTCTTTGAGTACGCGGCCACCTGTTTCAGATTGATTTTACGCTGTTAGCCTGAACTCTGAGAGACAGACAGAAACTCACGCATGTATGATTCCCGCTCTCAGCATGCAAGGCGAGAGCAATTAGTTTGAATCACTATATTTCCTGTTGTGCCGCTGCTTTTAAATGCGGTAGACAGACACTCGCTGCTCGCAATTATTCAACGCTTTTTCTGCTGTTTTTGAAGAGGAAATTTAGGTTAAAGTTGAGGGCGCGTTTAACAACAGATCAATGCAGGTAGTATGCAAAACCTGTTTATCTGCGATTGCCGAGTTTTGTTTTTTAAACAGAGCAGTGTCTTATTAAGTACACAATTACAAGTGAATCGCAGTAAAACAAGAAACGCATTCAGAAATAAGACGTGTGGAAGGAAAGCCGAAGCGTTCATGTGTTAGAAAAGAATATTTATGAATGCCTCATGTGATTTTTCTATGCTATACTTACCTTTGTATGCACAGAGAGCACAGCGTTTGTCTTTACGCGCTTCGTATTACTCCCATCTGATCAGGATTCACGGGTTTGTTCGTGCCATCATTTCACCATGTCCTGTTTAACAAGGCCTTCAGAATCAAGTCAGCCATTGTCATGGAATCAATACATCTATGGTCACTTGAACCTTTCTTGTGTGGTGAAGCAAATATAAAGCGTAAGCACTTTCATTTTGGCATTTCGAAGACATTTAGTGTGTGATGCTTATCGCCAAACCACGAAGAAATAAGCGCCATCAAAAGCCCGAATTTTCAGCAGTAGTTTATAACGCGTATGGGAAGCGGATATACAAGTTGGGAGTAAACAAATTACCTATACGCTAACATCTCCATAGGTGTGGAATGCGAGCGCATTACAACCAACGTTACCGCGACATGTTTGTGTATGTGGCGGAAGTACTGACACTAATACATAATATTGTCACTGTCAACGTATCTATATTTGCACACATATATTCATGTGCTGAGTTCCCTGCTCCAACCTGCATGTCTCGCCCTTTCCCGGTTGCGCACTCTCCCCTTGTTTTTAGTGTGGAAGTTTCCCGCATTTTTCACGCGACCTTGTGACGTCATCATATTTTCGACCAATCAGAGAGTTCTGGCATTAACTCAAGATGTGAACTGGCAAGACGTCCAGTGCAACGTGGGCAGCTGGGAATTCTATTTTATTTGAATGAACATATTTAATTTTCACATGCCGTGGTGGTTTGTGATGCCTTCACAAGGTCACGTGACTTCTCTCATGACAGAGCAGGATGCGGAAAGAGATGATGTCGCATCAATGAGGGTTGGTCTCCATGCGCAGGGATACACGCAAGACAAAGGGCGCACCCGTTGTCTTGCGTGGGCTGCCGTGGGTCACACCTCAATCGACTCGCCTCCCCACAGAACAGTACGGCCGTTACTGCAATCCCGTTCAAAGAGCGGGATGGGCGCGGCGTGCATATAAATTATTTATGATCCCAATCAGGAAGCTTCTAAACTGAACGAGAGCGCACTGGGCGTACTTTTTACTCCTGTTAGCGGAGCAAAGGATCATTACTGTGCAAATTTTGATATGCCTCTTTCAGGAATTACTCTTAAGCCCTACGAAAAGAAACTGTTCAACCTCCGTAGCAGTAAAAATACAGAAAAAGAACGTTTCTGTTGTTTCTTTTCTCCCAAGTGGTTTCTTGCAAAGCGATAGGAGGTTCCCATAAGCGGACATGACGACATTTGATTTGGCGTTGAGAACACAGAGCAAGGCCTGTGTACAATGAGACGGCAGCCAAACTTACGAGAAATGTAAGTAGAAAAGTTAATATAGGGCATATTTAAAAAGACAGGAAGCCAGCGGGTGCAGTATCGAATATGAAACTGGGCTCCACTTGCCATGAAATTAGCTAACGTGGATGCCAGGGAAGTTCTCGTTCTTTTTACTAGTAGCCTAATTACAGCTACTTTTCCGGTTTAGCCTAATAGAGGCATGCAAAAACGCATGAACAACGTGTATATTGTCAGAAATGTCCTACTGATGAAAAAAAATGCATCAATGTTAAAAGTCTTCGATGCTTTAAATCGAGACACAGGACACACGCCGTGAAAAGAAAAGAGAAAAAAAAAGCTATAAAAGATCGGAAACATCAGTTATTTGTATCATTTGTTTTTGTCGCCATAATATTCAGCGATGAATGTCGTATCTCTTAGATATTTTGCATTTATCACAGTTGGGCTTTCTGGAACGTTGTCGCCAATTCAGCTTCGCAGTACGCACCATGGAACTGAAGTCGGCTTTTTGGCATTATAGCTATGCTGGAGGCAGAGCACGCTTTACAAAAGCAGAATCTCGTTGCAGGGGTCGCAGTCGTAGAGTAGTGGTTTACTGGAACGAAAAGGCTGCCCGCGACTGGAAAACAATTGCAGTTTGACGACGATTGTGCGGAAGAGGAAATACAACCAAGAGGCTGCTCGCAAAAAGGAACCCTCACTTTTGGGAATGGCTGTATAACGTCTTGGCGGGGTATTCCGCAGCTTACGACAGGGGTGGTCACGGGCCACTATCGCCTTCTTCCCAAGTAATTCGCGGTCTGCCTGCTAGCGGACGCGCGGCGCTAGCGAAAAACCTTGTGCAAGCTCGGCATGTCATGTTTCCGCTGCCAACGGTACTACAGTAGACATTCGATACGGATATGCTATCGGAATGCTCGCGTTTTGTAAAACATTTCCGGGAATTACTTGATGTACAATGAGGCTCTTTTATTGTCCAAGACAGTCTGAGGAGATAACGCTTCGTGTATTCCTACGGGGCTACCTTTTTTTTTTGTAGTCATCCCCTTCTACCATCCTCTACTTCTGATCTTATTACCATTTCACCCATTCTTATCGATGGAAGGCGAGGCATGCAGTAGTCAAGACTCAACATGTGAGTTCTTTTTGAAAAAGCTTTTCTCTTTTTTTTTTCGTGGCAACTGACAGTGCTCAGATCGGCTTCAGAAACTGTAGGAAGCATTGTCTCAACCGAATGGTCTACGTAGGTGTCATGATGAGGATAGCAGACTACTGCGCCCGAGTAGCAGACGAAGGCGCAAAGTGCAGAAAAAGGTAAAATAAACTCCAGTAATGGTATGTGCCAAAATTAATTAATTAATGCATACTGCATCCCCTTTATGGGGCTATTGCAGGAGTGGGTTAGACGAAAGGAAGTAATAAAAACAATTAAAGAGTAACATTTAAAAATTCAAGAGAAATAAGACAAATGACACAAATGAAACTCGAAATAACAGCAACACTGCGATACAGTACAGAAACGAGAATGAGTCAACACACTGTAACGACAACAAAGTAGTTAAAATCAGGTACAGTTAACTTTTAACAGGAAATCGTTTAATGGCAGTGACCTAATTGTTCCGGGAATTAAGTTCGAGAATTCAATAGTACGTGGAAAATTGACGATACCATGCAGAAACTTCAATGACTCAATGTGACGGTGTACGGATAAAAAGGTTAAAGGGAAAGGCTAACAACAACAACAGGTACCGGGGCTTGTATAATCCTCAGGGCTTGACCGCATTGAGCCAGCACGGCAACCAGCTGCCAGGACCCGCACCTAAGCACACCTTGTTTTTTTCTATTCTTCTTTTTTTCAACGTCTTTCTGCACTTCTTTTCTCTCTTGGCTTGGCTTTTGCCTTTTTCTTTCCATTTTCCTTGTCTTCTTTCTCTTCCGTCTTTCTTTCCTTTCTCCGTCTTCTTCTCTTCTTCATTCATTTCTTCTTCTTCTCTCCCTTGCCTTGGTTTCCGGATTAATACAGCTACTGCTGCAGTGGACTTCAGTAACTCTATAATTCAGAGCGAGGTCCCAGTAACGGCTCTCGCCGAAAAAAAAAAAACCTAACAAATCACACTTTATCGCAGTCGCACCACCATGCGAGATCGAATGCGAACTCCTAATACGACGGCTGATGAAACCTAGAAGAAAACAATAAAAAAGAGACGCCTGGCTGGATTGATATTCTGTATATGATGGATTCAGCTTTCAGAAAGTAAATGCTGTCAGCTACGGAAGCCATTCCTTGAGGTGCATGAAAAGCACAGCTCCCAGGTCACTGGGCAGTTGTCGCATACACTATAGTCGCGTTCTTGAAGCGCCTGCATACCATCAGTGACGTGCTTGCTGAACAAGCGACGAACACGATGAGCGGACGCTCCATAAAACTGAGAGCGGAGACCTTAAAGAAGGTTATTTTCTATTTTGCACAGTGTCGCATGCGGGCCACAGACGCTAAAATTTCTGTGCAGAATACCTTAACAAGTACTAGTAATTACGTTGAAATATCATACTATACTTTCGTTTCAAGGTGACAGAAGAGACTCCAACAAGTTGCGATCTCGTCCATTAGCTGTGCAGTTTTCCCACAAGCGCCGTAGCTTATTGCGGGATGCAAACACGGCATGTTTTCACCTCCAGTGTTTTGGTGTTGCGATCGGCTTTCAAGGGACATTGAGGAAAACTGTAACAAATCATTTCGTTAGAAAAACCCAATAGTTTGGGATTTCGAGGCTTTTTTCTCGCTTATTCGGCGGCGAAAGATGCATTTATTGCTAAGAGGTTTAGATTCCTAGTTGAAAAACTTTTAATCACCACTCTGATCCAAACTCTGGAGTCTCTAATGACGAAATACCCGAAAAGTGACGTAAACTGACGTAAACGTGGGCTCCTTGATTGCTAGCAGAGTGGTGTTGCCTAGCAGCAGCCGAAACAAAACTACTACCGGCCGGACGTCGAAGGTCCCTATCAGCCGTCGTCGCTTCGTTTGTGTTTGCATCAACGTTACGATGGATCCCGTTCCCATCCCGACAGCGATGTCCTCGCAAAGAACTGAGGCCTGTACTTCAGTGACCTCGAACCAACACAGTGCGCGATGCTTTTGAGGGCTGAGGTGGCGGGTCTGGCAGGATAGTCTGAACACCGAGGAGTCGGCAGCGTCGGCAGCAAGCCACGCTTGTGGTACGGTAGTTCTCACCGCCTAGCCAGTGCCCCGTCTGATGAGTAGAGACTGGCACGTACGTACGTACGTACGTACGTACATATTTAAAATCTGCGATAATATTCAGCGTAGCGCTGCTTATGCACCCCGGTGTCTTGGTAGGAAGGTACAAGACCACTGTGGGCGGAAATGGGGAAAGAACGTTAGTCACACTCGAGGTCCGTAGTTGGAGAGATATGGGAGAGCCATTTGTCCTTCAGTCGGCAGTCAGGCTGATGATAATCATGTTGATGATGACAGCGCTGATGGTGGTGGCAGTGATAATGATGATGAGACTGCAGTCATAACTTTAGGATGGAAACAATCGCATCACCAATTTTACAATATATCCGGTTCTAGTTCTTCAAACTCAAAATGTTATTCACACCTGAATGCTGCGCTTTGTTCCGACATTCTTTTAACATCTTTAGCATATATGGAATGCTATTTTAAACAACCAAAAACGAATTAAGGGTTTTATTATTCCCATAATTCCCTTTGCCTTCCATTTAAACTCCTGTATGATGCATAGGCAGCTTTAGGTTAGTGTGTTCTCTTCTTCTGTCGACAGCGGAAAGTCAAGGCTGTGAATGTGAGAGAGTGACGTCAGAATTTGAAATTTGGAGTAACGCGTTGTTGTGTGTGTGCCCGCGCATTGAACCGAGACGCGTATCCGAACTTAGGAAACGCGCAGTGCGCATGCCCTTCACGCTCGACCTTCTACTTGTTGAGAGCCTTGTTAAGGAGCTTTTAAAATCGAACTAGTTGGCGCGCATTCTAAATCTGCCATAAATGAGATCGAATAGTGGCAAAAAGTGAAGGCTTTAAACTTTTCAGGAGAGCAGAATTGAGCTTATTTTTGCCTTCTAAATTATCGCTGCTTGTTTGTGTATTGATGACAGTAAATTACGGCTTTGTAAGTGCATAGATTATTAGGATTTTAAATTAAGCAGCTTCTAACCCTTAGTTAAAAATAATTAACTTCGCTTTATTCAGAGAATGAAATCCGGCTACTGCTGCTGGGAAGGGTTATTCTTGCTGGGTGCCTCATTCTCAGAAATATTACGCTAGAAATAAATGTCTCAGAGGCCTAGCAAAAGTGACACGTACAAAGTTAGAAAAACTGTATACGCGATCAAATAGCTCAGCTCAAGCGGAAAGCTAGAGAAGCTCACCCAGGACAAAGCGAGCTAGGAAGCTCTTGCTGCCACGTGGCCGAGCAAGCCGGCGTTGATCTCCGCGTCTCGTTGGAGCGAGGGGGAGGCTCCAATCAGCGAAGGGCCAGCGCTGGCGTATTTGACACACAAAGCCTCCGGCCGCCCTTTGCGTCCTCCCTCGACGCTCATACGCACAGCTTCCGTCCTGTTTCGGCTTTCCTCACTTTCGCAGGCGGGGCGTGACCTTCGCGACGACTTTATATCCTTGGTGCCTCGACGCTGATCCCGATCCTAGAAACAACTTTTCAGGTTCACTGAGCACTGGGGCGGAAAACCTTTCCGAATGGCTGCTCTTACGAAGCGCTTTCTTCTGCGCCTTTTCTTTGTTATGGGGAATTCAATAGCTTCTTTTTGTGAATGCTAACGTTTGGGGAAGCTAACGTTCTTGTTTTTCACCTCCGGCGTGTTTTTGTTTGCAATGCTACGGTTGTATTTTCAACCATGTCTCAGTGTGTACGATGAAGCGTAAAGGCCGTAATTTTCGAGCAAACAGTTTACTGGGTTTTCCAGCGAATGCGTTATATCAGTAAACTTTGCAGGCACGGCTATTTGGCACGACGCAAAACTGTATGCTGGCAAAAAAAAAATATAAGAAGAAAGGTGTAGGTCCTGAGAAAGAAAAGAGAATAAGAGTAAAATGCTAAAGTACGGACAGCGCCGGTAAGCTCAGGCTGAAAAAATTCACAAGAGAGCGCCGAATACCATGATAATAATTCTTTTGTTGGTTCTTAGTGAGACAAGCAGTTAATAACTCAAAAGAAAACTTCCCGATGTACAGCAATACCTCATTATTTCGACTCCTTTTAAATGGGAAACAGGGTAAAATGAGACATCCCCTGCGGTCCAGTCAAACGTATAGACTATTCTATGCCCTGAAATCCTAATTAAACAGAAGGATTTGTCTACACCTAGGCTAATTAGATATGCGGCGAGGCTACATTTTCATAGGGCTCAGAAAATGGGGTGACGGTGATGGTGGGTGAGTGACTCAGAAGCCTGGCCACTTAGCATGAGTGGTGCTTGTGTCCAACTGAAATGCGAATGTACCAAACTCATCGGCAGGGTCATCAGTTGTGAAAGTACTGTTTGATGTTTTTCCTGTCTTACATCGCTCTACCATTTTCACCTTTGTTTCCGTTGTGTGTGCGTCAAGCACCGTGCTGTCAGCGTTGGCCGTGTTATCGCGCTGCCTGCAATCGCTTTACATTAATGACAACGTGCGAGCTCTGCATACATTATTTGGTGCAACTACAATAATATTTATTGCCTCACAAATTTTTTTGCACGAAGCAGTAAACGATTTCATAATTTTCAAGATTTAAAAAGAACTCGATATGAGCCACTTTTTTTTTGTACCCCGATAATTCGACATTCGGTTAATTCAGACACTTTCTCCGGCTCAGTGAAATTCTAATCAATCGGCCTTGACTGAGTACGTCATGCCTGCTGTTAGAAAAAAGTCGGAAGCAAAGACGCTGCCTTAATTCTCTTTTTTTCTTGTTTCTGTCGCCCACTGTAATTATTGGGCCACTCACGCATGCTGCAGAAGAAATCTGCATTTAAATTGTTGCTGCCCTTTATTAACTTCCCACTGAGTATGAACATTGATATGTTTTATAGATGGCTGAAACGGTCAGCTGTTATTTGATTGCAGGGAATTTTTTGCTAATCTTTGCTTCTGATCTCACGTGTTCCCACTTTCGGCACAAGCCGGGTGGTGCTCTGAAATCCAACCGACCGGTCTTTCGAGATTATCTCACGTAACCTTCACACTGCAAAGTTAATGGTGGTAGTTATCCAGTCGAGTGCCTAATCCAATAGCTGAATACGCTCCAGCATTTGATATAACATTTAGCATTGACGAACTCCTTCAAAGAGTGATTGAAAGCCCGAAATTATTTAGTGCGAAGTGCTTCACCTTTCGGCTTCATAACCGTCCGACCTCAGCCTACGCGCGTGTGCAAACGGCAGGCTGAGTTTGCCGGCACCCTCCAGCTCGTGCCCGGCGCCAGTTGTCGGCTTGAAAGTGCATGCGTGTTAGCTCGGCCGGTATAGTCGTCGCTTGGACACTTCTGAAGCACAGTGCTCGCCGAAGGCCGGCGTCCGAATCACAAGGCAGTACGAGCCGACGCGGCCTGAAACAGCGATGGCCACCGAGCTGTTTTCTCAGTCAACACCGCGCCGACGGCGCCTTCGCTTCGACTCGGCCCGAGCTGGACGCCTGCTTTCTCTTTCGGTCGTCCTTTCTTTTTTATCACGGCCTCCCTTCTGGGTGTTGGGACAAGGCACTTCTCCTCTCTGCTCTGTCCTCGTTATCTCATTTGTAAGGAAGAAGAGGAAGGAGGCGACGACCTTCCTTCTTCCGCATTATTCAAACGCTTCTTTTATTGCTCTTTTCGCAGCGACCTTTCGTCCCTTTTTTTTCCTGTCACTGTCAAACACAGCCAGCTACCTGTACAATGGCAGCCTTTGTTTGTTTGCCAGCATGTGAAAGAAGGTTTGCCTATTGCTGTGCTCTTTATCCAAAAACAAAGGTCAATCCCTTAGAGGTAGAGAACGACGCAAACAGCCACAATCGTTGACATAGGTGCAAGAATGCACTTGGGTCAGTTTTGTCCGTTTTGTTGGAAGCGAACCCATATTATCAGTCTGAGAGCTTCTCCCTATTTTGTGTGCATCTCGCAAATACCCGCAATCCCTCATATTTTTAATCTAAACTTCCGCTGCCTGCGTTTTAAGCTGGGCAGATGGCATTCAATAATTAGGTTCGTACAGCGTCACGTAAGACAGGGGGAAAGGACAACAGGGCGGCAAAAAAACTAGAAAAATAAATGAGCTAGCCATTCGACTCGCGTAGCAGTATCCGTTTCACGCATAAATAGGAGGAAAAAAAAGCACAATAAATTACACTGCGCGTGTCATTGGCCGTAGCAACAGCAAGAAATCGTAGTAATGGCGCAGGCATGCCATTTCAGGAGAAACAGGAGTGAAGAAAATACATAAATGTATTGCAAGCACAGATATCATTATTCTTTCCCTTGATGGTTCCAGACATGCAAGCCACCTACAGAATACTCTAGCTGGAGCAGACTTCATAAGCAATATCCTTCGACAGTAAGGAGAATTTGCAATTTTGCCCAGCAGTTGTTTTATGGCTTCTTTAGCATTCCATGCTGTACCTTACTAGAATCTTAAAAGCAGCTCTTTTCGTAGAATACTGCTTCATGCTGCGTATACATACGTGGATCTTTCTGAAAAGTCATGATGAGCAAGGCAGAAAACAAAGCTTTGAATGAAAATAAATGTTTTTGATATTGTGGAGATACCACCAAAGTAATAATGTGCCTGATCAAACGTCGGTCTGGTTTTATGCCGCTTCTACTTCAGGCGGCGAAGCCCTTGCAGAACACAGAGCTTCAGAGATGCAGCTGTGCTAGCGCACTGTTGGCTCGGGCAATAAACCGCAAAGCAAGCCAGTAGAGTATAATCCTCACCGTGCAAACGCATTTGAGGGTACAAGCAAGATGCCGTAAACCTTCACTTTAGAGCCACTGTATATACCCCAAGTAAATGACCTGCGCTATATTGCTTCTCTAGGCTGAGTAGCCTCCAGCAGTTTTTTGGTCTTTTTTCAGTTGTTCCCAGTCCCGCTAATTAAACGTTTCGCGCGTAACTATAGTATAAATAAGCTTACGAAAATAAAGCAGTTGAGGACATCGCTCTAATAGTACCATTCACATATATCTGGAGAGAAGTTTGCTGATTAAATGCACTTCTGTAGCTCGAATTCACCATTCGTGAGAAGCATACTCATTTCTTTTCTGGACGAGGTTTCTGACGGGTGGCAGCATACTAAAACGCATGGTACTTAGGCGTTTTTTTTCCTGACTGCTATCGAGCTGTATGTACATCGGAGCTATAACCAACAGCCGGGTACACTTTCCGCACGCCATCTCAGCCAGGTGCATGCTTTCCATGTCAATGTGCGGAAGGCACCGTAACGTGCGTCACAGCCCTGTTAGTTAGCTTCTGGGGCTCTGCTCTTACTACCTTTTCTTGCAGATTATCTGGACGGAATAATGCGTGAAACCTTCGAAATTGCGAAGCATTGTAAGCCGAATGTTGTGTGTGCAAACCTGCCTCCTCCTGCCCGTTTTTCAACTCCTGGGTTTTTTTCATTTGTGTTCATTCAATAACGGGATCCAGAGGACAGCAGAAGACACTAGTGAGTACATTTAATAATCACCATCATCACTCGAATTGGGTTTACTGAATAAAAAAAGCCATTTATTCATCCTCCTTGTAATATCTCCGTTCAACATTGTACTTGCTTTCTTGCGCGCAACTTGGAAGTGATCCGTGCTTAAAGATGGTAAGTCAACCTGCTGTACATCCTTCCATCTTCGCAAGCATCAGAAGAAATCCATTCCCTAGTTCTGTATTGCATTCCACCATTCTGCTTCTCGCGTGCACACTTTAAACAGGAGCTGAATGTGACGCTGTTGAAGACGCTTTCAATAGGGGCTTTCAATAGGGTCTTTTTTAAACAGGGACACTCGGTGTGTATACAAAAAATGGCTGTGGTTTAGCTATGGTTAAACCTGGAGTGATGCGAAAGCTGCAGCTGGCCGCGTAGAATTCGCTCAGTCGAATTGAAAAGTCAGTCCTCCGCCGCTCCGTTTCACTGGGCGTTCCTTCTTCATCCTCGTCCCTGAACGTGGATTCACTCTCTCCCCATTCTCCTCCTCTCCATTTCCCCCTCCACTCGGTTTCGCCGGCGCGCCGCGCAGACGGCAGGTGCTCCGCACCACGTGACCAACCAAGTGACCAGCCACGGCGCCGCCCCGAATCTCAAGGGTGCCCACTCAGCTCAATGGTGGTCATAGTGAAGACTCGAACGGCGAGCGTAATGCAGCTATCGCTACAAAAAAGTGTTGAAAGTTGCCAAAAGGCAGCCAAGGTACGTCACACCATCGAACGAGGACCGAAAAAAAAGAAAAACAATAGAGTCCGAAATTTTATAGGTGCCACGATGCAAAAGCAAGAAACGAATACATAAATGTGGCACAAGAAAGCCAAGTAGCGCCTAGCTAAAGCCGGGAAAAGTCCTTAAGAAGGCCAGACGAGTGCTGTCTGGAAAAAAAAAAAAGTCTGGAAAATTTGAAAGGAATTTCACATACAGCTCAAAACAAGCACAGTTCTCGGCATCGAGTCGAAACCCTATCTCCACCTATGCCTCTTTATTTCGATTAGTTTTGACGAGTGACCATCGAGCACCATTTTTTTTTTTCAATTTCAAAACAGGCACAATCGTTACTCTCGTCGTGAAACCTGCCTGTATAATATATTTTCGTATCTGACATACATATTTTTTTTATGTGTGGCGTCTCAATTCGCACTTTTTGGCTCTCAGCCCGCATGAATTACTCAAACAAAAAAACTACAAAATGGAGAACCTTAAGTCCTTTAGAAACTCTGGGAACAAAAAAATAACAGCCAGTGAGCCAACGCCAGCGACGTTGGTGCGTTTTCTGAGGTCAGGAGCAGCGGGCTGTGATGTAGCCAACTGGAAACTGAAGCTGGTCTCGTCTTTCGCCAAGTTTTTTCCCCAAGGACAAAGCCCGACGTTGCCCAAAATGGACGCTCTGCGCATGAATCAAAGAGATCGTTTCGAGTGTTCCCTAATACTTTCTTTTTTCTTTCGTCTTACTTTTTGTTGGCCAGCCGCTTCGCACGCATTTTCAGCTCACGTGTCTATGAGGTGTGCATTCGCGATAACCAAGCCTGCGCCCGAAGAGAAGTGGAAAGAGGAAAAAGGGTTCCGAAACGATAAGGCAAGTTGCACACACCGTTTAGAAATATAGGAATACGTGCCCTGCCGAATTTTTGTTCTCTCTCCGAAGTTGTGAAAGGGTTAGAAAAGACAAAATTTCCTTCAGGCCGGCGCTTCGGGAAAAAGTCCCCAAAATAATAGGGCCCGCAGAAGCTTAATCGCTGAGCGCTACGTGAGGGCGTTTCGAATGTGGTGCCAGAGCAAGACTCGTTCTAACCCCAAGCGAGAACAGGCAAAGCACCAGCAGCGAAGTAATACGTGGGATCTATTTCAGGGTTCGGTGTCTGCAGGTGTGTTGCAACATCAATGAAATGAGAAGGAAAGAGAAGAAGGTATAGAGCCGAAGAAAAAAAAAGCATAATTTAATCCCACGCGTATAATTCATATAGGCCGATGATACAAACTGAAGCAGTGGTTAATGGGAGTAAGGGATGGTGAGGAATTAGAAGGAAAAGATTTATGCTCGAAGCTGTTGTGAAACAGCGAGCTTCTTCGCTCGCGCTTTTTTCATTCTTTCGGAGGAATCGATTCGCCTCGCAGTCCTGCTCACTGCGTGGCGGTCGCGAAGGGGACGCCATCTGCCGTTCTTCTCTGCTCGGCCGATTCAGCCGTCCCTTGCCGCAGATCATTTTCGTTGCACGCTCGACGTAACATACGCGCAAAAAATATAAAGAATGTGGAGAAAGAAGTCACCGCAGTGAATCTCCCTTGCGGAAAGAAAGGTGGAGAGGTTAACCGGAGAAAAAATGGTTTGCTACCCTGCACAGAGGGAACGGTTGAATAGCATACAAAGGTTAAGGCGAGAAGAAAGAAGAAAATGAAGTTTGTAGGCAAAAATATGCAGCAAAGTCATGGCCTGTCATGCAGGCCCGACGTTATCAAGAAACGGGACGAAGCTTGGCAGGCTTTCACCTCCGACGATCATCGCGACCACAGTCCGAGAACAATCATTTCCGTCGGCCAGTGTGGGTCAAGGTCCTTCTGTGAACGACACAGAGACTGGGTAGAACGTTGGACCAGTTGGTGTAGCGACATAATTAAAAAACCTTTGCGCAGAATAGCACAGGATGGGAGGAAGAAACACGCACACACACGAGCACAAGAGACTGGCTCTTGGCACTGTATGCATGGTATGCACAGACAATGTGTGATAGTGTTTCGTCGCTCCTGCAGCTCCGAGGGCAAGACGAACGGCTTCGCTGCTAGGCATCCAGTTTCATTATATTGCTAAGCACTGATAAAAAAAAATCGTGCGCGCACTTATCGCGAATAAAGAAGCCGAATTTTGTAAACTAACACATTTGCAGTAGTGTAGAGAAAACTGTATACCAAAGTCTTAGGAGGAAGACTTCTTCCATATTGACCACAAAATATGTAGACATCTGATGCGGCGGATGAAATGTTTGCCTTCGTTCACCTTGAGTTTGGTACTCCCGATTCTTGGCCGACGGATTCAGACGCCGAAAAGTTAGCTTCTTGAATTTCGCATTTTCTCTGGCGCTTTTACAAAGAAACTCGTTACCTCTCACGGAAGTTACAGTGGTCTAGCTTAGAAGCCTAGATCAATGTTTGCAGATAACATTTAGGGACGACACATACACAATGTTTAAAATCCTTAGGGACCGATTGTAAATTGTCTCGTCTTCCCTTCTTTTGTTCCGCGTGTGTTCTTTCCGCAGTTTTCGATCTTCGGTAGCAAGCAACGCTGCGGTGTCATGGCTGGATTTAAAGTTGTCCGTAATCCGTCTGACAAATGCGAGCTGAAAGAATAATGGGCCCAGAAGCAAGACCATGCACTGTGTGAGCCGACGCGTGACCGCGAGAACAGTTTTCACTTCTTCCTACCTCTCTTCCCACGGCTGTCCCTGCCCCACACATTGAGTTTTACACAAATGCCCACTCATGCCACTCATGCAAGGACATAATTCGAATGATTGCTGAAGTGAGCGTCAGCGCTCGGCCATATCATCCCTCTGGGCGCCTTCCAGGTGTGCACCAAGAAGTAGAAAGTTACCGCGCCATCTTTTTCACTTTGTCACGTCTCCCTTCCTCTCCTTTTCCATCAGCGCATTCATTTTTGGCAGAAGTGATTTAACACATCGACTGTCTCTGCTGTGCAGGATGTCTTTAGCACTAGCATTTGCGACTCGTCTATGTCATGCGGAATAACGTGAAAATCATAATCTCC
Source organism: Amblyomma americanum (assembly GCF_052857255.1). Lineage (NCBI taxonomy): Eukaryota > Metazoa > Arthropoda > Arachnida > Ixodida > Ixodidae > Amblyomma > Amblyomma americanum. The sequence continues at coordinate 215,976,759 of NC_135499.1, read as the reverse complement.
GATAGGTGGCGGCGAAACCAAGGCTGGCGCAGTGGACTGTAATCGACTCTTATGTAGCTCAGTATTTATTTTTCCCGTTGTTCTTTCAAACCATAAAATCATGGACGTGCGCCGCTGTTGGGTAATGCACACATGCATTTTCTGAAAACGGCAGGGTTAAAAAGTTTTCAATTCTGAAACCAGCTTCGGGCAGCATAGTCCCTCTCGACGACGCCTAAACCTGCCATTACAGGTGTTTATCTCTTCTGCGCTATGTACTGACTAGCATGGAAAAGAACTTTGTTGAGCTGATGGAAAAGAGAAGGCTGCTGTAACGATCAGTTGATAAATTGCTGAACCGGAAGGCTTAAAATGCTTGTAGCGCCCTTCGCGCCACGCTCGGCTCGCAGGCTCGGCTAGGCCACCGCAGCGCGAGCAGCGCAAATAAACAGTTCTAACCTGAACGCTGTCGGAGCTGGTTCTTCCTCGCCTTAGCTCCGACATGCTCATTGATGAAGAAACGAACATAGAGTCATAATTTGCATACGCAGCACGCTACAGCAGCGCGCTTGTACGCACAGTGCCGCTGGACGCCAGGCGCCTGAAGCAGGCATGCATCTCTCAATGACTGGGACTGGCTCGCTCTCCCTCTCGCGTCAACTGAATAAATTTCACACCTTGTAGCAAATAATCAGGTGGAGCCGCCCGGTCTTTCGTTTGTTGGAAACCTGTCGCCGCTTACGATGCGTGCGCCTGGACCTGAAAGCGAGCGCTGATGTCTGTCTTCATGTACAGATCTGCGCGATGCGGTCACGTCTGCTGGTGTACAATGCCACGCGCATGCGCAGACTAGCGACGGCATACGCCCGTGTGTTCGGGCGCGCGGCGCGTACGCCTTTAACTCTTATGGAGTTGGAGCTTAAGCCTTCAGACAAACACAGGAGAGAAAAGAAGGCCCTCAACGACGCTGACAATTTGCGCGCACCTTGTACTGATCTCGGCTGTTCAGTGGATGCACGATGCGGCTAAAAGCGGAATGTTTGTCGAACCCAAGAAAGAGGTGGCAAAGCATTAAAGCAAACAAGCTTCGAAGCAGTGTATGCTTTTCTCCGCCCGAAAGCTTGCCCATGTGAGTGGCCGACTGCCTCGGGTTATCTTGCTCAGCGGCGTGGTCGAACAAGCGTTGTGCAACGCCGTCGTCACTGCGCCCAGCACGGTTCATTGAGCCAAGCGCACTTTACAAAACGCAGAGAAAAACAAAAGAACACATTCGTCAAAAACTGGGCTCCTTTTGTTTTGTTTTCCAAAGCAGCGTAGCACGCTGTCTCCAATAAAATTATCCTACGCGGCGAGAGCTTCTTCACACTGTCCCACTTATAAAGCGCGAACAATGGCGGACCCTCATCGAGCTATGCTCGCCTTTGTGCTCTTAGCGGCGCCAGGAGCAGCGAAGGCATCAGCGTGAGAGGCCTTAGCACAACAATGCAGGGAGCTGCCTGCTACGTGGGCCGACGGCAAAGGCCCGCACAAAATCAAAAAAACATTCTTGCATGCTATGCAAGCTCCGATAACAGTATTTGATCGAAGCACGTTATTATACTGCTTTTTTTCTCTCTATCCTATTTTCCTAACACCGGTCGCCTTTCTTCCCCTAGCTCAGCTTTATTTTCTTTTACCGCGACCTCCTTTTGGTCCTCTAATCATTTGCGCGCCGGTACGCATTGTCTTCATTCCAGGCGGCGCCGCTCAGCGCTCGGCACGTGACGGCACTTTGTTCGCGATCTGCTTCTGAATGCTGAAACGCACACACCAACTCGTTGCATTCACAAGGAGCGCTTCTAAGGCTTTTTTCTACTAGACGTAGTGGCACAACTGCCTTTAACAATTTCCTTAATTGCACCCGCGTGAGAACTTCGTGCTCGCTGCGTATGTGCCTCGTAACTTATACCTAATCACTGCGTTTATTGCAACCTGTTTTTCCACTTCTATTTCATCATGCTACTCAGCTTTCACCGGTCACAGTGCATGTCGAGGCCATAATCGATCGGTGCTATCTGAGCAGCAATCTTCTTTTGTTTATATTCCTTTTCTCTCCTCTTCGGGATGCTGATCTGTCTTCGATCACGTCTTGCGCGCTTTTTGACGCAACCATTTCTGAATCTTCCAACCCCCGTTCTTTATGCCCAGGAAAAGTGGCTTCTTACTTTTTTCCATTCGTGAAGAAGTGAACGTCGTTACGAATAACCGCTTTTTTTCTCCTCCTCATCGCAGCCACCGGTCGTCATTCACCTGCAGTGAGAGGCTAAGAAAGGCTGCTGCCAGCCCGGGAAGCCAGTGTTCACCATCATCTCTCGCCCCGGGCGAGGCTCTGGGCAGCGCCGGAGGCGGCTGCTCACGTGGGGCCTGGGCGCCGTGCTTATTACAAATCCTCTTAATTATAATTTATTGAACGGCCCGATGGGGTCGTTTCTCACCTCAGGACCTACGGATAGAGGCATGCGCTTTATTAAGGCGGCCTTTATTGTTCCCTTGGGGGAGGTGAGGGCGTAGGAGGGTTGCGGGGGGGGGGGGGGGGGAGTAGTTGCGCGAGGTGGGCAGGAGGGGGCCATGAAGGGAAGAGTAGTCTTCCATCGGAGACCAAAACGAGGATCCGCCGCCGATAAACCCTTCGCGCGGCCACCGACCGGCGAGCGTGTACCCCGCCGAGCTCCTGCTCTCTGACCCGCGTCGCGTGATCGATTGGACCATGTGCGCTGCTGCACGAAGGGCGTAGGAACCCGCAGTGCGCTGCCGCGGCGGCGACCACGAGACGATTTCATACGACCGCACTGGCCGCGTGCGGCTTTCTGCCTTGCTCGATACGTTGGTGCCTTGGATTTTTAAAATCAATAACGAAATAGGCCCAAAACAGAGAAGACGTAGTGTTCTTCAAAGCAGTACGGGATTCCCCTTTTCATAATCATAGTGCTTCAGACAAAATGATCATTGAAAACATAGCGCATTAACGAACAAACAGAGAAAGAAAGCACATAGATGTTTGTATGTGTATTTTTGGTCTTCCCTATTATCGCGCTAAGGCTCTCAAAACACACACACACACACACAAAAACAAGTCAGTGGTAATGATGTCTTACTTATTAACAAACACGAGGTCAATGTTTCTCATCACCGGACACAATATTAAGAGAGTTCCGGACACTGCGGTACGATAATTATCGATTCAAGAAAAGTTTTCTGCTATTACAGGTGGAAAATTAGCTGAACATCATTCTTCACGCTTTGCGCCGCTGCTGTAAGAACTAAGTGAATTCACTGAGGTAAATTAATTAGTGCACCTGGATCAGACAATTCATCGAATGCTTATGTTGTTAAGCTCAAATCACGGATTGAAAGCGTAGAGGCGCTTCCTTTACTAGCTGCCTGTTCAGTCATTACGTCTGCGATGGCTGAGTGGTTATGGCGCTCTGCTGCTGCCCCGAAAGACGCGGGTTCAATGCCGGCTGCGGCAGTCGAATTTCGATGGAGGCTGCATGCTGGAAGCTCGTGTACTGAGCGATGTCAGTGCACGTTAGAGAGCCCCAGGGGGTCGAAATGATTGGGAGCCCTCCACTACGTCGTCAGCCTGGGTCGCTGTGGGACGCTAAACTGCAAACACGAAACCAAACCAAGGCAATATTGGCTGATTGATTTAAAGCATGCATTTAGAAAACCCACATTTGTATTGGGCGGCTCCGTTATTTTTTTTTCTTTAATCATGCACTCCATGATTGACACGAGCCAATTTTGAAGCAGGAATGCCGCTTTCGCGAAGACCACACGACCATTTTTGTTTTTTCCAAGGCACTCAACAACGATGCTGTTAGAGTGCTTGAGCTGAAAGTTAAAGTTCAGGAGACAATTCTGCACACAGCCAGAAGTACCAAATTTTTCATTATCAATGTAAGCATAGCTGCGTTTATCTGAGCCGCGCATCGCCATATGATCTTTTAGCACTGTGTGCAGTCTGAGAAAGGAGGCAGTAAAACAGGACACACGGTGATAGATAGCAGAAAAATATAGGAGAGGTTATAGGGCAGCGAAGCGTAAACAAAGACGGTGAATCGCTCGGAAATATGGCAAAATAAACATTAAGCGCGTGCTGTTGCAATTTATGTGATGACACTTCGCATTTGTTTTTCGCCTTTCGGTGACACACGCTCGAAAAAACAAAGATGCTTTCCACGGGCAAGCATTCACGTCGAAGCTTCGTCACTGGGACCGGTAGTTTTGCTTCACAACGCCATAAAGCCTCACATCACTCTCACACAGGAAAACCGAAGCCAGAAGCACGGCAATTGGCGGCTTCCGGCCGAGCCAGTCTTCCTAGATCTCGGAAGAATCAGAATACAGGCCAAGGGGAAAATTAACAAGAGGGCTGATTCAGTCAGTGCCTCGAACTCAAGGAATGGAGAGCGGCGGAGGATAGGGATTCAATCAGGGGTTGGCCGCCGATCGAACAGCACGCGAAGCAGGTAGGGCAGCAAGCTGTACCCGTTACTCTCTCCCACTAATGGTAGCAGTGTTGCAAGCCCTTGCGTCCTGCCGGCCAGCAGAGGGCGACGCAATCGGCCCCTATCCAGCGGGTTTCGCTAAACATTAATTTACTTCGATGTACTACGACAAGAACGCGGAGGGGACGGCGACATTCCTCCCGTCCTTTTCTTCGCCTCCGTGGCCTCTGAAGGCCTCGTCTCCCTGGCTGGCTTGCACGTGGCGCTGTGCCCTCTTCGTCCGGGTGAGCGCGCCTCGGTGCTTCAGTGCGATCGACGGACTCGACGCGAGGTGGGGAGGAGGTGCCTGGGCCACTGAACTAACGCTGGGCAAGGCACACGCCGCCTTAAATTAGCGCTTCGATCAGAGCGATTGAACGAACCGCACGGCAACGCATGTAAAGAATGGGGATTGACGGGCACCCACGCAGCGCTAGACTGCTCACAGTATTTTTTAGGAAATACGGTGCCACGCAGAGACCAAGCCGTCACTGCATTACATAGGCGGCGCGTGGTTACAGATGTGCCGCCGGGCACTGTCCGCTGAACTGCTTTTTTCTTTTTTTTCTGACGCATTTCACTCTTTGTTAGACAATGCATAACGAGCCAGAACATATACCGGCATCTTCCTCCCAAACAGCTGACTCTCGCTTTAATTATTCTTTGGCACACAAATTATCAGCAGTGAAAAAACACACAAAGCCGACAGAAAGGCAGTCTTGCAAGGAACACGTCGCATAATGTATGCACATTTATGATATGTATAAACGGGGGGGGGGGGGATAATGGAAGGCAGGATATTATCATACAATGCTGTCGCTCGAGTAACTACGGTGATCCTTTCATGGGAACATTACCTTTAAAGTTCAGTCACAGTAATTGACACAGGGTGCTTGTATTTTTGAAATAGCTTCAGTATGAGGCCTATCAACAAGCTGCCGTTCATTTTTTCGCATTGTCTGATGAGCACTACCAAACCTATTTGTATCCTCCTGCTAACTGCTTTCTAAAGCTCAGGACCTATTATTAATTCTTGGTTCAAAATTATCAATTCGCTTGCAACATCCGGCACCTCACCAACCATATCAGAATGCGTTGTTTCTTTGGAAGAATGTCGAACGCTGATTTTTAATTCTAGCATCAAACTTTGCGTGCTTATGTCTTCGGTGCTTGGTATCGTATTTTACGACAATGAAAACGATGGCGATACGCATGCTCATACCTCCTTACATATAACAGTTGGCTACCTATATGTATAAAAGGCTTATAACGCATATTATCGCCAATACAAGGTGTTAAACTCTCTACGTAACATATCTGCTTTTGATCTACGTTGGTATGAACGACGAAACATATTAAACACGCCAGTTGTGAAGAGTTCTCTATAGCTTTGACACTAAAAGAATATTTCCTATTCCTTTATGGAATGCCTCTCGCAAACCAGTAAAAGAAGACTCGTCCTTCCTCTTGGTCTTGTATTTTCCCCTCTCATGCGTCCACAATTTTCTTATAGGACACACGCTCAAAAACTCGCCTTTTTGGAAGACATTGTGTTAGTGTCACTTTGTCGCGTCCTGTCATGCGCAGAAATAAACAAGAGAAAAATAATGAAAATCGGCTTCAACTTGGCCCGCCGCTTTCAAATTGCCTCCACAGCAGTGGACCACGAATTCACGCCCAATAAATTCAGTCCCCCCGGCATTCCCCAAACTCGGCGGCAATAAAGCGGGGAGTTGCTAAGACGATGGCTTCTAGGAGTGAGAAAGTGGGACGAGAGGTGCAGCTAAAACCAGCGACGGCGCACTTTACCCGTCGTGCATAGCGCCCAAGCACCGTGAGTGAAGTCAGCCCTACAGACTCTCGCCACCAGACAAGAAGATTAGTCTGCGGTGCTCGCGGACAACTGGCCAACAGCACCGGCAGCAGAGTTGAAGCACACGCTGCTTTTAATTAAATAAGTGGAATTTTTTTGCCTCCGCATCCTTCACCCCTGCCGGCATCTCGGGGCATCGGTATTTGTTCTCCCCCTCCATTCTGGAAGACGGCTCAGACTCGTGGCCTGTCCGCCCACGACGCTGTTGTGCTGGGCGAAGTCTTCTGCCTTCATATGAGGAAGCTTCTAGTGCGTAGGTAAGTACAGAGGATGCAGGGTGGGGACACTCAAGCTGTGATTTCTGTCGGCTTCGGGGAACAGGAGCACATGCACTTTGGGCTGCGGAATGCACCCCTGATTCGAACCGCTCACAAATATTGGTTATAATAATGTAAAAGTGACCTTAGATCTTCTGCTGTCGATTGCTTTTAAACGAAATTCGAGAATACTCGACCACTTTTCTTTACAATTTTAGTTCGCACAACTGTGAAGCACTGGCGTCTATTTTCGCTTGTTACATTAGGTAGTGTTTAGCAATGATCTTCCTGCGGTCTAAAGTCCTTAACTGCCGCAAGAAACTTAGTACATGGCTACTCGTAGTCATCAAGACGACCTCACGGAATGTTTTTAAAAGCAGGGTACCTAGTTATTCCTTTCTTAAAAGGTCAGCGCGTATTGCTTATTGTAGAATAGTTAAAAGCGAACCAAATAAAAACAGCACCGCCGGTACACTAAAGATAAAATTTCGTTCAATTACTTTTTTTCATAGTTTAGGCAGGACTTGGGCGACGCTGCTCTCCACGTTCCTTCGTCATTATTAGATCGATCCTAGTAAAGAACATCTTGGGGCACTGGTTATGTGAATTGTAAGCAGCCAAAAATGGGTTGCAGTCAGAAAACCATTACGTTATTCTGGTACCAAGAGAGTGGACGCTCCGAAATATGCAGCTGAAGACAATTAACACATCTACATGCTTCAAGGCGCCAGTTTTCTCTCGGTGATTTTTATGGCGCATAACATTAAGCCACTCTTGTGATCAGGGTTCCATACCCGTTAAGGTTTGCTCACTCATTCGAGGTATACTATGGAGCTATAAGAAATGGCGGATCACGTAGCAAAGAGCAATCTTTCCATTATTCAACTGATGAGTATCACAGTACATCAAAGTTATTTATCGAACCATTTGCAATACGGCGAACGTTCACTGCAGTGCGGTTTCAAACCAGTCACACCATAAAAAACCACGAACTTGGACTGCGGGAATACCAGTGTGCCACAAATTTTGCTCACTGCACAAGCAAACAGAAAAGAAAAACTTACCATTTCTTTTTTTTTTTTTCGAGAGCAAGTGATTATACGGATGGCCGCAACGCAGAGCTCAATTCTATGACGCAGCCAATGATTCAAAATAGTTTGCACTGCAGTAAAATATTTTGTTCTGCAACCGGTTTAATAATAATAATAATTGGTTTTTGGGGAAAGGAAATGGCGCAGTATCTGTCTCATATATCGTTGGACACCTGAAGCGCGCCGTAAGGGAAGGGATAAAGGAGGGGGTGAAAGAAGAAAGGAAGAATTAGGTGCCGTAGTGGAGGGCTCCGGAATAATTTCGACCACCTGGGGATCTTTAACGTGCACTGACATCGCACAGCACACGGGCGCCTTAGCGTTTTTCCTCCATAAAAACGCAGCCGCCGCGGTCGGGTTTGAACCCGGGAACTCCGGATCAGTAGTCGAGCGCCCTAACCACTGAGCCACCGCGGCGGGTCCTCGTGTTAAACTGCAACACACTCTCGCACTGTGCATTCCACATTGTCTTCTTTGTCAAAAAATACCATATTATTAAACTAATATTCCCGCTTGGAGCTGTGTGGCGGTAGTGACAGAGAGATATACGCTGGATGTGTTGGCATGGACAACGTTGTGGCAGAAACATGGCACTAGAGCAATACGCATTTGCATCGACAACATTCCTGCAGGAGCGCAGCAATGGAGCATAGGCTGCCGGCGTATATAGGGTAACTTGGCACTGACGTTGAAAAAAATTAAAAACGCCCACAACTGGCTCATTGGGTGAGTGGACACCTCAATCGCGCTTTCAGGTACGTGGCGATAGTGTCCACCTGCAAAAAACTCTGCTATCACACAAAATTTCGCCCTGAGCAATGCTAAACTGCCAGCCATTTATTTATTTGGGATTACTTTCGAGCAGAAACAATACAGAGGCTATTAGGTTGGACACAAAGTAAAAAAGATGCACAGAAAAAAAAGAAAAGGTACAAATAACAGGTGAGATCTATATTGCTACCGGTTTCTTTTTTTTTCTCTCTGGCTTAAGGCACATAACACTCTTGCCGCAGTCTTTAGCTTTCTGCTCAAAAAGTAGAAACAAATGATATCAGGTTAACAAGCCTGAATTTCCCACATGGCTTAAGAAGCTGCTTTTTAGAACCTCAGTAGATGTAATGTGAAGTTGCTAACTATGTTTCACACCTCCGTGGGGTGGAAACTTCTCCTCGTTGATCATTTGGTACTTTTTGTCGTAGTTTCTCACCACCGGGTGGGACTTAGTGTTCCGTGCCTTAATATTTGCAAGGCTAAGCTTTCCTGATCACCAGCCGACGCTCAATTATCGGTCGCTTTGGCCTCCATAGGTTTCAAATAACTGCAAACACCTGTGTGTATATTAACTAGACTCCCCATTAGACTTCCTGACAGGATGTGGCTTCGAGCCTAACTACAATCCAAACCATGGTTCAGATTTTTCTCATTCAAGCGAAAATTTTCTCTTTTATAATGTTCTCGCATAATCATGCGAAATGTTCCTCTTTTCAAATGTTCTCAAGAATGTTTTGTGCCGCCGGCTCGTGACACACCAAGTCTTCGAAGCACATTAATCCCGACCTTAATATACTGATACACAGATATGTAACCATGACGTCGTAGCTTCGTTAAGGGGATTAAAGAATTTGTATTTTAATTCCATAATTTATCATGAGGAATATTTTGGGAAAACGCTCAGATTTTCAAAATATGGCCTCTAAAAATACAACGCAGTTTTTCTTACTAGCCGAAGGCATGAATATTCGTTAAAAATTGCTACAGCTTTAGTCGAGCGACAACATAATCGTGATGTTGACGATTGGGTTATAGTATCCCGGGTCATGTTTGGTTCAAGAGTGCTAGGAAAGACCCTATAATGCGTAATGAGCGCATTTAATGTAAGAGTTGTTTATCAAAAGAGCAATAGAGCACACACTGATTGGTGAAAGAAGGCTAAACGTTAAATGCGTCTACAACACACTCATTCTATGACTTAATTCATGAGTGCAATTTTCTTGTAAGTATGCTATATTTGTGGCAAAGATAACGGTTAACACATCACGAAGGTGAAATTCGTTACGATATGGCGCGATATAACCTTTACGTTTTAGGACTTCAAATAGTACCAATCGCACTGTAATCTTTAAGTATTTTATCCCTAAATGACAGCTAGTGGCTTATAAGTTACGAAGGAAGAAGAAAAAGAAAATACTTTAATGCAATTTTAATAGAAGAAGAAAATTTCGGTTAGTGAATGTAATAAATCTCAGTTTCGGTAGAAGTGTATTCTTCTCCTTCAATAGAGGTACTCTGGATGCTTCTTTGGTGTGCAGCTAGTGTCTCATTGCATTAATGACAGTGTAAAAGACATGACGTCAGCACCTGTGAGCGCGCTGTCTTAAAGGAAGAGAGAGGACACAATAAAAGTTTACCTGCATCGTTTTATTACCGCATTTTAACGAGAAAAACGCTGTTTCAATAAAGAAAAGAAATTTAATAAGCATAAAAGTACCTAAAAATGAAGTACGGATGTTCCCGTCACAAGGCGAGTTGACAGGTAAACTGCAGTGCATCAGCACAGGTTGATTTTTTTTTTCGCGAATCACAGATACAAGTCTACACCCCTATTCACTTCAAAACGCAGATAATAGATTTCGTTCCATTGCAGACGTCACCGATTTGAATCGGGTGGAGGAAAACTTTTAAATGCAATATTTTCAGCAAAACCAAATGCGTGTTTTCTTGCTGGATACAGCCAGAGAATTGATTCTTAGGGGAAATCAAAATTGAATGGAGTTGTCTTTAGTGTTCCTTAACGGCCGTTAAATTTGGATGCTACCCGCACTGCGATTGCGAAATCATGTTGCCGTTCTGATGAGCAGTCTATTTGGTCGAAAGAGCTAACCTTACTCGGATCGTTAAGAGAATGTAGTTCACTACATTGATCGGCAAGCTGCATGGCCACCGATGGGTAGTAGCAGAATATACAATGTTCCCTTGCGGCAAGTTTCCTGTGTTACTTTTCCCCAACATTCGATCCACCCTTACTTTGCTGCCGTTACGAAGGTGCAAGCACAATCCATGCGCAAAACACGTGAGCAGGTGCCCAAACAGTAAATTTCAAGAAGCAAAAACCTAAGCAAGCAATTGGTTTCGAACTCATAATATGGGTGAACCTGTAAAAGATAACCCTATTAAAAAAACAAGCCATCGCTGTGCAGCAAATTTTCCCTTTGGCGTCTTTACCCAGAGAATGCCTATAGCTTTTCCCGTTTCCTGCACCCGCGTTGAATATCCGTGGAGGCGCAAGGAGGCAAAGGAGGTGATATAGAATAAAATATTCTGAGCAAAGCAAAAAAAAACAACACTGCGACGAGCATCGATCGCAGCTATCATGATCGACCAAGGCTCGCTTTGTGGTGAACGCGCTTGAATGACATCACGGAAGGAAGCTTCTCCACATTTTTGTACTTTCTTTTCGAAAAATAGAAGAGCAGCGTATTTAAAATTGGCACAGCATTGAAGCATTTACGAAGGAAGTGAAACTGAAAATTTTTCGACACAAAAAGAAAATAAGAAGGAGGAAACCGTATTAAATGGCAGGCGAATAGAAACAATGGCGCGACAAATTTTTCACGCTTTAAGCGCTGCCTGCAGCAGAAGAAGGAAAAAGAAGAAAGAGCAGGCAGGACGCACGAGTAAATCTCAAGTCCGGATTTGCATCCAATTTGCATAATGTTTCTCGGAGCGCCCTGTCTCAAGTGCTGCGGAGATCAGGCCTCGCTTATTTTGCAGCCTTTGGCGCATTCGCCTTGGCGCTCTTGCTTCGATATGTTCGAAAGACGTGCTCATGTGCTTATATACACAATACTGGTTCTAATTATTTGTTTCATGTTCGCGTAGGTTTTGTTCTTTTTCTGTAAACACTTACATGGCTCGTAAAGTACACCCTTCCAGCTTTGAAAACTGTCATGAGGACGGTAAACAAGCTCGTCGGCAGGCGGAAAAACCTTGTCTGACCCGTAACAGCAAAATAAGTTACTTAAGAGAAGCCTAAAGGGTGATTACACTCGCGGTAATGAGGATGGTCAGCTCAAAATGTTGGCGTTTTGTGCCAGCAGAGTTATAGCATAGCACGATTCGCTACCGTGAACCGCTTCGGCGGGATGCCACTGCGCATGAGCAGAGCGCCCTGAGGGCTTCAGATGGCGCCATGTGCACGTCATCAGCGTGAGCGCCTGCCACATCGAGACCAATCATCGCGTACTAATGGTCACGTGTCACTGTTTCAGTGGTGCCCGCAGAAGCGGATCACGCTATGGTGTACAGCATAGCGCGATCCGCGATCCGCTACCGTGATCCGCTTCCGCTAGGCGCCACTGCGTATGAGCAGATCGCTCGGGAGCGCCAGATGGCGCCACGTTCCCGCCAGGTGCGCGCGCCAGCCGCGTCAGGACCAATCAGCGTGTACACAGCAGTGCGCCGTGGTAGCGGATCACGGGGTGCGTTCCAATTCTCTAGACGTCCGACAAGACGTCTAGTGAGACGTCTAGGAAGCCGTATACATGTCAAAATATTGGAACTTGTCTACTGCTCAAGCCGCCTCGCGGCATATAAATGTAACTAAAGCTTATAAACAGTTGTACTACATTTTTTCTTGAACTGAGCAATAACGATTATTAGAAACGTGTTTTCAACAAGTCTGCACATTTTTTCTGCCATAACTTAGCGCGTAAATCGAACTGGTGGATGCGCCTATCGGTCAGTCCACTTGTAGCAGACGGGGCCGCTCTCCGAAGACGACACTAAAAAGATATGCGAATATTCTTTTATTACTGATGCTAAACTGTACATGCTCCTCGAACGTGCTCGTTCAGACGGTCCTGTAAACATAAGAAAGAATACGAAAGACTGTAATCAATATGCGCGAAATGCGATACGGCTAATATACACTGGAACAGGACATGCGTGCCATTAAACGTGCTGTCTGCCGTACGTGGTACTCTGCGACGGCGAGCAACCTAAAGAAAGCAGCGAGCTTTAATCCTGCAAAGACTAAAATCAATTCGCAACATGCCGGTGTGTTTGTTCTGAGACTAGAGATAAAATAGAATGTACGCGAAAGAGTTGATGCAACTAATACAGCAACAGAAAAACACATTTGTTAACCGTCACGCCAGCCATCTTAACGCCCGTCGAGGAACCCAACGACAGCGACGAGTATTACTCCCTAAAATCAAGGTGCTAATTAAGATCCGGCATCGTCAGATGCCGGATCACGTAAACAGACCTACAGCGTCCGCTGCTGTAGCAAAGCTCTCAACGTCACGATTTTCTCCTGCGTGTTTCACTGCTCGGAATCGCACGTCCACGAAGATTATATAGCCACTAGTTTGCATTTCAAATAACATAATAGAATGACTCATATTTTTCTTTTCCTATACTCTGGGTACAGTCCGACGCCCGCAAGAGCACGACTCGCTCATCCGCGTACATCAGCTCCGCCATCTTTAGAGAGCAAGTTAACCTGCATCGATGTAGACTTCGGCGAAGAAGTCATCTTAGACGGCTTCGTGAGAAATGGAACGCGTCCCAAGATGGCGGCTGTCCGGCTAGACGTCTAATGGTGAATTCCAATCGCAGGCTCGGGGCGGTCTGCACGCTCTGTGACAGAGCGCCTGAATCCGGCGCAGAGCGCGCGACCTGAAATTGCGTTTGGATTACACTTGCTCTGGCCAAAGCATGTAGGGCGCCGCTATCGCCGCCGAAAAAGAACGTCAGCAAACTTCCGGTCCGATCCGCCGATTTCGGCGGAGCAGTCCCGACTGCTCCACGGAGCAATCTCGGCTCGGCAACCGCTCCCTGTCTACGATTGGAAGACGCGATCCGTGCCTCAGATCTGCGATTGAAATACAGTTGCTCCGAAAAGAGCAGGAAACGTTGCTCTAGAAGTGCTCCAACTCTGCGATTGGAAGTCACCATAAGTAGCCGTCTACTCGGAGGTATTGGAACGCACCCACGTATTGCGCTATGCTGTCACTTTTGCGTGGTGTTGTAGCTTGCTTTAAGGTTGCGTAATGTTTTGTGACGGTCTCATCATTAACCTTCGCTTGTTGACGGTCCGCCATCTGAGCGATCGCTAGCGAGCCCCGCCGCGAGAGCGAGCTTCTGTACGTCGTTGTTATGCTTATTTCATTGCACTGCCGTTCATATAAAGCACGGCGACGCCGTGCCTTTGCTACGTCCATACGCGCCACTCTGTCGCGTCAGCCGTGGCGCCCTCTATCTGCACAGATTCGTTGCTGTCGCTCCGGCGCCCCCACTAGCTCCGCTGCGTCGGTTTCAAATCTAGCGCCTCCTTTCCTCATCTTAGACTCCGTATGAGAGCATGAGCCATGACTAAATAATAAAGAAAGTTTAGAGAACTACAGGCTCAGCGTCGCTCTCATAGGATTTAACCAAACAAAATAAACTAACAGGGCTCAGAGAACACAAATACATAACTTTGAATGAAGTGCGAAATCGAAATTAAAAAGAGGCACAGCATCACTAGAGCGGAATGACGAAGTGCCAGGGAAAGGTTAAATATAGGTGGCCTGTGCCATGAAAAAAAGAGAGAAAAAATTTGAGGGGCGGTCACTTCGATTGATACGAACGAAATGCGAGAACATTCTTGTCTACCTCCTCTTACTTCACTAAGCCAATATTATCACTAGAATACAATCGCTGCTACCTGTCACTGAAGTGTTATTAGAACCGTGGTGCTGGCTTACAGCTGGTGTTTTATAGCCAGTGTTCCGCTCTAACCTGGGAGATGTCAGGTGGGGAGAGAGAACTGCCATTAATGCAGCTCCCAAGGTTGCAAGGTAGGGGTTTCACACAGACGCTGACGCCTACTCCAGACAGTTTTCGCCCTCAAGGCCCTCCTAATGTTCTCGCATTATAAAGAAACGGTAAAAGAGCGCCGGGAAGGCACGAAAAAACTTAAAGACAGCTTACGTTGTCAAAATGCAATACCGCTTAAAAACACGCGAAAAAAAAACTCACAGTATGGTTACTATTGTGTAACGCAAGGTTCAGGGACGGCTGTTGAAGTATTACTCCCCGTCCTCCTTCCAGGATAACTGCCCTCCCTGGATGGTTTCTGCGGTGACAATCCTCCGCTTGCGCATTCTCTTCTCTCGTCAAGCTCTACTCCTTCTGTGGTAACCATCCTTCAGATAGTTCCGGTTATACCTCCGATTACACATTCCTCCCTAGCTATCGCCATATCCTCCTCCTATTCTTCCACGATAACCACACTCCCGGTGGGTGACATGGAAACCATTCTCCGGGTGGTACCAATGGAAACCATCCTCCTGTTACAATTTCAGAGCTTTCGCCGTACCCTCCTCTTTGCACGGTAACCCCCATTCATACTGTTTCAGTGGAAACCACCTTCCGTTGACGCCACTGCACACCCTCGCATTACCCTCCTCCTTGCACGGTAACCTTTCTCCTTCCTTTAGTGTAACTGCTATCCAGGTGGCGCAACCCGACAATCCGGTGGCATAACCCACCGCAGGTTTCGCCTTATGCGCTCGCCATAATCTCCTCCTTCCAATGGAATAATTTATAAGTTGCGTATTCCTCAGCTCTCGCGATATCCGCCTTTTAAAGCAAGAGCTTTACTGGCAGCAGGTCGAGCAGTTTCGCGCGATTTCTGGAGAGCCGTGCTGCGCATGCGCGAGGAGCAGTGACGATACATGGCGCGTTCCTCTCTATCCCGCTCCCTAGTCAAAACTGCGCATGCGCCACTAGTAGCACCGAGCCACAGGTGTTCCGCCGCTGCGCAGCGCCGCGCCTTTCCTCAAAATTCAACTTTCAATTTTCATTTTAATCTTTCATCTTTCCCTCCCTCCTTTATTCCTTTCTTTACGGCACGATTCAGGTGTGCACCGAGATATGTGAGACGGTCACTGTGCCAGCGTCTGAAAATAGTGACCAAGCTTTATGTGTCGTGCCTGAAAGTGCTTGTAGCGCAGAGCCTGGCACCAGGTTAGAGGGCTTGACTAGGGGATTGCAGGAGCCTGAATGGGAGTTCCGAGGGCGGCTTGTGGACCAGCTCATTGCCTCAGACACCAGAGTAGCAAGGGATCCACTTAACTGTGACCCGGTCTGGGTCGGAGGTCGGAGGGAGTGTGTGTGCTTTTGAGGTGCGCATTACGTGTGCTGTCTGATACAATGGCACCTCTAAATGTGTCCATGTGCTAACGTGTGCTGAGTTCCCCCCTGAATCTGAACTTTCTGGAAGCTGTCATGGCGTTCTCGGACAGTGAACATAAAAACAATAAGTAGATCAGACAAAGGTACACTTCTTATACTTTTTGTCTTGATGAAATAATGAAAGCATAAAAGCATCATTGGGCTAATATTCACCGTGATGTTATGAAGCGTTGAACACGTAATGTCAAGTTATTTTTCCAGCATAAAGAAACATGACAAAAACCAACAAAAAAACACCTCATCAAGAGAAGCTTGTTTCAGTCTCTAACATCAGGATGCCGCATTCATAAATAATGAAGAGGAATGGTCGCACAGTAATGATATAACTAATCTGGTTGTGGGAAGCAACAGTGATTAAAATTGTGCGCCCATATATATTTCGCGCGGTATCAAACGTGTCCGGCGCGATGCTTTAATTCTTCGGCAACCAATGCATTCTCTGGCGAAACCATCCAGCCGCGAAATCGGTTCTGTCGGCAGCATGCAATAGCTATATTTTTTCCTCTCCTTGTTTCTCATGCCTTCGTAATTTCGGATTCGCCATCTCTGTTTGCGCAACGAGCATTGACCCCCGCCGAATTAGAAGGAAAGCAATTAGTGCACTGATTATAGCACTGCGTTGTTCTCTGTCTTCCTGTTCTCTTAATTTAGAGAAATACGGTTTTCGCTACTTAGCGGTCATTTTTTCGCTGCCTTTTTTCAATCCGCCTGTCTCACTGAACTATGCAGGTTCTTCTTTGCAAGGCTTCAACAAGAAAACAAAAGCATAGAACGACGCGATTTTCAGCCGCGTTGTTAGCACTTTAGGCTGAACGTTTTCCGCCGCCCTTGTCTTGGATTCTGCACTGCTATGGCGGCATCGCAAAAGAGCCGTGTCGGAAGAATTGTGCAAACAACCATGGCGGCGCAGGCTGTAAACGAGCCTCCCACGCTGCCGCACACTCGGAGGGTCGTAATCAGCGCCGTCTGCGTCTGGAGGACGGGTCGCGGAACACGTAATTAAGCGTTTTCTAAAGAGTTCCTCTGCTTCGGCCGCATGTGCACGATCAAGATTAGGAAGGTCACGGAATGTACGAGGCAGTGCTGTAGACGATTGCGAAAGCTTGTGTAAATTCCCGCAGAATTGTTGTGCTCTACGGTGAAGGATACGCTTCCAATCCTTGCTAGCTACGGACGCAAAGTAATGACTACTATCTATTTTCGCAGTTTAAAAAGATGCAAGGGATGAACGACCTTTAACGATGATTGCAGGCTGGGACGAGGCGCTGAAATGGGGCCCTTGCGCACGCAATTTACTGAACTTTTGCCCTAAAGTGATACAGTGACAATGGCATGACATTGAAGGAGCTCACGGATTTGATTCGTGATCATGGCGGCCGGTTTCAATATAGACGAAATTCGAAAACGCCCCCTTATAGGTCCATTCTTCAACAGCACAGGATCGTAAAGAATACCGTAGGTAGAGAACACGTCAGAGAACGCGAGACGGTCGAATTTGATGGGGTGCGATTCCCATAACTCCAAGGGGCTGCGCATGCATACTGTCACTTATACACGTATGAATGAAAATTTCGGGAATTCAGGCTATTACGAAAATTTTTGCGATAATTAATCGGTCCACGTTAACTGCACCTGCCAGGGAATCCTAAGCTGTAGCCGTCCTCTATATTTGACGAAGACAGAGAATAACGGTTAATGCGCTTAAGCGTTCTTGCCTGTTTTCGCTAATTTTGCGTAAATCCAAGCGATGCGGCTGTCGTAAAAAAGCAAGTGCGTTTTACCCCTTCCTTATCTTAATATTTATGAGTGATTTAGCTTACTCAATTTCTTTCCGAATTTTTTTCACTGATGATTCTGTAAAATTTTCGCTGACGGTAACAGCAATGTTCTTGCGTCTTACCTTGGGTCATTAACATCTTGGTGCACGACCTGGCTGATCCAACTTTACCATTGGAAAACAAAGTTTTCGTCGTTTATACTAACCGAACGTCTATATCTTTAACACCCTACTGTTTAAATACTGCTCCAGTTAATTTTGCTGCCACCTACAAGTACCCAGGACAGCACTGTCAAACAGACCTAGCATAGAATCATCACATTAAATTTATTATTGCGTGCACTAATCTTTTATTCACTCTTTTAACACAGAGCCTAGTGTTTGCTTTGGCCCACCTATGTAAACTTGCTTACACCACGTGCACGCTTATGCGACCAAACGTTGTATGAGCCTTACGCACTTGGGTCCCTGAACAAGTATACTTGATGAATCCCAATGGACCCAACTGAACCACGCAGTCTAATTCCTCTCTGATAATTTATGTCGCACCAGCAACACAGCTTTAAAAGCAAAAGAAAAACACAACTCCTAAGGCATCATGATTTGTAAAACAGCTCCAATGTGGCAAACTTTAAACATTTTTATTGACCTCACCATCACGCAGCGCTCAATGACGGTTTTTTATTTCACCGACTTTCACTTTTCACTCATAAAGTAATTCCCCGAAAGTGAAGCGGTTGACATATTGTACTTTACTAAGTACGCTCATTCATGCCACGGACAATGCCCGGATGAAATGCTCTGCCTTAATTCATCGTAACTGTCTGTGATCCTGCTGCATTTCATAATTTCATATGCATTATCGATGTTCAGTAATTGCCTTATGTAATTTTGTTGCTGTTGGTCTCTGATGTAGTGGCACATACTCCAGTGGGAGATTGACGCACTGACACTTTGACGTAAATAAGGCAGATATTCATTGTTGAATTTCGGGTCGATAAAACAATTTTGAAAATGATATAACCGTGAAGATAACCGCACACTGGTTTTAGCACATATCCGTTGTTGCCCAATTCTTGCGTTGCAGTTCTTCTTTTACGGATGTTCTTAAAGTTTCATGCAACTCCTGCATATTTGAACCTCAATTTTTCTCCATTTTTCCTCTTTATCTACAGTTCTATTTCAAGCTTCTTACTTTATTTACGCTAGTTTCAGTTCTTCACTTAATAATTGCGAATTCCCAATCGGTGTGTGCTTATTTAATCAATTAAATGTTGATGTGGTTATTTGCAAATGGCAGTGCAAAGTTTTCCATTCACGTATGGAAGCTTACAAGCGTTTATTTCTCCGTACCAGTGTATGCAACTCTGAGAAACGAGGGTGGTAAGTTTGAGATTTTTGTATTTTATTTTTCTGTATTACTTTCTATCCAATAATCTCAGCTGTGAAGGCTTTTCGGAGTAGTTTGAACAAATAAATGGATAATAAATAAATCTACAAACAAACAAAGAGACAAATAAGTAAATGGACGAACTTGCTCTACAACTACCCCCATAACTTCTCTAGCATTTTCGATATTACTCAGTTGGCATATGTAACTTTCTTCACAAGTTTTTCCTTTGATATCAAAAACAAAAACAACAAACATTACTCTTACTGACTTTTCAGCACAAGAAGCAGCGCTGTTCTTCTTATTTATCACAGCTTGCTACAAGTGATTCACATTGTTTCGTCTACACTGTGTCCTCAAGCATTCAGGAAATTGCTATTTATGACAGAAAGTGACGCTATTCTTCTGTTACTGCTTAATTTGCGCGCGAACGTATGGTAATTCGCTTCGCCCAGTTAACTAGCTGTATTACGAGGATGTGACAAAAGAGCTTAGAGAACAAGGCGTTATTCCCAAGGAAACGTTCCTTTCAGTAGCTGGACTTAAAAGGATGAAACTTTGTTTGCTGGAGTTTCTTCTTAGCAACCACGTATGCTCTTAGTTGGTAGCTAAGCTGTTGGACAGTTTTTGGCTTAGCACTTTTGAAATACAGAAAATAAGCTGGTGGCTTTCTGGCAAATGACAGGAATATGAAAAAGGTCAAGTAAATTCTGGACGTGCCAAAATTCTGTCTCTGAGATTTGGCGTCCAGGGGTGACGCCACCGCGGCTTGCTAACAAATGCGTGTTAGCAGCCGACATCGTTTCATTTACACCGCGCAGAAGCATTAAATGAAAAGCACATTTAAGACACCCTTCCCTCCCTATGGCATCTAAGTGGCCTTGACTAACGAGCTGGGGGTGGGGGGTTAGCTGGTAGGATAAAGTTACGATTAACTGAGTGAGATTTAGCAGCCAGCTAGGCCATACAGACACCTTTCTTAACTTGCTTGACCCTCTGAAAACATGAACTTCAATTCTATAACTGCCTCTAGAATGCAAACGTCAGGTTTGGAGCAGCCATAGTTTCCGCAAGTGCGAATACAAGTTTTGTGCGTGAAATTAGGACTGCGTTTTGATTCGATTTTTTGGTAAAGCATTCATCATACCGCTATATTCTCCGGCACTGCACTTTCTAAACGTTCCATGAAACATACTTCAAACCAAGCCAAGTTGTTGAGCCACGACATGGCATAACGTATTTTAACCTTTTTGGCACCCAAATATTTTTTTTATTGTAAACAAATACAGAAAAGAACTCTCTATACATCCATTTCGAAAAAAGAGAGAAATGAAGTGTTTGACCAGCAAAGGTAACGAGAGTGTGTAGTCATTTGTGAGATTTCGCCACTTGTTTTTCTAGATTGCGCCTTCAACAAATAACACATAAAGGTGAAAGTCTGAGACAGCGAAAAGAGAAAGAATTTCATGAGCACATGTAGGCTGCTTCGACGATTGCAAGGATTCCTCGAAAAATTCTTCACTAGCCTCAAGTGGCCTCAAGGTTTTGACTCCGAGAGGCGAATTAAACTACAATGAGCATGAGATGGGTGGAAACAAGACTTCGAATTATTTAGCCACTTACGCTGTTTCCAAATCATATATTCGGAGAATTTAAAGAACAAAAAAGACGGTAAGCGTAATATGTATAATATATTCTTTACTTGTCTTAAAGTGCACACCCTACCAATTTTTAAGTAATATCACGCGAGCTTGTTCAAGGCCCAATGACAGAATGAATCGGCAAACTCGGCGAGTGTTGCCGCATGTGGATTAACCACAGTTTAAAGCGATCGTATAGTGCTTGGTTGTTCCTAAAGCTAGGAGAAGCCCCTGATTCGATCCTTCTGTAATCGCATTTACAGGAACACCTGCCGCCGAAAGCCGGAGATCACCAGACGTATCAAGTTACGTTGATGTTTATATTAAATTCTTCTGCTTTTCGTTTTTAGCTCCCAGTTGTTAAAAACGCGGGGCGAACCCGTTCGCGAAAGTGTCAATAACAACAAGCGAAATACACGTTACTAGATTCCCTTAAGACGCTGAGCAAGCTGCTAGCAAATTGATGCCACGTGGCTTGTCCTTAACAAACCAAGCAATACGGTGATCGAAGGAAAGAATTGGGGGCTGGATGCAGCTTAAGGAACAGCCTTGCAGACGATAGCCACCCAGTCCTGGGCTTCGGACGTATACAGAGCTAACGTTGGACGGAAGCGTGTTGTTACAAAAACGTTAGGCAGCCTTTAAGCATGGTTATACCCAAAGATCGAGCGATAGCTCTTACATGGCTAGATCGACGGTCTCGACTCCTCTTCCATGACTAATTAAGAAAATCATGCGATAGAGACTAGTTGCTATCCAAAAATTCTAAAAATCGCTAAAGTTGTTCCTATTTACAAATCTGGAGACAAAAACAACCCAAGTAGTTATCGTCCAATATCTGTACTAAGCATTCTAAATACTGTTTTTGAGAAACTAATTGCCATCCAACTAAAATATTCCTTAGTCAGCATAATGCAATCTGTCATCAGCAGCATGGTGTCGTCCCAAACAGGTCGACCTCTACAGCCGTTCTAACGCATTCCCTGTTGATAAATTCAGCTCTTAATAAAAACGAAATCGCAATTGATATATTTTTAGACCTGAAAAAGGCGTTCAACACTGTATCGCATCCAATATTACTGAACAAACTAGCCGCCTATGGGATTGTTAATGACACACTGCAATTTTTCAAGAGTTACTTATCAGGTCGACAACAGAAAGTGGTAATTAACAACCTTGACTCTACATATAGCTATATCAAATGCGGAGTACCCCAAGGATCTGTCCTAGGGCCTCTACTGTTTTCCATTTATATAAATAATCTTCCATGTTCAGTCTCACTTTCGCAGATTCTCATGTATGCAGACGACCCGGCCCTCATATTCACGGGTAATTCGGTTTCTGCGATGAAGACCGACATGAAGCAAGATTTAATGGCCGTTTCCAACTAGTTCAGTAACAATATATTAACGTTAAACATTGCAAAAACTAAATATGTCGTCTTCCATACAAGAAGGAGAAACATTGACCTTAATCATATTAGGATTTTTTTGAACGGTTGTGTATTTGAATCAATTCCTTCATTTAAATATCTTGGTGTTATATTTGACAACAACCTTAACTGTAAGAATCAAGTGAACAGCGTTTGTAATAAAGCTGCGTTTGGCTGCTACGTCCTTATTAAGGGTAGAAAATACTTTCCACGCAACATATTACGCAGCTTGTACTTTTCATTCGTTCATTGTCACCTGAGTTATTGCAGCGAATCATGGGGGCACACATATTCAACTTATCTCACACCTCTGCTACGCTTACAGAAACGAGCACTAAGGATTATAACATTTTGTTCATTGCATCATCCAAGCAACAATCTGTTTGAAGAAATTCGAGTACTAAAATTTTCCGCTCTACGCGACCACAAAATTTCCCTTCTAGTAAATTGCATGTTAACAACTAACTCTCCACTCCCGATGAGCTTATTAACTTTGCCTGCTCTCAACACAAGACACGCTGTTAACGGTAATTTTAATCTTCCGATTCATCACAACACATACGGTGAGAGATTAATTGAGTTCATTGGGACGAAAGTCTGGAATACATTGCCACTGGAAATAAAGCTTGCCAGAAATTTTAAACTGTCTTCGAATATATATTTCTTGCATAATAAAGTAATGGTGTTATTTCTCTTTTGTGTTTCTGTGTTTGCATTTTGCCTGTATTCCCCGCGTATAGTTTGCTGAAATGCTGGTGTGCAGCTTCCTTATACCTTTGCCCAAATGCCTTGTTTTGCATCCGATCGGGCACTGGATACTTTTGCTGTCTTATTTCTCTGTTTGAATTTTTTTTTACTTTACATATTTATGCGGTTGCCTAAATGTCTTGTTTTGTATTGGACCGGACACTAGCCATGTAGGCTATCGGTCCAAATATTTTGTACAAATTTTTCTTGGGTTATGAAATAAAGCTTCTTTTGATTTGAAAAATCTGCCCAAATCGCCAAGGACAAATTTTGGCAATAGCATGGGTCAAATTTAGAGGCCGCCATCGCGTCGGGCATGCTCAGTTATGGTTGGATATTCGATTCCAGTACAAATTGGCTGGGGTAAAATTCCAGATATGGCCCAAGCCAAATTTTGGAAATGACCCGAGCGAAATTTGGAGTAAAGTAATTCATGGGCATGATCACATAGAGAGTGGGTGCTGGCTGCTTGCACTTCATTTATTCGACCCTCTTCGATGAGCCGTTTTAGACCCAGAAGACATCTTGTGCTTTACTAACGCGCTTTAATAGGAGCACCTCCTGAAAGTACTGCTCCAATACTCAGCGTTGTACTTCCATTGTGTTCTTCCCAAGTTGCAGAAAACGATACGGGCTGCCTGTGCTATACAGACGAGTTTCAATGTACCGTGATAACTTTGACAACCTATAAGTTCTTCATATCGAATTGTAAGCATATAACATGTAACCGCTGTATCATCGGCCGCAGGTTCAGCAGCATCCTGTCAACGCTGATCCAAGGCGACAGGGACAAGGCAGACTCCACCCCTTGTCACAGAGAACAACAAAGAACGATCGCACATGCGGACAAACGTAGAAATAAACGCATTGAGAATTGCTCAGTGCTTTACCTACTCTAGCGTATTAAAGCGTTCAGTTTGTACCCTTTCTTTAAACCTTTGGTTTTATTTCCTACTCTTAACAAAGACCATGCGACGGCACCAGTGTCTTGCTGAACTATGTCCGTATCGATTTAGCGGGACCCCGCCTAAGGCCCCTTGTGGCGCCTTTCATTTTTCATTGTCTCCCCTCTCTCCCACTAGAATAAGAATATCGTCTTGTCGCAGCCCAATACGTGGTGGCGTTGCAATACCGGCGCAACTAGCACTCGTTCCCATTTTCTGTGTAGCGCATGCAGGGAACACGAGGGAGCGAAACTCTTCAATGGCCGGAGCAGACAGAAGCGCACAGGTTTGTGGAGGGAAACAGCCAGCCGGGAAGGGAAGTAATCGTACCGAGTCGAAAATGCGAGAACAGTGAAAGCAGAATGGAAACGACGTGGAGGAACGAGAGAAGTTTGGGATTCTCCTATATTACCACGTTGCGTTGCCAACCGCCTTTGTCCGATCTCTCACCTTCTCTCAATCTCTTTCTGCACGCTCGTACTGCTGCGTATTCGGCGGCTCGCTACTTTCATTTCAGCTACTGCGCTTCCGTGGGCTCTCTGTGTTCGCCTTACTTCGCATGTTTTCTTTGTTTTCTTGTTCCTGGTGCTCGTTCGATTTCAATTTTACTGCCACTCGTTCCTTGCTGCCCTCCCTTCTCCGCCACGATTAGACGCAGCTTGCTTTTGCGCACAATTTTTTTTTGTTTAATTTTGCGTAGCTCTGAGGCGTAGATCCCTCCTCGCTTTCTCGTTGGCTCCCGTGTTCCGCCAGGGATAATTGCTACGAGTCAATATTTTGATCAAGCAAGGGTGGAATCCGCGGAGGAGACCAAGCAAAAAGCAAATAAAGAAATAAGGCGCTTTTCACTAAGTTTTCTGGCTCCACGTCGTTGTGTTCCTTGATCGCACTACTCTTTTCTGTCTAATTTTTTGTGCACGCGCTGCGAGAGGGAAAACTAGAACGTATTCCGCGACGCGGAAACCCAGTTGAAGCGGAAATATTCAGCCTCTCTTTTTTTCTCTCTTTTTGATCTGACTCGTGCCTCCATGCGACTGTCCACTTTTTGCTGGAAGTCTTCCTCCCGTAGCTAATCTTGACTATGAAAGGTCAAACCACCCCTTTTATTTTGTTCTGGGCAAATTGGTTACGATCAATGTTGTTGTCCGGTTCTTGTCCCGTCCTCGTTTTTCGTGCTGTTATATTATTTTGCCCCTCTGGTTGATGGAAAAGGTTTCAGCTGAACCCACAGATCACTCTACGATTGGTCTTACTGGCTTACTCTTTCCTTTTGTTTGGCCTTCTAGAGACTTTTTTTTTGTTATCCACGTGGTTATGGTCGTCTTATTCCTATGGTAGCCTGCATGCAGGGCTTGGCGTAGCCTTCAAGCTTGGGTCCTCTTTTCTCCTCCTCAGTGCAACGGCATGTGGTACTAAAAAAATGGCGTAACAACGCCTCGTCAGTTGGATTACAAGTATACAGGGCTGATCGTGGGCGACTTGGCATAAAGAGACCCAAAATACAATGGCTGCGAACGTACGATTGGAATCGTTGTTACCTCTAGCACTGTTGCACGCTTCTTAGCGTGCAGAACAACGTTCAGACTCTCCCGCTTAGGCAGCTGCAGACGCGCCGTCTGCTTTTTATTTTTTCCTGATACTGGTTGAGGTCACTTGAATATCGCGATATATTCGCGATAGTGTAAATTGAAATACACTGACATGTTCACGATAACAGCGATAACCGCTGTACGTTATATAGTTTACGCTTATGTTCGGGCTACTCAAGTGAGCCACTGAAAGAAAAAGGATGATGAAGGAGCATGCAACCTTTCCATCTAGTGAGAGGCAAATCCGCTCTTGAAGCTAAAGCATTTTGTTCCTGCTGACAGGTGCGGCAAGCGGTCATCGGTCGTGTCATCCAGCCATGAACAGTGCAAATTTTAAGTAGAGTCGAAGTGGGATCTATGCAGGTGCCACCCGAAGCGTTAGTAAACGTGCTTACATAGCAGTTTTACTCCCTGTCCTCGCATTTTCCTGTACAGAAGAAATTCGCAATAAAGTGAATGTGAATGTGGAATTAACAGTATTTACAAGCGGGAGATCACCCGGCTGTAATTTTATCAGGCTGTCTTCCTGACCCTCGTAAGTGCCTGCTAAAGGGCAGTATCTCTTAATTTTCACTGTCAGCGGCAAAGCTACTCTAGAAGCTGGATCATTGCATATCTGTTTGAAGGTTAATTTTTGTCCCAAATTGTGCTGAAGTGTCTTCTCAACATGTATGCTCTAAGATGTAACCCTTACAAGGAAAATTTTTAACGTGCTCTTCCTGCCATGAAGGCTATCATCTCGGAAAGCAATACTCTAAAGCAGCTGATAAAGGCAACACAAAAATGAATGCCGTTAAACTTGAAGCCCTGATATCCAAACCTGTCTGGCGGGGAGAGTATTGAGGTGGACTTTGCTTGAAAAACAAAAGAAGAATAAGGTACTCAGGAATTCGCCCCTATAAATATCAGACTGGACTGGCTGACAATGTAAAAATGCACGCGACCGAAGATGAAGAACTTCTTTCATTTTAGAACCAGGGTGAAAAGATTGAGGTTATTTGCTGGTAACTGCATGAATGCCTGGAAGGCAACGCTTTTATGCATGCTGAAAAAGTGTTATCATTGTGGCTGCGCATGCTGCCATGGACTACGTGCTCCCTATATAGGAAACGAGGCGGATCTTGATTGCTAAATGACCTGTGTTTGGCGTCAAAAACGCAGATTCTGGCAGGAATGCTATTATGCAAACAGAAGAAACCTTTAGAAATGCATGTCGACGTCTCTGCCCGTGTTCGTATTTTTAGTACGGAATAAAACCAGCTTCCATTTAAAACAGCGGTTACAACGATGCAGCTTTCGCCTTACGTCCCCTTCAGTGCCGCTAGAATGACCCTAGCAGAGTTTCATAAAGACGGAGCTCACTAACGTTGTTTATCCAATAGTAATTGTAATTTTGTTTTTCGTATTTACGAGAATCCAGGGCCCAAGGAATAATGGAAGTTAAGTTCGCCTCTCGGGGCTCTGGACCAAAAATAAAAAATGCCGAATACAGGAATACGTTTCTAGCAACACTGGGGTAATCATATACAGAAATATAATGATCCATGTGCACAAAACAAGAACCATTAAATCTATTAGAATGAAAACTACTTTCTTAGCCGCCGTGGTGGTACTGAAACGAAAGATGCGAGTTCGATCCCAGCCGCGGCGGTCACATTTTGATGATGGTATCAAATTGTTAGAGGCCCGTGTACTGTGCATATCAGGCACATTACAGAACCCCAGGCGGTCAAAATTGCCTGGAGCTCTGCACTACGGCGTCCTTCATAGCTTGAGTCGCCTTGGGACATCAAACCGCACAAACCATAAACCAAACAAAAATTACTACCTTAAATGATGCAATAATTAAGAAACCACCAGGAACAAAACTATAGCACTTCGATGAATAGGAATCATTAAAAGAAATATTAATTAAAAGCACATGAAAGAACCTACAGTTCAACAATTTTTTTTTTCACTGAACGAACCGTTCAGAACTCCTGAGATAAGATCATATCATTTGAAATTTATTGATAAAAGCTCAGACAGCAAAGGAGGTCACCTGCATTCCTTAATTAGTACAAATTGGAAGAAGTGACTACACGTGTGTGTCTGAGGGAGTAAGCATTATGTTTTATGGACTTTGAATTGAAAATATTCACGTGCTTGCGTATGTACTTGCAAACAAAAGCAGCAGTTCAAAACATAGTCATGTCTTAATGATGTAGCATTTCGGATTTCAAGAAGAAAGAAATTTTATCTCTAGTTCGTTAAAAAATATCGCGAATCGCCTTTTTTTTTTCTACGAAAACGGTGAGGTAAAACTTCACTTGTTCGTAAGATTTCCTTAACCGATAGTACAGCAATAATTTATGCCAGACAGTTAATATTTGTTGATTATGCCAAGGGATCTTGAGAGACCTCTCTTTAAACTCGGTACATGGGCATACAGCACAGATGCTCAAGGAAAATGGCTGCGATAATTTTTGTTTCAAGCAGCAGCCTACAAAGCAAAAGTGGACTTATATTGAATTCTGATGTTGAATTATTTTGTTCTATGCGTATAAATCACGCCTACTTACCTTTAAAAATATTTAATTGCCGCCGGTTAGCAGTAACCCACACCATCACTTAGACTAACCGAATACTACTTGTTTTTCTAATCTTTTGGAGATTTATTGAGAAAAGAATATATTTGTGTCGTATGCGTATGATATAACCGTTTGCGTAACTGGAATATTAACAAAGTTATTAATCTAGAATAAAAAAAACGAGCGGACCCCCTGCAGAAATTTCCGGAATCCTGCACTACTCGATTCCCTAAGCTGAAGGCGCATTATTCATTTCAATAAATTAAGGATGGCTCTGAAGGCCTATATTTATTTAATAAGCTTTAATGGTGTGCCTACGTTTTAAGTAACTTTGATTTCATTTTCAGCCGAATATTTTGCTAAACTGAATTCAAAGCCTTCTTCAAATTAAAAAAAAAATATGCCTATGGTTAGGTTCTGTGTTCGAAGGTGTCTGTGATTGTGTCTTTGATCGACCAAAGCGCGTTTTCAACTGATTTATGCTTTTTAAAAGCTCATTTATTCCCATTAATATACTAAACACTTTGTTATAATCAAGAAAACGCTTGCATTATATAATCATATATTATTTTAAGTATAAGTAATCTCAGTGCTCGTATTAGTTGATTACAAAGGGGACCTTTAAGGAAAATAGACGTTTCTTTTAGTTGGGGCCTTAGGCGTGGTAGCGCGCATGCGGCCACTTGCTGCCTTATAATTTTGGCTACGCCCTCCCAACATGCCTCTCATTATAGAAACTTCTTCGCAGATGCCCTGCCGGTATCGCCAGCGCGAAACATTGAAAAGCAGCTCCGTATGACAAGATGCAACTTGCTCGTTTCAAAGCATCCTGTTTATGCTATGCCCATCAGAATTTCTGCACGCATGTTCCAAGGCTGCGCGCTATATACGTCGAACGCAGGCGGCGCGCTCTTTGAGCAGCAGTGCGAACTGCTTTTCGCCCTCGGGCTACGCGCATCGTCGTTCAAGCAAAGAAAGGAAGCGCCCACGAGGAGGCGCTGGGTGCCGCTCGTGCACACGCTCAACGCGTTGCTTTTCGTTTTCCTTTCACATATAGCCGGCAGCGAAAATATTTCGCGTATTCGCAAACATCCGTGCGATCAATGCTTCCGGAAGATCGCAAACAGAGATGCACCTTACGCAGCGGCTGTGCGAAGATAGACACAGGGAGAAGGCACGCCGTGAAGCTTATGGCAGTCCCGACCATACGTGAGGGCGCGCTGTCAGCACACAGAGCCAAAACAGATAGGGTTGCACATACGCACAAGCAGGCAAACACTAGGCTTGGTATTCTGAAAGCTGCGCGCCTTAAAAACATTCCCGAAAAGAAGAAAAAGACACCACGGGGGGCTTTCCTGTAAGACACATTGTTCGAAACGTTAGCAAGAGCGGAGAAACTGGCTCCTGCGAACACCGCCTTAGGCGCGAGGTACATCGCTGCATTCAAAATGAGCGAGCTAGCGGTTGGAAACTATAAAAAAAGGTCCATCAAACTAAACAGCGGCAACCAAACAAATGAAAGGATAAAAAAGAAACTCCGAACCACCGCTTCGACAAAAGGATCTAGAGGGAAGAGAATCGACTTATTTAAATGCATAAACAAGCTACTCATAACGGTTGATAACGCCTAATGAGAAACTTAAGTGGTTCCTTGCACGGCGTGCCTTTGGCAGCTCATTCTGTTCAAAGTTTATTGCGTTTTATTTCATCGGTGTAAAATGTTGGCAAACAAAAAAAAGGAAAGCTTATCTGTTCGTTTATTCTATGGGAAAATGCTCCTCCACCCAGCTTTAAACCATAAAAGAAAACAGACGCTTTGTACGAAAGTGAAAGAATATATATGCATACAGAGCTCGCTATATGCAGAGGGCATTATTCGGCCAGTGCGCGACTGCGCAAGGAAACGCCGCGGGTAAGAGCAGCAGTTCGCTTGCAGCGCACCGCGCAACCACACACGATAAAAAACAAGTGCATCTCAGAAGCCGCACGCTCTTCATTTTGCTGCTGAGCGTGGCTCTCAGCACCTGCATTGTTCGCGTTTACGAGGTCTCTATCAGATGTCTGCATGTTTAAAACGGGTGATGGGACTGCGAAAAACTCATCAACAAGCGTAGAAAGGATAAAAAAAGCTATAGAACACGAGTACGCGCAATTGGACAAAAAAAAAAGGCGGGGAGGAAAGTTTCAGGGTAGCTTTTGTTACGGCCTGTCGAGGTGATGGTTAAAATGGAGAGTTGGTTGTAGCGCGCATGTGCCGTTATGCACCAGCGCTTAGCAGAACGGAAACTAAAATTTTGAGACCGTAAATTTTTAGCCTGAACGCATAGAGCCTTTCGAAGGAGTCGCGTTTTACTTGTCGCTTGAGAGCGGACGATAACACTTCTGATTGCGCCTCTATTACAGGTGCACTAAAAAGCCTTGTGAAAAAACAACAACTAGTTTTTGCTTTAGCTTTGCTTTTTGAACTTCCGTAAATAAATAGCTCCAGTCGCAGACAACAGAGAAAGAGCGGGTTTATTGACGGGAAAGGCAGAGAGGTTGGCCCGAAAAATTAATGCCTGGTGTGCTACTCTGCACTGGGGAATGCGAAGAGGAGAGAAAATAGGGTCACGATGGGGGATGCTGATGATGGGAGGAGGCAGATGAAAAAAGACAAAAAAGACAAGGCCCACTTTGTAACTTCACAAACGCGAGGCAAGGCCCGTGTCGCTTAAAAAGCGTGAGAGCGCTCGCGTTGCTTGTACAGTTTTCGAACGATCAGGCCAAGCACCGAGGATCAAATCCTCCGAGAGGGGCCTGGTGTCAAAAGACGTCAAAGCAGATGCTAGCATGAGTCTTTCTAGTACATATGCTGGGAACACAACTAGAACATGCTCTACAGTCTCTAGCACGCCACATGTGGCACAGTCCGGGGAGTCCGCTTGTCCAATTAATACATAATTAATACATAATTAAGCGTCAAATTAATACATAAGTACATAATTGCGCGTGAAGGCGACGTTTAAACGTAACCTACATATTATGCATGCAATAGGGCGCGGAATTGCGCGAGGGACAGAAAAGGTCATCGCCGGATCTAGCCGTTTAAGGCGGATGTGTCGAGTGCCTGGAAGGGCCCAGTATCTAGCCATCGCACTCCTCATAGATCCCGTAATGAGACAAGTGGTGTCCGGTCTAGAGAACGTCACAGCTGTGCGCAGACCACTGCTGAAGGCGCTCCTTGCTTCAGCGTCGTAGGTCTCATTTCCATCGAGTCCGCAGTGTCCAGAGATCCACTCGAAAACTATACGGTGGCCTTTTGCCTGAGCAGATGACAGGAGTCTAATGATATCAAGAGCCAGAGCTTGGTAGGCGGTCTGGCGTAAGAAGAATCTCAAAATTTGCAGCGCAGATTTACAGTCAGTGAAAATGCAGCACTACTGAGGCGGTTCTCCGCAGATGTGGCGAATCGCTTCTCGAAGGCCCGCAAGCTCTGCAGCGGTTGAAGTAGAACTGTGTTCTCAAAATTAATTTCCGGGTCGTCTGCGGAGCGGGGAATACGTAAGCTGCTGTCGATGCCTTTGGTGACGCAGATCCATCAGTGTATACGTGCACACAGTTTTGGTATTCTGACCAGATGTATGGGCAAGAGGAAGTTGCTTCTGTGAGCTTACCGGCATCACAGATTTCTTTAGTATGCCAGAAACATGCAGGCGTACTGAAGGCTGAGCCATCACACATGGTGACAACAGACATGGTGCAGACAACAGAGTCACAAATTAAGCCTACGGAAACAAAAATAAACACTGACTGTTTGCTTTTGTAAGACTCAACCTCATGGCTCTGCAATGGCCTATGAAAACACTATCATTCGTCACACACACACACACACACACACACACACACACACACACACACACACACACACACACACACACACACACACACACACACACACACACACACACACACACACACACACACACACACACACACACACACACACACACACACACACACACACACACACACACACACACACACACACACACACACACACACACACACACACACACACACACACACACACACACACACACACGCACGCACGCACGCATGCACGCACGCACACACGCACACACGCACACACGCACACACACGCGCACACACACACACACACACACACACACACACACACACACACACACACACACACACACACACACACACACACACACACACACACACACACACACACACACACACACACACACACACACACACACACACACACACACACACACACACACACACACACACACACACACACACACACACACACACACACACACACACACACACACACACACACACACACACACACACACACACACACACACACACACACACACACACACACACACACACACACACACACACACACACACACACACACACACACACACACACACACACACACACACACACACACACACACACACACACACACACACACACACACACACACACACACACACAAAGCACTGATAAGAAAGCTGTGTGCGTCGCTTCTTCCTCTTTCGTCCCGTCTCGTGAGCTGTAGTTTCTTCAGTTATGCATAAAAAAGAGCGCCAAATTTACCACGTCTTTGTGTTCGGGCGGTCCTATTGCATGTTTAACCTACCAATTTTTTTTCTTTTTCTGGTGTCCTACAAGTCAGACAGCTTGATAAGTAGTTTGCCAGTTTTGCAGATCGCATTCAAACAGCAACGAAATATATATTCTACAACCGCTTAACTCTAAGGCCATGCAAGAATGACTGTTTTCGGGTAGTGTTGTGTCGGCGGCGGCAATCGCCTGGATGGAGCATAGGGGTATATTATACCTCCAAAAAACATCATTCTACAAAGAAATAAACATGAAAACAGTATCCTCCTGGCGTCAGTGCAGAAAATAACCTGACAAGACGAGGCTGCACAGTGTCACTAGCTGGCTACTCCGATGTCGGAGCGTATTTTTAGCTGTAGGTCTTGTACTGCTGAGACGTCGAAAAAAATATACAGAGGACAGCATTAGAAACTAATAAGCTTTTGTAGCCTACGTTTAATAAAGACAAGGATCCGGTTTGAATCCCGATATGCGTCTATGCTCATATCTCATGCCGTAAGAATAAAAACCATTTGAGCTAAGACCAAAGCACAGACAGGATCAATACGAAACAGCTGTACTTATTAAGAAATGAGCACTGCTGGGCTAACTAGAGGTTTTCCGATATACTTAAGAAAAAATTTTAAAGAAATTTTATTTGTGCAAGGAAAGGGACGACTGGGCGATCAAGGATGCTCTTAGGTGATCTGTGCTGACGCTGCTACACGCCTACACTGAAAAAAAAGGTGCCTGCTGGTCTTCGCGTTTTTTCCTTAAATATCCTGCGGAAATGAAGGATCGTAAAAAAGTGCAAAGAGCCCTAAAATGAATGTATGTCAGCACCTCTGCAGACCGACCAACAAGTTCAATGCAAAATTCCCTCAAGTTCTGTTGCCGGATAAATTATGAATAATCGGGTCGTCTGCGGCTTAATTACGTATGGCTCAGAAGGCGACTAAATTTCAAAAACGGCCTGTGAGAGTTCCGTTCAGGCTCTCGCACACCAAACCGCCTTGCTACTGCTTTCTGTCTGGTGCAGCGTATATAATTAACTCTCTTAATAAGCGCTCTTTGAGTGCATCCTGGTGATGAAGCGTTGTTTCATCTTTCAAAAGACATGTGCAGTTGCATTCATGTAGTCTGGCTCTTGAGTCAAGGACTCAAAGATAACAGTCGAAAGAGCCTATATGAGCATGAAATGAAGAAATAAAGCCCCTAAATGTCGGCAGTAACGATTTTTCGAGATGTTTGCAGCGCTGCACTGATGGAAGAATGCCGATGTGGTCGTAACCGATCGCGTGATCACCCCCTGCACGTGTCTTGCGCCGGTCGGGTCACGTGACCACGCGTACGTCTTAGTCGCAATCTGGAGACCAGCCCGAACAAGTAGGGGGTACCTCAGATGGAGCGCACGGTCGCTAGATGGCGCCAAAAGCTTTTAAACGCCTCACGGACGGCCTGTGCTCTTCTTTGTAGGAGTTTCAAGAAGTTTAATGAGTTTTCATGCGCCCTCTCACAGCTTGCGTGCCTGCGATATTTTTTTTTGAAGTTTCATATTTAAAAAAAGGCAACTTTACCTTGACATTTTTTAGCCCTGGGTCTAACCAATATCAATATGTTATTGGTCTAACTGGGGTTACGGCTGACGCCATGTAAAACGCAGAATACTTGAATTAGTTCGCTAAATAGCTGAATACGTTAACTAATTTTTAATTTTTATTTTAGGGGTATGTTGTATTAGTAGAATTGGAGGTCGTCCTCCAAACAGGCTAGAGAAGAAAAAATATTCATGAACAAATTTTCAGCGCGCGTTACGAAGCGAGAAAAAGCCACCCCGGTATAGGTGGCTTCACAATGTAACTCAGCGGCAATGCGTGACTCTGACGTAAATCGCTGCCGATCAATGCCGATTTAACTAATGTCTGCCACCGGCCTATGCTGCAGTGCCATGTTTCTGCAGCAGTGCTGTCAACACCAACGCGTACTGTTCTCGTGCCGTGTTTCTGCCACGAAGTTGGCCTCGCCAATGCAAGCAGCGCACATCTCTCTGTCACTATCGCCACGTAGCTCAAAGCGTGAATACTAGTTTGATAGCAGTATTAAATGATGAAAGTGGTGCAACGCACAGCGCGAGAGCGCGTTGCAGTTTAACAAGAGCCGTGATCGGTAGCGGCGATAGCCTGGTGCTCTAGCGCAGTGGCCAGCGAAGCTGATCTGTTCGCGCCGCCGCGGATTCGAATCGCAGTCGCAGATACTTACCTGATTTATTTCTATCTTTCATTACACTTGGCACAAACCCACAAACATCGAAACCCATGTTCATTTCACTTCGCACAAGCGCACAATCATCGCACACCCGCAAACATCGTAAGACCTTGCTCAGGGTTTACGCATCTGAATAGGGCTCGCGCCCCAAAAGAATCTCGGATGAGAGAAGAAAGGAGCCGCCAAAAACACGTCGAAAAGAAACGCACAAAAGAAGACGTGAACTAACACCACGTGCCAGCAAGTTTTGCTACTGGCTCTTTGCGGCACGCAGCTTCCCGATGCTGCGCGCGATAAAGGGACGCCGCTACAGCGCTCTCTACCGAGCGCGCGAATCTTGGTGCGGCGCCACAAAAGCCTCGCAGCCGCGCCTCATCCATAAGCTTTGCGATCACCGCGGAGGCTTGCGTAAACAAGCGAGCCCAAGTCAGGAGGCATCGCAACGAGCGCACCCGCCACGGGGCTTCGGCAGGGAGAGGAATACGCGAGCGCGCAAAACCAGCTGAATAGAGGAACTGCCGGGGAGTAACGAAGGTAGATTCTCGCTATACACGGAAGCAGCAGCATCAGCAGCTGCTTCCGGCCCCGTAGAGGCTCAAGAGACGAGCGAAGCTTTTCATCCTTCGGGATCTGGTTTGGTAGAGGCGAACGTGCCAAGGCTTATCCGCGCCAGCTAGATGGCGTGGCGATAGCGCAATTTGCTGTTGGGTTACTGACGATGACAAATGAGCGACTCGTTGTTTCTATAAATGGATCCCGCGCACCTGGAGCCAGTGTTACCGTGCGCAAGTTCATGCACGCTAATATTCATAGAAACCAGTAATCAGACACCGCTGAATAGGAAGAGAAGCCCGTGCTCACAGGTCTCGATTTCACGGGATAATATGAGTGTTTCTTTGTCCGAAACGTGGCCCCTGAACGCGGAAAGAATGCTTCAGATGCAAAGAACAAAGTAAACCAACCCGCCCCTGTGACACATCTCTTATCCAGCCCCGCCCTACCGATTCAGCTCCCACTGACGGACAGGGGAGAGGAGCTGCTGGGAACATACGGGTACCGTAACTAGGGAGCCACCCCGTGTGGTGCTTGCGTGCACCACCGATTTATTTCGGGCCCAATAAATGTTGATTCCTCATCATCATCGCGCTTTGGATGTCTCGGTCTGTACATCCAGTTAACAGATTAGACCGTTGTCCTTGTATGCGTTTTTTCTGTGCTCCTAAATTATCACTCGCGCATTAGAATACGAGCATATACTATGTTTCACGTTGGCGTTGAAGATGACTTTATATTTCTATCAGGGATGAAAAAAGGAATTGTGAGAAAAAGCGGTAAAGCCTGACGGAGTCACAATTCCCTAAAACAATGCATACAACAGCGCCCAGTTCCCCAAAGTAGGGCACACAGCAATGCACAAAACAAATATTTCATATATTAACAAAGTACAATAGCCAACAATATAGTCACAGCAAGCGGCAGTCTTGCAGCGAAAATATTACGTCTATAAACAGACAAAAGATGCTTTGCTAAAGAAAAATCTAATTATTTTTAAGCCAGCATTTATTCATTGCTTTTAATATTTTTTAATTTGTTCTTAGAGAGATCAAACATGAGACTTAAAAAAGGGTTGTTGAGAACTGAAATATGACAATTGAGTGGTCGTTTTATGTAATTAGTCCTTGTGTTAGGGACTAAGATTCTTTGTTGCCGGAAGGGGTATTTAGTAGGAGGGCGGTTAGGACCTATGATACAGTGGTAACGTTGGAAAGTTTTCTGTCTGCTATGGTTACCCTTAATACCTCGCAGTACCTTTTTTTTCAAAAGCAACAACTTGTGAAAATAACTGAGCTTTGTTGTGCCCCATTTAACAATAAAGTTGATTTAAAAAATGTACGTAGTATATGGAAACTTTTAACGAATAACGAAACGGGTAAGGGGTCGCTGAACACAAAAGGTGAAATGAGAAATGAATAGAAAATCTTCATGCCTTTCTACGTCTAAAGGTCATACAATTCGACGCCAGGTACAACGTTTACCATTTTGCTTAACACTGAACGTCTGGTTGGTAAATGCACCTTTTTTCTGTAAACGCATACCGTGCGCGTATGGGCTCTTATGAAGTGTATGGGCGCGTCAAAAAAAAAAACTCGAGCCTTGGCGACGTTCCCTTCCCTGAAACATTGCAACACAGTGGCGATACGTCTGCTCACAAGTACTAATTTCTGGCCCAAAAGGGAAGGTTGCCGTGTGGAAAACACTGGCCAAAGAACGAAAAAGTAAAACTGAAGCGCCGAAACGTATTTCCTTTCTCCCCCTTTTCCCTGCAGCCAGTGTATTGTTCCCGATTTCTTTAGTGTCAACTGCTTAAGAGTGCATAACTTAGCCCCAGATTGCGTCCACTGTCATGCTTCTCTGCGCTGCTTAGTTTTGTTTTAAGCCGAGTGTGGATACACCAATGGCACGCACACCGGCTCGACACAGATGTGACGTAGTCGAAAAAAATGAGGCATTCCAGGGACGGGGTCACGCGCGCGATGGGTTTTACGACCGCCGCGAGACCCGTCGGAAACGTGCCGGCAGCGCTGCAGTTTCCGTTTTCCGATTTGTTTGCTCCGTCGATGCCGTGAGGTGAAGCAAGATGAAAGGAAAGTGTCGGGCTGCTGACCTGTGCCAAACAATTGTCGTCGGGAAGGCATACTTCCCACCGGACGCCCAGCTGAGGGAAGGGCAAATGTTTGCAAGCCTTGATTGAAAAATGTGCTGTATACATGAAAGTGGGATCTACCTGTACAAGTTTCGACGACAAATCTTGCTGACAACGCTGTGATCGTCAAGCTAGAAGCGAGGTCAATTCTCCCCCCCCCCCCCCCCCCCCGAAGAAACTGGTCTTCCGTAAAAAAATTGGCTGTGGTTTCGCTCTGGTTAAACCTGGAGTGACGCGATAGCTACAGCTGGCCGAATGGAACTCGCTCAGTCGAATTGCTAAGTCTCTCTTTCTCCGCTCCGTTTCGCTGGGGGGCAGCAAGTTGGGCTAGTTGGTTGGTATGCATACTGAAGAAGTTGGCGCGGAACAACGAGGCGCTCGTCTTTGTTTGTCTCGCTTGTCCTCGTTGTTCCGCGCCAACTTCTTCAGTATGCGTTTCGCTGGGCGTTCTTGCTTCATCTTCGTCCCTGGACGTGCACTCACTCTCTCCTTCCCTCTCCCCCTCTCCACCCCCTCTTCTCACTCGGTTTCTCCGGCGCGCCGCGCCTCCGGCAGCGGCTCCGCACCATTTGACCAACCACGTCACCAGCCACGGCGCCGCCACGCTGAAGGCTCGAAATGCTAGCGTATTGTAGCTATCGCTGCAAAAAATGACACGATATGAACGGCTTTCTTGACTGCTGCTTAATGAAAAGAGGCCTTTTACCTTTGAGGAAGGCCTGGATTGGGAGGTGAATGGGCACAACCTACGCGCTTACAGCACATCGTAGCGAGCAGTGAAATCGAGAACTTGGGGCCGTCAACGAATATTGGTCAAAGGGTAAAAGCAAACAACTGCCTGTCGACAGAGGCAAGTGCCGATACTCGATTACTCCGACGGTGACATATGGCGCTCGATTTCGACATTCGTTTATATTCATTGCCGCCAGCTTTGCTAAGGCCACATTTGTTTTGCTGAAAAATTACTGTTATTTTGTTTCTTTGTTCGTTTGACTTGTCAAGTAAGGAGTAGCTTTCACGCAACAGCGGATTAATATTTTTTTTGTGAAAACAATAAAAAGCAAAATTTCCCGCTCCTAAAATCTCGCTGATAGACCGGTGCAGTGCGCTTTCTATATTAGGGGCAAACATTCCCGAAAAAGTACAAACTTTAAGATCACTCTATATGCCTGGTCAGTCTATTTTTGAGCCGTAGTTTTAATTTGACCGTCTAAGCTTGCAGCAGCGGGGAAATAGTAAATTTCAAAACTATTGAAAAACTCTACCGAAACCTAGACTTGCATTTTTTGCGTGTCCAAAGCTACCTTTGGCGGGTGTGTCTTGAAAACCCACGACAGAAGGAAACTTTGAAAAGGCTCTGCCGCGCCATAGAAAGGCTGGCTCCCGTTGGAACACGCCACCCTTGAAATGAATACCGAGCACGAGCCGCCAGAGACGAGCTAACGCAACATAGCCAGCCCAAACTGGTCGCGGTTGTATACAGCTTGCCATTCAAGCGTAAACTTTTCTTTACACGGCGGAGATATAAATGCTGCCGCTATTATAGAACCTTGCTCAACAAGAATTAAGATATCCGATATTCATAAGATGATGAAAGGCGGCATTGCAGAGAAAGGTCATTAAAGAGCCTTTCCTTCCCTCTTTCGAAAGATGAGGTTATTATTGGAATGGTGAATAGAATCAGGCCAGCTGTTGAACGTTGCGCGCTTGCAGATATTTTAAGCAAGCCTCGTGGTTGACCTCCGATTCAAAATCAGCTGCCTGTGTCTTTTGACTTACATGTAGTGCTGCCTGTCGCCTTGCAAATATAGTAGGATACATAAAATGTGCAGTAGCCTATCTGGCGGGATTGCAGTGCGTGACCGCTGGGAACATCAATTTATCGGTCTTGTTCAATATTGGCTGAGTCCCTTAGTGCATGTGAATTGATCTGTAATAGGCCACGTAAGATAACTGCATCTTCAGTCTGAATCGTTTTTCTATACGTGTAAAGCACATCTACACTTAAGAGTACAATGCGGTAGGAATAGAGATTTCTCCCGTGCAAGTACTCCTCTCTCGCCTAGGCTCTATCCACATGCCCATATATGCGAAATTCGTCATTCTGTACTTCATATTCATAGACCGCCAGGAGATGCCACTCCTTACGCAGTGCTGCAGCAGTTAAGCGATTCCGCACTGCACAGGCAGGTGGCTGTTTCAAACATACCCACCGGTAGAGCTTGTGAGACCCAGGTTTCTATTGCCGAGCAACCTCTAGCTATAAATTATTAACTGAACTGTCACCTGGAACGGAGGCTGTTTGCACACTATCCACTGGCCAGGTTACTACCTGGCCCGATGGGCAGGTTGTGATGGCGTCACAAGGTCACGCGACCTCTGCGTTTTCGCTCACAACGACGATGACGACGACACGAGCGGTGACAACAACAACAACAAATTTTCTGCTGTACGGTAGCCATAACGCTGCCACATTAAAAGGTTTGGGAACCTGTCTCGCACTGGCTACGAGCAAGAGGTTTGAGTAGAGAAAGAGGTGGCCCCTTTCAAGACGAAAATCGAAGCAGACTATAGTAAGCTACGCAAGGATATCGAGGCATTGGAAAGTGTGTGGAAATATTTTTCGCCTGCTGATGTGCGCGTGGAGCAGAGCAAGCAAAACGGCATTGTAGTCTGATGAGTGCACTATGAAACTTCAAAACGCACAGCGTGCACCCATAACTATACGCTACCTAATTCACTGGTCTGGGTTGGAAGAATGGGCTTTGACGCCGATGCTGCGGTGGCTGTGTTGGCAGCGCAGTCAAAAAGGCAAGCTGAGCAACAGGAGTTCGCTGCTAATGCAAAAGTGAATCAATTGAAAGGTTGAACAATAAAAAATGAAGAAGCATGAGAACCAGGCTTTGCTTCCTGAACCGATTGAGGGGGGTGCGACAGCGGCAGCAATGTGATTACGTCAGTTTTTCTCCTTACACAAACTCCCTTCGAGGTGGCTTTGAAAACTGGAAAAGAAGCAGCTGCGCGGAGCACCTGGTACCGACCAAGAATTTGTCAACCAGGAAAAGAAAAAATATTTATACTACGCCGATGTTACAAATCATCGAAGACACCCAGGTGCCTGCGTACGACGTGCAAGCAGGCATTCCCAAACACGTACACCTTGTGTTTGCCACAAGCAGTACCCTGGTAAAACGAGAGGCGTAGCGCGGATACATTAAGATATAAAAAAAATGAAAGAAGGAATGCCGTGGCAGCGGTGCACGAATGGATCAGTGCTGGTTCGCTGAGAGCGCACGACGCGAATAGTCCGAGTTCCACAGACAATGGCCGCGACGGCTTTGCGAAATGAACGTCGAAAGACGGCGAATTTTTTTTTATCTGCTACTTCCTGCTCTCTGCCTGCTTTCAGCCTCACACCAGTCCATTCTTCTCTCTTCATCTCGCCGATGTCGTATTTCGTCTGTGCACGAGGCTTTGTTAGTGCAAAATAGGTCTTGCGATTGCCTCGCAGCGGCACGAGTCCACTATACAAAGCATGTGTCATATATGCCTAGCGTGCTGTGAGCATCCAGGCTCGCCTAGGGCCGGCCGAATACGCACGGACAATGCGTACATACGCAAATGCACAAGCCAGGCCTGCCGAACGGACGGACGGCCAAATCCCGATGTTATTCGCCTTGACAGAGACCTAATGCGTATAGGCGACCCCGGGGACATACAGCTACGTCGCATGGCTATGGTCGGACCAACAAGACGGGAAGGCAGAAGATATTCGCCCATAAGCGAGCAGCACGACAGCGCAGAAACAAGCAGCGAAAAGAGGCGCCCTTCCAGTGGAAACGGCGATAGACGCTGTCGCTGGCATCATCCAGGCGCTTCCGTCGTTGAGAAAGACCTCTAGTGAAACATGCATGAAGAAAGGCACGCCCTGTGATAGAAATAAAAATATAAGAGAGCGGCGAAGACCCCTTCTTTGCGTTAGTCAGCTTTATTCTTACTTCGGATGTGCAGGCATGCTTGCACAAATTCTTCCTTGGCTGGCAGCCATGTTTTGAAAAATTTAGAGAGACGATGCTTTTAGACGGGAAGGGGAGCTCAAGGAGACAAAGTTGATATGCTCCGTATGAAGCTTCTTTTTCGACATAAGTGACGGGGCGATGCTCTTATGAATACGTTGGAACAACGTCGTAGGGAAGCAAAGGAAAAACAAAGACAGGCAGATAGCGGCCGGGTGGCTGCGAGACTTTCATCTCTCTTTTCTTTTTCGTGCGGCTTATTATATGTCTTATTTGTTTGTCTCGCATAGTAGGCCAGCGTCTTTCTTCGCCTTCTTGCGGTCGCGAGACAGCCCTCCATCTAGCCACCCTTCGGCTTTATAGGCAAGGCAACAAAGGAGACTGTGTTCTTCTCTTTCCGACGCCAGTCACGTTCGACGCCCGCCGATCGGCGGGGTATCGCCCGT
This sequence comes from Amblyomma americanum, assembly GCF_052857255.1. Lineage (NCBI taxonomy): Eukaryota > Metazoa > Arthropoda > Arachnida > Ixodida > Ixodidae > Amblyomma > Amblyomma americanum. Next base: position 215,934,643 of record NC_135499.1, on the reverse strand, counting down.
CGCTCATCAAGCTCTCATTAGGTAATCTTATCTCGTGGATTATGTGCAAGAAAATCGCAATGAAAGCCGTCGCTAGCGCGTATACTTGACAATAATGACCCTGCACACTTGAATAAATAGAGAACAAGCAAATGTCATGGTAACGCTTACAACCGAATACAATGCATACGATAAACTAGTGTACCTATGAGCGAGCCGCAATGCCTATACACGTTGTTATGCATCTATTGCGGGTTGTGCGATCTGTGAAACAAAAACAAAAACACAAGGAAAAGGGAGCAAACGAATGATTGCAGGACTTATTCGAAACGTATGCATGTTCTGCGGAATATAAGAAATGAAATACAACAATTTTCTTAAACAGATGTCAGCGGAACCGAAAACCCCTTTAAGCTGCTGCAAATTTGCCCGTCTTGGTCGCAGAACTTGGGAGCGATCTGTTCTTGATGAAAAACTGAGCGCATGAAAGGCGAGGACAAGCACGGAGAAAGAAGCATCGGCGTACGTGCACTAGAAATATTCTTTAGACATCACCATCTTGCTAATGGTGCCAGAGAGTTCGTAAAGGGCGTTGTGTATTAAGGCAGCTGACAGCTTGATGAGCGGCTGCACTATATGCAGATGAGTGTTACCAGCTATATGACACAACGTGCTCCGTTCAAACGCACTCCTGCTGTCATCTAAAACGTTCACGTTGCAGCAAGAAAACAAGAAAGAAAGAAAATACTTTGATATCGACACCGTGGTACCTTAATAATTAATAAATTGTTGTTCTGTTAGCTAAGGTTTAACTAATTAACTTCAGATAAAAAGACGCGGCTTCGAGATAAAAATCGTGATTTTTGGCATTTATATTGTTACAAAATGGCGACAGCTGGCATGGCATGCCTCTGTCAATCTAAGCGATTCTTCGGGGATTCACCGTGCTTCTCAAACAAGGTGATGAACTCGCACGCTCAGGTACAGTTACAGTTCAAGAAATAAGACGCAACAAACCACACGAGACAAGGCAGGGCGACGATACAGGTGCCAAGTTCGAACTGTTCATTCGGAGAACGAAGTTCATGCATATCCAACTAGGCCAGCAACAAACGTTACTCAGGTACAGTTGACTATACAAATGGCTGCAGTATTCAGTTACAGCAGATAGGTGCAGTGATTTTGGTGTGCTGCAATTATTTGAAGCACAAAATAGTCGTTTCTCAGCCGGCAGGTTGTTGTGCCACAGCCTTTTATTTTAGAGTTCCAAATTCACACTGGCGCAGAGCAATTCTGCTGAAATATAAATGACTTACAGCAATTCGGTTCGTCTCCGAGCTGTTTTCTTGTGAAGGTGAGGACAAATCAATTTCCATATTTGTATCTCCTCACTATCTGCATTGAGTGTATCCAGCACTGCGCTTAACAGGAGTGCTTCTTTATCAAAACTTGTGCACTTTTGTGCAGCCGCGCTAGCACATGTTTACGGTTCCTCTTTTATCTTCGTGGTCCACGTTTGTGAGCAGGGGCTGCCAAGCACTGAAGCACCCGGCATATGCGTCTGTGTGATGTTGTCTAGCGCTCACAAGTTCCAAAACGGGATGAGTGCTGACTTAAAGTAACTTTTTACGCTTGGATTTCGAGAGTATAACAGTGTACGTGCCTGTTACTACCCATACTGCCCTATTATTGCCTCGTGAGTCGAGACAAGTATAAGCTTGAACATTTCCAAGTTAAACAGCAATAAATGTATATGAAATTGCTTGAAACTTGAATCACCAGAAATAACATCACTGACTGCAAATCTCTACATCACAGGAAAGTTTGTGGAACTGTTCTTCGATCACGGCTTGACAATGAAGAATGATACAGTGGTGGAATCGGCATATGAGCCCCAGACGCTAATAAGGGGCGATGTCAGCCCAAGGCCGGGAGATCTGAACAAACGGTTTTAGTTAGCACGGGTCCCAACATGGCTTATGGAATTCGAAATTTCGGTACACCCAATTGATTTTCTCTGTCCATCGGAAGTAGTTAGTGTGCGCGTAGGATGCACTTTATAGAACTAATTTTGCAGCAACGAAGGAGAGTAGGCCATGATATCACGGTTTCGCCGAATCTCTCGAGACATTTAGGTTTCAACAAAAGTAGACATTTAAAATGTCCCCATGTTGTTACACAGAGTTCGGTAGTGCTAGCCGACAGATGACGCCAGTTGCTGACGTCCGAGAAAGATGGGAATGAAAGGCTTTGTATGAACAGCTTTTATTCACTTCTCCGTTTTACGATAATGACACAATAAATGTCATGCGCAGTAACAACTGATTTTGAGGCAGCAGCGGCTGTATGTTGACGCCACAGTGATATCGTGGGCGCAAAGTAGAAGCTTACAGCTTGGGACCATGCTAAACGATGGCGGGGCGACAAAAACGAACAGAGTGAATACTCTTCGTATCACGTAGTGTTCAGCGCGCGCGCGCGCGCGCACGCACGCACGCACGCACACACGCACACACACACACACACACACACACACACACACACACACACACACACACACACACACACACACACACACACACACACACACACACACACACACACACACACACACACACACGCGCGCGCACACACGCACGCACGCACGCACGCACGCACACGCGCACGCACGCACGCACACACACACACACACACACACACACACACACACACACACACACACACACACACACACACACACACACACACACACACACACACACACACACACACACACACACACACACACACACACACACACACACACACACACACACACACACACAAATAGCGCGTTTTATAAGAAATGATATTACGCCTACGAATTCTTTAACGTGACTGAAGAAAGTGAATGCGTTAAGAAAGTACACACTTTCAAAATTTTTTTTGAGTGCTAAAATGCTGAATTTCGGCAAAGTTTAACGCTACGAGCTAAGCTGCGTGAAGCGAGCCGTTGAAAAGATGGCGTCTGAACGACGCCTCGTTGGGCGCGCCAAGCCTGATTCCTCATCTTTCCGTTGTTATTTTTTTCTTTTTCCGGGTGCCCGTCTACTAAACTTTCTCCTCTCACCGGTCGCCTATGAAGCGAAACAAAAGGCGTCTCATCTCACGGGCAGAAAAGGCAGCAATCAGCCAATGTGGCCATCAATGTTCGGCAGCCAACAAAGGCCATCACCTAAACTCCGCCCAAAGCAGCGGTATAAAAGGTAACCCCACGACTGCGCGACGTCCAAATGGTGTCCCGTTGGTCGCCGAGCTGGCCGTCCGAAAAAACAGCGCGATAATGGCGCCCACTGCAGCGGCGGCCAGCGGTGACGCCTCTGGCCGAAGCGTCGCCTTTGTCGCGGGGCCAGAAGAGAGATGAGCTGCTTCACAAAAGGAGCCGCTTCCGTTCTCTTCGCCATACAGGAACCGCTTGCAGGCGTTGCCTGCGCCGCTTCCCTCTGTCGCAGCCCCTTGTGCACCTCGCTCCAAACTTTCTCTTGGAACCCGCTGAGCTGCCGCCATAGCCTCGTTGCTTCTCAGCAGAACCCTTAGCGGCGCTGCCGCTGAATGGTCTCTCTGCGTTAGGCCTATCCCTTCGACAAACGGTCGCCCTCTCGAGGACAGATAAAAAGCCGGAGCGACAGCCCGTGCAAGCGGCTGTTGCCAGAATTAGGAAATGCTTTTCAACAAAGATGTCAGTGAGTAAGGAAGTAGGTGCATAAAAAAAAACTGAAGCCATGTTAGCAAGAACCTCCTTTCCTCGTGGTCGTTTGAGGGGGTGTAGGATCTAGAGCGTGTCGCTGAAACTACGCTTCATTTGCTGCAAGTCTCGACCAACTAACCTTTGTCGGCCTTAAGAGGAGTTATCATTGCCACTTTCCTTGTTTGTGCATCGACAGTAATTTAGACGCTTGAATGCACAGTCTAAAAATGTACACTTTACAGCAAAAATGTTGATACGCCGGCCTTTCGCGCCAGAAACACCAGCACAGTTCTTACTTTTAGACGAAGAATTCAGAATTGTCAGCGGGCTCGAGCGCGCGCTTGTAGGATTTAGGGATGAAGACATGCGGCGTCTCGTCAAAGCCATTGCCGAAAACCTAAAGCATGAAACATGGATGTCGTTCTGAAGGAGCTCATTCTTCCCCGCCGTTACAGTAAACCAGATCCTTGTTTATGCCACACACACTTGATGGCCTAAGATGGTTTCTTTTAATGGGGCATAAAGTCCCGAAGTGACTCAGGCCATGAGGGACGTCGTAGTGAAGGGTTCCGGATATTTCTACCATCTGGGGTTCTTTAACGTGCACTGACATCCCACAGTACACGGTCCTCTAGAATTTCGCCTCCATCGAAATTTGACCGCCGCGGCCGGGATCGAACCCGCGTCTTTCGGTCAGCAGCCGAGCTCCATAACCACTGAGCCACCGCGGCGGCTTGGCGGCCTAAGAGACCTAAAAGAAAAAAAAAAAAACGTCCGACAAATGAATTCTCTTGCAGATCATATTTAATAGATAGAGTATTGATGAGAGTGAAGCTGACAGTGGTCATTTTCCGGGAGCACAGAAATCAGTCACAAAAACTGTCATCTAACCCGCTCCCGAACACTCTGAAGCCAGTGCTCATAACATAGATTGAAATAACATAATATAAATCATAACAAAGATCTTAAAAAATACGGAAAAGAATTTTCGAATCTGGGATCTCTGATCTTTCAAACAACCGAGAACACAATTAATCATAGCGACGGTGTCCTTCCCAACACATGCGCCCACTGCACAGGGCATATTTTTAAGCCTAAATAACCACCTTTTGCTTCAGTATTTCATTGGGATTAAAACTTCCATGTGGGGACCGAAGCCTCAATTCTTCATTGGTCAGTGTCTCGCCTTCATTTTCACGCCAATCCCCAACGGGCCGGGTTTCCGTCTCGACTTGGTTCTGCAACTGGCCGAAATTTGTACGCGAATGGAATGAACTGCGCCTATACATTACTAGGCAGTCAACGTACGATAGATTTGTTGAGCATGCTCAGAAAGCAGTGTTTTCTTTTACTCGTTGCTGAAGGTGTCTGCGTCTCTGTATATTTCCCAGGCTATTGTATCACTGTGGCTCTAAACGCTAGAGATGAAAGTGTTAATAAGGGACAATTTCCTCTCATTCCACTGCTGTAATAAGGCGCCTGGATTGGAAGTATACTGAAAATAAATGTTAAATTAATCAAGAAATCAATTTTAAAAATTAAATAATTAATAACGACGGAACTTTGTCGAGTACGCTGTAAAATCCAGCCACAACCGTCTATCAGAACAGTTTCAACATATATGAACGCTCATGATGTCGCGGCTTATAAGCAGAGCCGCAAAAGGCAAATAATGTTCTGAAAAAAATTATTGACGGCTAGTCGGAAGGTCTGTTCCATGAACCCAAACGCAATACGAAGATGCTTGCCGGACCAACGGTGACGCCTCTCCTTCGCGTGTTAGTACGCTACGGCAGCCAATTAGCGGGGCTGAGGCAAGCGCCCCCCACTGTTTTCCTTCGACCTTGACCCAACTCTGGCGCCTTGCGAATCCTTTGCTGTTCACCCGCTTCTCCAACTGCCCTCGTTAGCGTCACACGTGGCGCCCTCGTCCAACGAACGACACACCAAGCTGCTTATCCTCTGGTGCCACCAAGAAACAAGCGCTGCAGGGCTTGTTATTCTCCTTCACGCGCGAAAAAGTTACCATAAAGACAAGGTCCACTGTTTTGTCTTTTTTTGGGATGCGTTTTATTTTGCCCACAAGTCGTCCTGGCTATTTTGGGCTGCCAGCTTATCTTGTTCCGCCCAGGACCAGCGTCTCTCTGTGCTCTAGCTGAGCGGAGCGGAATGGGCTGCTGTGTTGGTCCCTTCCCGGCAATCGGGATGCCATAGGATATTTGCTGCCTACAGCTATGAGTGTGGGTGCGTTCTTGCGTGAAGTCCCGCTTCACAATCAGCGTTTAATGATATAGTAAGAAATATTTACAGCGATGTTAAATCCCCATAAAGGGATTCAGTATAGAGCATCTGCCCTAGTTTTCCGCAGCATCACTGCTGATGTGCATTCAGAGCCCGAAGTCAGTCTGCTGCGCATTTTATAACATTTTCTTCTCAGTATGCCCATGCACTAGCACCCTCAATGGGCGTTGTAAATGCAGCGAGGAGTACCGCTACATCCATCTTCGTGCTCTGCGTTACAGCATAAACTGGCGTTGCATGCCCATGAAAATCGCTGCTGCTCTTGGAATCGTAACCGCGCTTTTGAGAAAACGAAAGACACTCGGAGGAAAGGAAGGAAGTGGTTTGCAAAGGAACTGGTCTGAAAAGATTGATAGAAAAGTGTAGGCGCGGACAGATATATTTGTTAAGGCTGGGAGCTATCAGTGGTGGGGCTTCACGAGGACACGCAGTGTTTCTTAATTTCTGCTGCGGCAGGCATCATTGCACTTGAAACTGAACTGCGCTTTCCCTTTAGTAAGGTCCGCGCCTATGCCCGTACATATTATGACTTTCAATCATATAACTAATCTGTAAGTATGCGTGACAAGTAAGAATTTTTTGTGTTATCTAAGAAGTTTTCCTCTAGACGTATCATGTGCAAACTCTGTTTTCAACTTAAATGACGAAATAACAACAAAATTCCTCCTTCACTACTGACAACTTGTTCACTTTGACATCGGAGATAACTGTATATTACACGTATTCATCGTTAAATAAAGAATGACACGATCTAAAGGGTGAAGAGACGCGAACTAAAATAATCGGGGAAGGATTCTAAGCTAGATATGTTCCTTGACTTGTTTGTTTTGTTTAGTTTAAGAGGGTTTCACGTCCCAAAGCGACTCAGGCTATGAGGGACGCCGTAGTGAAGGGCTCCGGAATAATTTCGACCACCTGGGGTTCTTTAACGTGCACTGAACTCGCACTGTACACGGGCCTCTGGAATTTCTCCTCCACCGAAATTCGTCCGCCGCGGCCGGGACCAAACCCGCGTATTTCGGGTCAGCAGCCGAGCACCGTAACCACTCAGCCACCACGGAGGCTTTTATTTGACTTGTGATCACGTACATTACGTTGTGCCAGCGCAAGATACTTATTTCTTCCTCGACCACTACCCGTCATCGGGATTGTAACGTTTGCCTGTAAAGCACACTTTGAGTTGTGCTCACTCTACAAGTCGGACATGGCGTATTTTTCCTTTGATGTGATAATGACTTCACTTGATTGGCGCAAGGAAAGCTCTGCAAATAGCGTTATGAATAATGTGTTTGATCTGCAAGGCACGCCGCAAGGGGGCTTATGCAGTTATTAAACGGGCTGTGAAAAGGGCTCTAATAAACTTACGGCATGGCTGGGATATTAAAGCACGCCGCTTCACGAATACTGTCCTTCAAAAATTTTTCAAATGCGCTTTGTAGAAGCTGAGTTAAATGTAGTCAAAATTTGAATTTCAGCGACATCGCGCCTTTCCCTCTCTTCTCGTCACTTTTTGCACGCTGAAAGGTAGGCGCTCTTCCGCCGACACCCCCTCTGGGAGCGGAGCTTCCAGACCCGCCGGAGCTGCTTATTGGCCGGGGCCACGGTAGCTGCCCGACATCTGAAAGAATCTAACCAATGGCCACCTCTCACCTTGTACACGTAGATGCGAGCAACGGAGGAGGGTGCGAGCATGAAAAAGTCGCGGGGATGGCTCGACAACTTTTGCGTGTGATAGCGGGTCGTCTGCTGCGTGTAGAAGTCCATTATTTGGCTTTGATTTTCATGGCAACACAGTGCAGTGATTAAGTGAGTTAATGTGCTCTCCTCGGAAGGTGTTTCAGAGCCCCTTTAAATGAAGCGCAGAATATATAAATCATCATCATCATCATTTATTAACCCTTAAGAGTCCCGTAGGGAAATTACATAAGGGGGGAGGATACATAGTGTCCGATGGCCATACATATCAAAAGGCAAACAAAATTGAGAAAACTAGGCAAAGTAAAAGAGAAACAAATTAATATAGTCAATCAAAGAAAACGTGAAGAAGAAGCACACAGAAATACACACTACAGTAATAGAACGTGTCCAACAAAGTGTTTGGTCGTTTTACAGTGCATTGTAGCTGACACCGGGTATAGGAAAGTTTTATTATTCTTGAAAATGTTCGATGAGTGACTGCCTAAAGTTAGAAGGATCGGTCTCAACAACAATGTTTTCGGGTAGGTTATTCCAGAATTAAATCGCACAAGGAAGAAACGATTTGTTGAATGTATTGGTGGAACCGTTCAAGCGTTGTATGCTAGAGGAATTAAATAAGCGGCGAGATGATCGTACCGGAGTGCGCAGAAGGTTTTCCCGATGTGCTGGAAAGTTAAAGTACAGTTTGTGGAAGAGGCAGAGAATTGAAAATTTTCGTTGAAGGGCTAATGATTTCAGACCGAGAGATGATTTCATGACAGTAACACTAAGCCGAGGTTTGCACTGTAAGGTGATGAAACGTGCTGTCCGGTTTTGGATGGCCTCTAGTGAGTCAATCAGGTAAGCCTGGTGAGGGTTCCATATTGTTGAGCTGTATTCTAGTTTGCTGCGAAAATATGTTACATATGCTAGTTCTTTGATGGCTAGGGGAGACAGGGCAAGTGATCTCCAGATGAATCCAAGTGTCCTGGATATCGATTTGAAATCATGTGCCTACATAGGTAGCATGGAACTGACTATTTTTTTATTTCGGTAGGCAATGCGGCGCTTTGGCTGCGAGTCAGTTTGCGTGCGTACATAGAGTACAAAGCAACGTTAAGTATCAGGCTGATCTCTATGGCAGAACAAGATGTCTTGAGCCGTCTGACCATGTATGCAATAACAGTTAATGAGTACAGGCACGAAGGAGGAATCACTTGACGAGTCTCAATATGCCGTCAACCACACCATGATGATCTTCAGTCTTATTATATCCACTGAAGGCCAAAGACCCCCCCCCTCGTATAAACAGCCGATCAATCCCACCCTGCGTCAGTCAACGCCGCCTTACCTTCGCAAACTAATTCATTCTCACTACCTGTCTCACGGCCTCCTCAGGCCACGGCTTCCTTTCGTTAGAAACCATCCCGTTCATCTCATTCCCTACCAAAACTAAATCCGTCGCCTAACTGCAATAAACTTAACCAAGCTTTACTGCATTCTACCCCTATCACTATTTATGGACAGTTCTTTTGCATACTGCGTATTCGAAACTTCTTTATTTTTTTACGCGACGCGACGTTCAGCGTCCTTTCTTTCTAGTTGTCTGTTTTCGCAAGGCGAGCACTTTAGGTCGTTAGGAAGGCGCACCTAACTATATACAGCAGACAGCCCGGCAAATGCTGATCCAGCTGACGTGTCCTTAACTCGGCGCTTTTCTTCTGGAACATTTAACGCGAACGCATGAAAACCTGCTTTGGATGGCGGCTGGCTCTCTTGCGTTGAGATGCAAGCTGCGCTTTTGTGCAGAAAGGATGTGCAAAAAGTTCAAGCCCACACTGCAGGCTCGAGGCGATTAAGAAGCGAAACTTTTGACCTTCCTGTCTTGTCCGTGGTATTTCTTGCGTCGTTTACGCGTGCAGGATAGTCATTATGCATGGTGTGGACAATTATGCTGTATTAATACGTTACTAACGCTATAACGAGCATACCCAGTTGGGTTTTTAAGCTTCAGTTCCTTTAGTTCGTGTAAGTAACAACTTAAACAAAAATGAAGCTTACATTTCAATAACTTTTCCTTCAGCTTAAAGAAATACCTAAAGGGCATTTTGAACGTTTTTTTTATTGAAACTTTATTTTCTCACGTAATTATAGTCTGAGAATAGCTCCTAGATTCATAATAGTAGACATGTGTCGTTCACTGCTAAAGACGTTTTTCTCCCAAAAAAGGAATAGGCCTACTATACCTATAATATCCTTGTTTGCCTGCTCACATCGAGAGCAGCGTTGTATATACATAGAACGTACTATCAAATAATTATTCAGCATCCTTAAACTGCAATAGGTATGTCTTACTTTCCCTATTTTGCACTGTTTTTCATTGCTCTAGAGATTTGTGCCTTTATTTGATACATAAACGTCTTGAACATATGTCGAAGATGAGCATGAAATTTGTTTGCATGTAAGAAATGCATATTAAATATTGTTTGGACATATTTCTTTCATTTTGCTACGAATTTCACAGTTTTATTCCTTCATGTAAAACAGAAAGTCGGCGCGTGCCTGCAATTTTGCTTTTATTGCCTGTCGCCGCTGCTTGGTTTAAAGGTGCTGCGGCCTAGCCAAGCTGCTCATGACGCCCTTTATCGCGGTAGCATTAGAAGCCTCATCAGCTTAAAAAAAAAAACAGGCGTTGTGGTCTGTTGTAAAATTGGCTGAATGGTCAAGGAAGTTATAATCTTATGAAGTCAGGTGATGTGTCACCTGCCATACCACCCGCCCCCTCTCCCCTTTCGTTATTACGGCGCAAGCTCTTACTCGCCCTAACCTCGGTTTTACGGCGGCATTGTCGTTGTTGTCCGCACCGCAAGCCCTGACCACTCGAAAAGTTGATTGGTGAGCATGCGGGGACGTCAGGCATGACGTCATGTCATCGCGCCTGGGCAATGCAGAAGAGAATGAATATAAGAGAACGGCAACTCCCCCCCCCCAATTGCCGCCACTTCCCACAAACGAAAGTACGTTTTCTGAAATCCCTACAATGCCCCGCGCCAGCTAACGCAGAACATTCGGGTTATGGACTCGTATATAACCAGCGCATACAATTTGATAGTTTTTTTTAGTTTGTGGAATTTTTGCGGCGTTGATCTGTGTGGCCTGAGAAGCAACAATGAGTCAAACCGTTTTCTCAGGCCGGTGAAATCATCATGCCACACATCCACGCGGCTGACCTACATGAGTTCACGTGAACTCGACCGACGAATCGCAGTTGTGAAGACCAACCTGGCCGACTTTTGGCGCGTTCATACAAATCCCGCTGGAAACTTCAATGCGCTATCTTACAGCATCGTATCACAGGTGCCAGAAAGGAAACGACAAAAGGCGCAGGGACTAGAAATCTTGGCTTGCTGTTCACGTTTTTGGAGGCGCCGAAAACAGACATTGCTGATTCTTTCTAGCTCTTCACGCAACGGTCACATCGCTTTCCTCAATTCGCTGCCCCCCCCCCCCCCCCCCCACTCTCTTTTCGCGAGATTACGCCCACACTTATTTCTTTTCCTTCCTGGAACCTCTGAGTTTCTCGATGCTCTCGGCCAGAATTCGGGTTTACCTCATTGCACAAGCCATTGCGATGAACACGAGGCTTAAGTGAAAACACGATTCTGATTTTGTCGTCGAAACAAGAGCACGCGCGCGACGGGAAGTGGTTGTTTATAAAAGCCGCTTACCACGCCAAAATCGAGAACATAGCAAATAATGTGTAACTCGCATACTGTGTCTTTTCCGACCGCTTTCTACAAAAAAAAATCACCACACGAGGTTTTAAATTACGTCTATTATTTAACGGCTATTCTGTAAATTGGTACGAAGGATCACGGATTGCTTTGAAACGCTTGTGATTTCATTCTTTGTACAAAATCATGTTGCTTTTCTAAAGTGTAGTTGTGCTTAGCTGTCGAAAAACAAGAAAATAGCTAGAAACGTTAGTTATTTAGATTATTAAGCGTGCGCAGACACATTGTAGCCTCTAATTAAAAATTAAAAATTTTCCTCTGAGATGATTCATAACAGCGCGACAGACGGGACAAAGAAGAGGAGACACAACACACAGCGCTGTCGCGCTGTCGTCTGTCGCGCTGTTATGAATCATCGTCAGCACCAACTCGCCCAACAACTGGTTTTGTTCCTCTGAGAAGCGCCCGGGAGTTTAGACTATATCGAGACTAGCTGTCAAGTACCTTCACAAAACACACGGTTCTAGCTGCGGTTGTATTGATTTGTTCACTGTCGTCTGAAAAAAAGTATCTCATTTGCTAGTATGAATCCTCTGAATTATCGAATTAAAATTGATGACAAATGTTGTTTTCAATAGCTGGATTCTTTGACAGACTTCTATAGTTGTACTTTTTATGCTTCGTGAACAGCTACACAGCCTAGCATGTCTACTGTATTGAATTCTCTTTAGAGATCCAAAGTAAAACCCTGTGACGCAGTTTATGTCATGTTTACCGAAACTTGTTTGGGCGGGCGTGGTTGGCCAGTCTCCGACATTCATTTTTTGGTTTGTCTTTACAGAACACTCGTAGAGGGCCTCATTTTGTGCGTTTGCGTGCACATGTGGCTGCAGAACAAAGTACACGCTTTATGCTGCGCCTTTCTGCTTCCGCATTGGCATTTCTGTGATTATCTGACTTCAAAGTGCACACTTTACAAGCGCGGTCCATTAATACTGAAAACTAATTGACATCTTCCTTTTCGTTGTAGCATCTTTACATAATGTATGCAGATCCACAAAACTGTGTTACCAAGTTGTTTCGCTGTCGTATCGCGAACTACTCTCCGATGCCCTCATTTCATTTGAGTATTCATTGTTCATAGTGTTGTGCTGTGCTCGCTGGTTTATTGACTTCATTTCAAACCTATAAACGTCGCAAAATGTTTCTTATTTCGATGAATTTCATTACCTTTCTGGCATGTAGCAATCACTGACTCATGATTTCATAAACGCTTCCACTCTAACCGTGAAACCTGCGAGAAAGAACAAGAAGATTGTTTCTGCTTCGCTGTTTTGTCTTAATAGAACAACAAGAAACCTTTTGCAGCCATTCCCAGGATAGGCTGGGTGAAACGGCTGGGAAAACTCGCGCCCCTCCAACCCAGCGGCTGTGATGATTGTCGTCGTCGTCCTTGTTGTTGTTGTCGTCGTTGTCGTTGTTGTCGTTGTTGCTGTTGTTGTTGTAGTTGTTACCCTCACACAATGGCACATACCCACACAGAGGGGGGGGGGGGGGGTGCGTTTTATGCCTTCCTTCTCTTCACCTTGTTCATGAAATACTTGTCGAAATCACGAAGAACAAATAGGTTTGTGCAAAGCATCTAATGCGAAGGCAAGATAAGTGACCATTGTTCAGGGTAACCGACTCTATGCCAAGAGGAGGCAAGCGTAGTAGAGGGCGGCAGAAAGTTAGATGGGCGGATGAAACTAATTAAGAAGTTAGCTGGGATAAGTTGGTTGCAGCTTTCACCGGACAGGGCTTATTGGAGAGATATGGGAGAGGCCTTTGTCCTGCACTGGGCGTTACCTGGCTGATGTTGTTGAGTAATACTCCATTTTATCTTCTTTTTCCTCACTCTCTTCATCGCCCACATTTTCTTCCAGTGTGCGTGGACAGTAAAAAGGAGACATGATGTATTACCGCACAGTTGCTTTGCTATTCTTCCACGGGATCTCCTGTAGAAGCCCCTGCATTATATCGACGCTCTCTTCTTCTCTTTGGATTACTCTTCCTTTTTTTCCAAGCCCTACCTGTAGAAGATCGATAACTCATCCTCCTGCGTACACTGTCATCCCCTAAGTGTAGAATGCATGGCTGCTCTTAATCCTTATTCGGTTAAGCTTGAACCTGAACTGCCCATTGCTCGTGAGCTTGTGGTGTGGGCGCATACGTGCATTCGATTCGGTGCGCAGGGCCCAGAATGCATTGCTTTGTTTAAATAAACCGAAAAGGCTGAGGAAAGTTGTGTACAGAGAAGTTTTCGTTTCATTATTTTATTTCTGCAGAATTCTATCATCGCAGGCAGCCTGCCCTTTCGTGAATGTGGACGCCCGTAGTGACCGCTCTGTCGTTCCAAAGGTCGCAACCTTCGCGTTTGCAACGGGAGGCGCGCACTGCACCGAGGGAGGCCACAATCGCTCGACGGCAGCAGCAGTCGAGCGCAGCCGTCTTCGTGAGCCGATCTGCGTCGCCGCATCGTTTATTTAGCAGCTCCCGACGTGGACGCTTGCATTATGCAGCGAGCGCGGTTGGTTCTTCTCAGGGCGACGGGTCAGAGCGCAAATCGCTTTCCTTCAGCCGCTGAGCAGTGCGACGGTGTGGGTCTTCCCGGCGTCGCCTTGCGGATGCACTCTTTGTCTCGGCGTCGTATTTTGTCGGGGCTTCCGACCGTGGCCTGACAAAACTTTTCTGTGACTCTGGTTATTTTTGCACGTTTGCTCTTAGCGCTGCAACTGTAACTAACACTTGTGGCAATATAAGCGAAGGGAAATAATAGTGCTTACTTTAAGGGAAAGTAGGCTGCATTCATTAGGAACTCGCATGAGCCGTATACTGTTGTACTTGAAACTATAGCTTGCTGCCCCGCTGTACTGGCGTATTAAGGCTGCAGTGAAGCACCCCTATCCAAAGACACCCCTTGTATGCTGACTGTACACATTTTCCACTGGCATTTCTCTAGAAGCTCTGTGGATGTCAGGACGTGGAGGTGAAAAAATGCAAGCAATGAGCGGATCAAATGCGAGCAGTAAGTGAAAAAACGAGCACGAAAAAAAATCGCAGCACAGCGTAAAATTATGAGAAAAGCAGCAATCGTCCTTGCAAAGTCGCAACATGGAAGTCGCATGGTGGTGCGGAACCGACGAAAACTGAACACCTCAACTAACAGGCTCCATCACAGGCTAGTTGTTGCGATGGCATCGTCCTTGTTGGTGTTTAAATCTCTTTTTTGTTTTGTTTTACCTACTTTCCTGTCTCAATTAGAGACCTGTAGCCGGTCGTTAGTAGCCTCCATGTCAGTTTTTAGAATTTCGAAAACGCGATTACCCCGGAGCCCTCCACTACGGCGCCTATTACTTCCTTTCTTCTTTCACTCCCTCCTTTATCCCTTTCCTTACGGCGCGGTTCAGGTGTCCAACGATATATGAGACAGATACTGCGCCATTTCCTCCCCCCCCCCCCAAAAAAAAAACCAAACCCTTGCCGCTGTGGCTCGACAAACTTTGGCTATTTCGACTAGTTACGTGCACTGGAAGGGTCAGTTTGCCTGCATGGTTTTCAAACGCTGATGTATTATGGCACTATGTAGCCAAAATTTGTTGGGCAACAACGCCGAGGGTAATCACGTTTTCCAAATTCTGAAAACTGAGATTACGGTTACTAACGACGGGCTGCAAATCTCTATTTGCAACCATGCGCCGAACTTCATCAGTTAAAAAGTTAAATTCTGAAAGTTAGTTTATCACCTTACTAGTAAAATGATTCACCGGTTTTCTGAGGTACGCTAAGCCTAGCCATGCCATGCCACAAAAGTCATTATTTTACCTCAAAAATCCTATTTTTGAAAATTAGTCCTCCCTGTAACACCCGGTATATTGGCTCAAGATTATTTATTGCAGGTAACTGTCAAAGGTTTACAGGAAAGCTTAGTGTATGTTTGATGCGCTCGTTAGCTTCATCGTTGGCCTTTAGATACCTCTGAAATAAACTATTTTGTAAACTATACTGCTGTTTTCTACCCTGTTGCAGCTACAGCTTACATCCGTAAAGACAGCTGTTGGACTCGGTTTACCAAGGACAAAGAATCTGTCACCCCAACATAGACTGGAAAAACAGGATATGAAATGAAACATGAATAGTTTTGGCCGGCGCGTAAAAATTCACAGCTGATGAAGATTAAATATTGAACGGCAGAGAAGAATAAAAGTGCTTGATTAGATGAAGGCTCAGCAAGAACTGCACATCTTTCCCGTACCTGTGCTTCTGTAGCATTGTTTTTCCAGCTTGGCGCCGTGTTAATCAGTATTAATTTCTACAAACTTGCCTTAGTTTCGATCTGTGCAAACTCGGTGTCCAGGCTTCACGCACTAATTTGCAGTCTAAGCGCAGCGCCACCTGGCAGCACCTGCGAAAATGAAAGTGATGACGAAAGGATACCTAACAAACTTCTGCACAAGTAAAAATCCTAAAACCCGCAAGTTCAAGCGCGCTAACTTAGTCACCGGGAACAAACTCTCGAGTCTTCCTAGCTCTTAACCAGAGCCATCTGCATAAGCTGCCACCTCTAACTCTCACGCATCTTGTGTTTACAAAAACTACTTTAAATACTTCGTAGTTAATTTATTCCTCGCACTGCATCGCTTCATTTACTCGCCTCTGTTGCTTTCCGCTCAGCCTTCAGGCCATTCAAACAGGATTTAAACCAGCAGGAACTCGAGGTAGGACTCCTTGTGCAACGCTGTGCCAATCAGAGCGCTTCGTTTGCACTTATTAAAGTGAAGCGATGCAACGAACGTTATTCCATGACACAGGTCTTTGCGCTGTAATGACAGCGCTTATTTTTGAAAAGCGGTATTGCTACGCAAAGGTGAAAAACGCGCGCTTTAATTTCAAGATGGCGTTTATAGAAAGACCCAGCAGACTAGTTTATTTTCTTTTGGCCCCCAAAACGTGCTTACGCAGTTTTGTGATCGCCACACCGTTTAATTTTTGTGTACTTAAGCGGAGAAAATGATCGAGTACCAGAACAGAACATTGTAAAAAGAGAAAAAATTACGGTATGGCCACTTTCATTGGTGCATCGAGTCAGTTTTGAAGCGAAAAGCTTCACTGCGCTAGGTAAAGCAGTCGTCGCGTAGGCCGAAGAATGACCTTGAACGACCTTTAGCCCAGCCACGTTAGCCGTGTATGACCATATGCAGTATAGTTATGACATCGAACTCTTGACCGGTGACCTTGACTCATGACCTCTGACATTAGACATTGGTGACCTTTGGGTTGACCTTTGACCTTGAGAACATCCGATGGGTTGAACTGAAGCCACGTGATAACATCCGATCGGGGTGTCGTAAGACCATGTGATACCATGTCATACCCACGCGGTCGTGTGGGTATATATAGAACGGCTGTCGCGAGCGTGTAGCTGAGCTGCCATGGGCGAGCTTTAGACGCTTAGCAAGCGTGCTTGCTTTTCGCTGAATTCCAGGGTTATCCAAGATAAGCCACTGCCAGTTTATTAGTTGCTATTTCGTGGTTATGCAAATCTTGTGTCAAAGTCTCACCCCGGACGATGGAAGGCTTCGGAGTACTATTTTCACAACCAATCGTTATAAACTGCTTATTTCATTCCGTTCTTGGCTGATTGAAAGTAGTTCCCTACGCCCCAAAACCACGGGAAGCATCATGCGGGGAATTTCAATTCGCAAAAAGTTAGTGAAATCAATGCAGCTGTTTCACACGAAATGTAATTACTTATTGTCTGGAATTTCAAGACAATGGCTACAATAGAATTCAAAACATACTTACGCTGCCATTACGGGAAGCGATTTCACGCATGTCTAGAATCGCCGCATCGCCTCGACTGCCCTGAAAGGACGACGATTGGATTCTTCTGGTGTTTGTGATTGCGCGGACGCTTGGACCTCGAAGCTACAGGTCACCTGACGTATAGTGCCTCTTGTGTGCACCGCAGTCCGAACCTGTTTTACTTGCTCGCTCGAGCACAATAGCTCCGCAGTATAGCTTTGATGTTGTATTTTTTTTAGTGCGAGCGCATTACTTCACGGGGTCAAATCCAACCAATAATCTTGAGTTTGCATGACCATGAGGGTGCAGAAATAAAATTAATACTGCCCGCGACTGGGTTTAGAACTCGCGGCGGCGCTAAGAGATCGGCTACACTGGCCACTGCACGAGAGCAGCAGTCGAACACGCCTCATGTTTAACTGCAGCACACTCTCGTGCTTCTTCTTCTTTACCCTAGTAAACATGGCACATACCCACGCGGGGGGATTGGCCAAAGTGTAGTTGAATAAACAAAGAAGTTTCCATGGAAGATGACGACAATATTGCAGCACCAATCGTGAATTTTAAAAAATCAATGAATAAAAACAACAGAACAATATTGAAAGTTAAATAACAGAGAGCATTTTGGTGAAAAAAGAAGAGCTCGTAGAACTTTAAAAGAATCAGCACATCAACCTACCAGTTGCAATTATGTAATCGTGGAGAAACCCACACAAATAGAACCCAATGCAAATCCCTTGGCGTTCGCACCAATCGATAATAATACTGGCAAAGATAAAGGGAGCCCTAACCTGGAGAGAGGGACCTCCAGGTAAATCTTTCTCTGTGCATTGCACATCGTCGTCTTCACATATTTCCATCTACCGTGCGAAGAGATCTGCTCAGCTTAATTTAATTAGAACTTAACGACGTCCGCTTTTATGCGACTCGGGTTTCTTAACGTTAAAAAAGAGAAAGAGGCGCAAGCGCATGGTTATTCACCTTTCCCCATACAAGGTCACAGGACATTTCTTCTGTCCGCTTCCTGGCGATTACAAAATAGACATTATTGAGTGCAGTCAGCCAAAGTACGACATTTTATCATGCTTATCTAATCATGATCGTGATCATCAGTCTAATATCGTCGCCAGACGGGCCAACGACTCAGCAAAGCAAACCCACGGGTCAACCAGGCTAAGCACATGCTTTCGCATATCTACACGGTTTAATGACGTTAAAACCCTACCACTTTTTCGTTGACGCTCAGTGCAAGGTGCGACTGGACAGAGATCCAGCACCGTGCTCCGGAGCTTGTAACTAAAAGGCTGAGCAGAGCTGCGTCCCGAGGGCATTGTTAAAACTTGCGTATCGCGGCGCCACTACTGCACCAGGGAGAGCTTCCCAGAGAGGAGAGGCATAAACGAGACTCAGAGGCCATGAAAAATAAGAAATACATGCGGCTTACGCGGCGAGACGAAAGCGGGCTAACGGTCGGCGCTCGTCGGCTGGCGCCATTTGATAATGGCGCTTTTAACTGCCGCGCCTGATTAATTGGTCGGCCGTGTTAATTAAACGATCCCAGCTGGGTCCCTTTTCTTCCGAGCCTCCCTCGCCAGTGGCTTAGCCATTCTACCGCTTTGTTAGGGGTGAGGGGGCCTAAAGGAGTGGAGATAGGAAATGCGGGAATGTGAATTGGGTGAACGCTATATTTTTAATGCAAGAAGCTGCTTCATGGCGAGTCTGGAGGTTGGAGAGTGGAGAGCTGTAAGGGGAGAGGACAGAGGGTAAAAAAAATTACTTAAGAAACCGGAAATGAGGCGATAACTGTTTCAGTTCTTGGTGAACACCTCAATCGCGCCATACTAGAAGGGAGGAAGCAGGGAGTGAAAGAAGAAGGAAAGAGAAAGAGGTGAAGTATAGTGGAGGGCCCCGGAATAATTTCAACCATCTGGGCATCTTCACCAAGCACTGACATCTCACTACACAGGGGCGCCTTTTGTGCTCCGCCACCTTCGGAACGAAGCCGGATGACAGGATTTTCTAGGAGCACATTACGAGGGAGAGGAACTAAACTTATTGTCCTCTCGTGCGAGAAATTTCTTAGGGGAAAGTAATATAGTCACCTACATTTTCGCCCAAGGAAGTTCCAAATATGCAGGTTAGCAACCTAGAGTTAGGAAACCTTTGGATAGATCTATTCGGATTGTCATGTTAGTACACTAAAGCAAGCATGGGCAGGTGGCTCGACTCCTGACCCGAAAGACGCGGGTTCGATCCCGGCCATTCGGACCGCATTTCGATAGAGGCGAAATTCTGAAGTCCCGTGTATTGTGCGATGTCAGTACACGTTAATGAACTGCAGGCGGTGGAAATTATCCAAAGGACTCCACTCCAGCGCCCATCATAGCCTGAGCTCCTTTTGGAATTTAAACCGCATGAAATCATGAAAAGAGAAACCCAGGAGATGAAAGCAGAAACTAACAACAATACGACTGGCTCTTGCTGGTGACGCTTAAATAAGAGGGTTCATAACGAGAAACACCATATAGAAGACAAGCGCACACCAATAGAGAGCTTGCTCTTCTTATTGAATTTTTTAGCGGAGTTTGCCTCTCGTGCAAATCCCGCCAACAGCGCTAAGATCTTCTTGTGTGCTTAGAGCGCCTACCATATTAACTGCGTGGCTAGATTTTGGTACCAGAATGCTGCTACGCTTGTGTTTACCTCCTTGCGACGGGCACCCACTGTGGTCCAGCACTCCCTCCCATTGCAGCATTTCAGCACGTCCCCTGCAGGACCACTCAACTTCCGGTACAGTACCATGAGCTGGCCGGAAGCACAGAAAGGGGGAGGGGGGGGTTGTCTGAAGGAAAAATAAGACACGAGAGGTATCGAGCAGAAGGAGGCAGCAGCAGCAACATCGATGACAAACGATTCCTTTGCAGCACCACACACTGTACCGTTTTCTTTTCATTTTTTTGGGAGGCACATTGTTCGTGCGTTGTGAAAAAAAGGGAGGGAGTCAAGCGTGAGGTGCTACCGCCGGCTCCTGTGGACAGCACTATTGTCGTGCTCTCCTGATGAGCTGTTGCGACGGCAGACGGGCCGCAATTTGGACGGCGCTTTCTTGGCAAACTTGAGGTCCTTCCGGAGAATGCCTCCGTACCTTTGTTGGCTGCCGAATGCCGTTGCGTGTCTGGGCGGATTACGGTTTTGGAGCCGTCTTTCATGTGAGGCGCATAGGTGCGCTGTCGTAGTTTCAAGGTACTGCGCTTATATCCGATAGAGCTTTCGAGGGCTTAGAACAAACTTTGCTGTATTTACATCCTCTATTCAGTACTAAGAAAGTAGTAATCACGGTGATAACGAGATAGGCATGATCAAATGTCGTACTTCGAATGACTGCACTTAATAATGTCTATCTTGTAATCGCTAGGAAGCGGACAGAAGAAATGTCCTGTGACCTTGTGTGGGTAAAGGTTAATAACCATACGCCTGTGCCTCTTTCCCTTTTTTAACGAGATAGCGTTAAGAAACCTATGTCACATAAAAGCGGACGTCGTCGTCGGCGTCGTTGACCGCGAGCGAAAAATCTACGCAAAATTCCCGGAGAAGCAACCTAGTTGGACCCGCTAGGTCATGGGACCTTGTAACGTCATCACAGCCTACCCACCGTACTGTGTCAAGATTGCCCACTAGGCAGGCGACACTTATTTTAATGATCAGTCGCGAGGGGTTGCTCGGAAAGAGAAAGCTGGGTCGCACAAGTCACATCAGTGGCAGCAGTTGAAATCGCAGGAGAGTCGCGCATAGATTAACCATTGCGCCACTGCGCTAGGAGTGGTATGAGGACACAGGAAAGGTATAAGGAATTCCGCTTATACGGGTATTAACCCAAAGACGCTATCGCGTCATACCAGTAAGGCGGTGTGTTTGCCTTCCAATTCTTCTTGTTGCTATTTACCGTATAGACGGGTACTAACAAATTATCTCTTAGTTGTTTAGTTAACTAAAAAGCCATTCGTCGCTGACCCAAATCCTTTAGTTGTTTTTCTATGTAATGGAGACCGGGAATATGGCAGTCGTTTAGAAAAAGGACGGAACGGTTGAGCACCAACTAGCTACCGCTGTATTGCGCTCTCCCATCCTTGCAGGGCGTTGTTGAAGTAAGAGAAATGAAGTAATGTGAAGTGTTGCTTTCGAGGCATCCGCCGTTTCGTGTGTATCAGTGCGCAGCTTGGGTAGTGAGGAAAGGTGGTGGGGTCAGTTTGTCCAAGGATGCGATGCGCGCAGAAGCCAACCGTGCGTGGTGCCTCGAGAGTGCGCAAAGCATCGCAGTAGCTAAACCGTAAGGTCGTTTAGTGTACGCGTTATCGTCCATCGTTGGAGTTAGAGCACAATATGCT
Source organism: Amblyomma americanum (assembly GCF_052857255.1). Classification (NCBI taxonomy): domain Eukaryota; kingdom Metazoa; phylum Arthropoda; class Arachnida; order Ixodida; family Ixodidae; genus Amblyomma; species Amblyomma americanum. Next base: position 215,912,996 of record NC_135499.1, on the reverse strand, counting down.
GAGCCTTTCGTGCCTTTGTTAGTGGCGTGAACCGGCGCTTGCGAATCAGGCAAGCACGTGGAAGCACAAAGACACAACTTAGGTTAGGAGAGCTCGTGAGGTATCAACTTCCCCTACATGGCCCAGCGACCAGGTGGCGCAGAAAAGTGAGAGCGTCTAGGCGCTGCTGTGGAGATGGACGAATACTAGAGAGAGAAAGAGGGGAAAGGGGGGGGGGGGGCTTAGTTGTTGCTACGGTTGTAAGCGCGCTACCGGTACCGGTGAGCGAGCTCCATTTGCGGATTTGTTAGAATAAGCAGGCTTACGGGGCAGTAGCCTCACCTATGATTGCGCGGCAGTTGCCGTTGATGGCGGTATGTGCTTGTGCTGGCACACCAAGGAGAGATGTTGTCCAAAGAGAGAGCCTTTCGCTAGGGAACAGGTGCGCAGTAATAAGGAACTTATAGATGATGTTCTGCATAAATACACAACAGCGACACAAAGTGCAGAGTATCTAAGTTTTTTTGCGCCCATTTTGGATTGCATTGCAGAATGTAATGCAGAGCCATTTCTCGTCGGTTTTACTTACCTGCTATAGCGTTCGCACGTACATGAAACAATGAGAAAAAAATGGTTCTTAGGACATGCAGCGCCGAATGCGAGTCAGCGCCACAGCTTAAGGCAAGTGCTACACGTGGCCGACGATGTGATCGGCAGGAATGAATCAATGGCCTGCAGCATTGGAGCTCATAACCCTGCTACCGAAACGCCGCTCTGGGTAACGAAGGGAGTGTACAAGGAAATCTCGCTCGCTGAGCCAGTGGACGCCTGTGTTTAAGCCATGAAAGTCCATAAATTCGTACTCGGAGTTGACACTTTTCACAGTGAATCACATTCCAAACAAAAGTATAACATATTCAAAATTCGACCATACTTCAGTCTTGTAAAATAACACTATAATATATATTGCGACAATAGTGTGACGCAAGCCACAACCTTCAATGTTAATTACTTTTTTGCTGCAAAGAACGCAGGATTAAATTACCACGGTACAATGGTATTATTCCTTCGGCAAATTAGAGAAAGCGATGAACACCATTACACAAGACGCTGTCTTCTCGTCTTTACACAAAGCTATTGGTCGTTATTCCTCACATATCTCATGGCATAAAACTGCGAGCTATTGTTTGCGCTAAAAACGTGCGTGATCAGGTTTTTGATGGAAGCTTAATGAGAAACTCGGAATACCTTGCAGAATTGATGAGCTCTATACGTGACTTGTTTCAAAAGAAACGAGCTGAAAGGCCTTTTGTTGCATTTTCTGGACACAAAAACTGGAGAATAGAACGAACAACGAGATAGGCAGAGGAACAACGCGTCGCTGGGACAACAGCATAAAATTTTGCCGTAGCGTGTGCCACGTGTAATTCGAGTCTCCAGTGGAATCTCTTCCCGCCTTCTCGTAGCTGCAGGTTTCTTTTCTGAAGCATGCATGAATAAGATGAGAATAATAAAAGAGCGTGCGTGCATTGCCAGACTTCAGTTTGTTCACTTGCTTTGGTACGGCACCTTTCTTTCGGGTGCATGCACTACTGAGTACAACTCGTGCCACACTGACTGAATAAGGACGCAGAACCCGCGCGATTTGCATAATAACACTGGTCGTGCATCACTCTGTTATGGTGTTTGCACTTCGTTTCCTTTTTATACGCAAGGTGGGAAAAGGCCTTCTCATGAATAACGAAAATGTATTGCAAAGAGTGTTTCTCTCACACTGAAGGCTGCATGCTTTGTAGACGCCCTACCTTCGTTGGTGTGAAATGTGTCTGGCTTCTTTGGTCTTCTTAATTTGTAAGATGTTTTTTACGTTGATATTTGCATTGCAGAAGGAGCATTTGTAGAAGGCAGACCTTTTAAAGTTTATAAGAACTGGTGACCTTCTATTTGCGCCCGTAATTATTCAAAGCTATGCGTTGAGTAGGAAGGAGTGCCGCAAACAGCCATTCATTGACTTTAGCATTTTGTTTTGTGAGCATCTGCTCTTTGTGACACTACACGTTGAGGTGCTGCATCAAAAGCCTCGGCGTTGCATAGGCAACGCTCCCAGGCATTAAGAATCATGTGCCAGTGTTGTACATCTCACCATCTCTCGCTGTTGATCCTCTGAGAACAACATGAATAATCTTTATTGCATAAGGCTCGCTTACTAGATTCTGCGCCTTTTCATTTGTCTCCCCGTGTCAACCACGCCCAATCATCTATTCACTGCAACGGGTGAACCGATTTTCGTTTTTAAATGTGTGCAGTCGTTCACACACCTATCTAGAGTTCTCGAACGTTGCACCGGGGATTTCACTTGTATCATTTACGAGTGGCATGGAGCTAGAAACGTGGCCTTATCGTGCGGATGTATTACAGGGAATTGTGTTTAACTCCAGATATCTTTAAAAGCTCTGCTGGGCCCTCCAAGCAGTGGCGACTGCAACAAGTCCACAAGAGAAAGCGCCGCTCAAGCGCTCTAGACAACAATGTGGACGACTGTGCTTCTAAGCATCGCACGTATCTCTGGCTATCCTGTTTGGTTTCTGCAACTAGTTCGTGTTTTTAAAACTACAAATTCTTGCTTCCCAGTTTATTTTATGCCGCCGGCGTTGTAGCTGTCACTCTATATTGTTCCCGCAGGGCTAGAGGATGCAAAACCTTTTTTTCAATATTACAGGTACGCATTTTTCCTATTCTGAACCCGAAGTTCATTCTGCGCTTCTCTGTGCACGCGTACAGGCTTGCACCAACCGCGAGTGCACCTATCCACGTCCTTGTATATCAAGGAGATGCCTCAGGCGTCATAGCAATGTTCCTTTTATAGTAGCATCTGCCTGCAACACGGAAGGCTTTTCTGTCTCCGATCATTCAGCATATCTCTAAAGGGCAAGCCCTTCTTGTTTAACTTGGACTGCACATCTGGACTGGACATTGCGCCTCCACACTTAAACGTGGTCAAAAGACACTGGAGTAGAACCGCGACCTAGTTCTCCAGAGCGTAACGGCATAGAAGCATAGCTACATAGCCTCCAAGTGGTTTCATCTTGTTCCAGCAGCGGCAGCAAAACCAGGCAAACCAATAAAAAAATTTAGCAGTGCTGGGTAAGAGTCACGGGAGATGTTATTTAGACTAGGCATAATAGATAAACTACAGAAGATGCAGCGCGCTTCTCAGTGTGCTTTGACATCATTGTAAGCAGGTGAAACAATTCTACCTGTCAATAATAAAGAGAGAAATTGAAATTCTTTACAACAAAATAGAAGAAAGGTCCGGCCATGCCAAATTCCTGGAAGTCAGAAATAGTATCTCGAAAGACTGCGTGCAATCGAAGCCTCTGTACGGGAAAATATTGCAAAGCGTGGCTTCTGAAAGCACAGTGAAAAAATAAAAACGGCACATCACAAAAACTGACATCGTCGGAAAGAATTACGAGGACACCGCACGTTGACGTCTGAAATGATACGGTTCAGTACGCAAACCAGTGGACGGCAGGCACACAAGCAAGTAATATAAGCTAGAAGAGAGAGAAGGTTGCCCAATGGCCTCTGGGAAGTGGCAAATGTGATCCGCGGATCCACTTACACTGGTCAGGGAGCTCAGGACAAGTATTTGGAAAACTGGTGCAGCGGATTGACCGAGCAGAATGTGTTCAGTTCCGAGCCTCGTTGCCCAAATGCGAGCCTAAAGTACACTGATCTTTGAATACTATCAACAGATCAGTAATCTACCTAAATGAAAGAATCGTAAACATATGGACAGGTTGTTCAGACATGTTTTGCCGCGAATTGCGCCGTGGGTAGGACCGCGTTGACCCATGTTCCATTCATGTATAGGTCGTGAACCGTGGGAAAACTTATCAGGTCAAGCTTTCTTGGATATCACTTTTAACTGTGACCCAGCTGTGGAATGCTGTTCGGTATTGTTATTAAAATATTGATGTAAATGTTCTAACGTTCCGATGCGCACAAAAATCTCGCGTTTAAATTCTGTCCTGTTCTCGCACCGAGTAGCTAAGTCTGCATTTGAAAACTAACAGGGTGCGTTTTTGACGTTTATGAATGAGTTTTGAATGGGTGCGTTTTTGAATGAGCGAACATTTTTATTGGTCTTTCTAGGTGGCTGCGTTCAAACAGCTTGGCGCCGAATTTGTTTCACACCATTACATCATACAAACCACAGCGTTTTCCTCCAAAATTTTCTCTCATATACTTACAGGGTCGCCCAAAACAAAGGGCAACAAAGTTTGAGGATTCAGTTATAATTACTCTATCATTCTCTGTGAAAAACACACCCTTGATTGCTTTGGAGCTGGTTTTCCTTTTCGACCATATAGTTTTTAAAAGTAAATTTCAACCACAGGAGAGAAGTAACCGAATGTTCGTCTTTTTATGCAAACTGGCTGTTCCCTTCCGTACGGGAATGCCTCGCACACAGTATCCCTTCTAAAATAACTCTGTGTTTTTATTCTGGCTGCGTGTTTGACCACACTACTTCCATAATCTCAGGAAGTGCAGGCGCCAATTTTATTTATGTTATTTTCGTGGCGCGTCACCAGGGCAATGGCAGATCACATTTTCGCACGCCTGAGCCGCCGCAACGTGCACCAACTGCAGTGACAACGCATGGAAGGTGACCAGGAAGAGGAACGACGTGTTCTCTAGTACAAAGAAGAGAAAGGCGCCGGAAAACGAAACTCCTGCAGGTTTTTCTGTTGCTGGCTTTGATGTTACCGGCATCGATAAGGTACATAAGATGGACAAAACGAAAAAGCCTAAAGGGAGCACTCGCTCTCTGCACAATGGCTGGGACGCGAGCCACGGATGACACAGTTTGCAAATGTATCGTCAGTTTAGTACTGTTCCCAACGCCTGCTCTTACGTGAGTCTTGTTCTCGCGTTAGACTCTTAGGACAGCATCTATCGATAACGGGCAGCTCAGCGTGTGATTTTCAGGTTGAGCTAGCGGTATGAAGAGTGTGTCAGCATCATAGAAGCAGAGAAGGCGCCCCTATACGAGGTGGCCACTGGTGTCCCGGTTGGTTCAGTGTTCGCGCGTATCTTTGCTTAGAGCTTGTCGCCTGACTAGGCAATATTCCCTTATGACACCTGATAGCGGTGTGCTGAGGTGGCCGGGAAAAGGTAGACGGGACGAGAGCTGCCGAAATACTAAACGATGGCTCTTCGCGATCAGCGTACAAAAAAGCATATGAAGAACGCGTGTGCAAAAGCGCATGTACAAGAGACCACATGCCGTGACTCTATACCGGTGCCAGGGGCACCTCACGTGACCACAAACACAACACGCCATGGTGCGCACTCAACACGGATCGCACGTCTTGCGTAGCACATATTAAGACAAAGAGGTGAGGGACACGGTGGTGTTGCGCTTCAGCCTGTCCGAGCAAACGAAACGAAATGTTTTTCCTGTGCGTACTCTCCTGCTTGTTGAGCGGGCTGCCCCTCTTGTGTCGCCAAAGGCGGTTTTCATCACGACAAACCACAAAATTAACTCACACCGCCGAGAACTCAGCGAAAAGAGCAACTATTTCACGCCTGAACATGGACAGCACATATCTCTCTTTGATAGTCATACGAATATATTTCCCGGTCATTATTTCAGAGGGAACCGACACAGTAGTCTATATTCAGTCTTACGGATTTCAAAAAACCTCTTACATTTTTTTCTTGTCGGTTTTTTTAGTCCTGCTAATATTCACATTTCTAGACCTCTGTAATCTTGACGAATCAAAATAACTAAACGAAGGAAAAATTACCAACATTAAGAACACGTCAGAAGCACGTCACCAATCAAGTTAGAATATCGAAATTTCACCCTAACTACTTTCGAAAATTAAACAGGATTTGGGCTCTTAATCGATGGCACGGGCAACGTATTCCACGGTAATGATTGCTGTGTTTCAGCTCAAAAGAAAGACAGTTATAGTGCAAATATATTTGTCAGAATTCAGGCTTTCTTTCCTTTGGTTTTCAAACTACCGAGTGCAGAATTAAGAGCAAAGAATCAATCACAAATGGCAGCCACAAACGACCTGATGGATCTTTAAATATGTGCGCGGCGTTTATAGAAAAAAATTAGGTTTTAATTGACATCTCTCTTCTTTTTCTTGCCTGTATTCTCTCCTGCGTAGTTTGTCAACAGTATTCGTGTTGCGGATTCCTCCCACGGCTTCTTTAATGCTTGCTGGTTCTCTAACAGTATAAAAAATGCAGGCGATGAACTCCAGCCTCGCGACGTGCTGTCTTCATACAAGTTCCACGTGACCGTGTTGAGGCGAGTGCGAGCGCGCGTGCGAGATCTGCGGACAGCCTGTCACGATAGGAGCTGCAAAGGGCGCGCGCTTCTGTAAAGCGTGCTCTGCCTTTATGGCAGTCTTTAAGCGAGAAAGCCGACTTCTTGCCCTGGCACAAAGCGAAGCAGAGCGCCAGAGTTTTAGAGGAGTCCTTTAATAGAAAGTGATGACCATTTTAAGGTTGACATATATAACGCTGTTAAGAAAAGCGGTAATAATTTCAGCGTAAGCTAGACTTGAGTGACGTCATTCATATTTTATTTGAAATTTTTACACGCAAAACGTCATTCATAACAACGTTCTAAGCCTTCGTAAAGCATGTTCGTCGGGACGATTCCTTTCAATTTCGGCGACGAATAATCCCCCCTCTTTTTTTTATTTTTAAGCCTTGCTTTAAACGCTACTCCTGTAAAAGGACGCCAGAGAAAAGGGGAAATAAAAGCCGCATGAATGTGTACAGTCTTAGGTTAAGACATGTTAGAATCTCATCACCTATGAAGTGAGCATTTCAAAATTTCAACCCAACTACTTTCTTGAAATCAAGAGAATATGCGCATTTGATCAATGGCACAGGAAGGAATCTCGCTTCTGTATTACGTTGACGGCAGCAAACACTAAGTAAGACGAAGAAAGTAGACGGTTTCTGGAAAAATGACTGCTTTGATGTGCATGGTGTAGTTTCTTGGTGCAAAATGCTATTAAATGATTAATGGGCGGTTGCTTTCCGCGAAGTGGTTTTGGTATAAATTCATGCTGATATAAAGTTCGTTTTGACAGAATTTAAAGGGCATTAAGTTGATTTGAGGTCTGCGCCTGAGAAAACTTGTTTTTGCCTTTCTTTATCTTCTCGTTTTGCTCCTGTCATTACTCTCCTTTCGCCACAGTCAGTGTTTTCCTCAGGAGGCTTAGTCATGGCTCAGGAGGTGCCCAGTGAGCAAATCTGTTAGATGCTTGCATAGCGAGAACATCTGGTCTAAATGGCCGCCTCGAGAAACCATAAGTGTTCAGCAATGTTCAGCCTCGTTAAGTGCGTTTCCGATCTTTCCGCTGCAATGTAGCCAGCACGTAACAAAGCAATTTCATTGTGGTGGCACCCTGCATGAGCACATCTGATTGAGAAAATTATCCACTTATATTGACTAGCAGCTGGGCAACAGTATAAGGAAATCAATTTATCAGAAGAATGAAAGTGTTTACGAACAAAAGAAATTCAGCCATGCCGTGTCCACAATCCCGCATTGAGTCTCAATGCAAGTTAGAAATGGTTAGAAGAGCACAGTAAAAATCGTATGCTGGTGTCTTTCCATTTCACTGGTACCACACTCTGTTACAATCATAGTTGTTTGTTTCCTCTTCATTTTTTATCAAATGTCGTGCCCGTTCTGGGTGTGTACAACTGTAATATGCGTAACGAAAGAGAAATAAAACTAAGTTTTTTGTTTCGCGTCGAAGCTGTGCAGTAAAGCCATTGTTAAAATCCTCTTCGTCTGACATCATTCTTTCTTCATGTCTGCATAGCATGTCCATGCAGCTCTTCTCTTATCTGAAAAGAGAGAGAAACCTTGGCATCGCATCTCATTATATTTTCATGGTCGGCAAGCGGAGCCACAACGTTAACTCACGTTGAAAAATCTGATTAGTGCCTTGTGCTGTCTTTGCGATTGCTTATTCAGCATTTATTAAGAATACTTTCTGTGTCCTGAGTCATCCCTGCACAGCTGAGGAAGATTTTTGCTTGCTTACTCTGAAACTTCCTTGCTACGTGAAAAAACGTTGCTCGCGTTTGTAAATTGACAGTCTGAGTCGTTGGAAGAATAAGTGTTCTACTTGTCATTGATTACGACGCTACTTTTGCTTCCTGATTGTGACTCTCTGCCCCAATACGTCGTCTGATAATTTATTAACCTGTGCTTGTTTTCGCTTTCCGGTCTCAAATCACTATACTATCCTGTGTTCTTGACACTGCCTTCCCTGTGAAAAGTTAGCCACTGACAGCAAAGTTGAAGAAATGTAGGCGAAACAGTGCTTCACCACAAAGGCGAGAGAAAAATAGACAAGACGCAGCGCTGACTTACAACTGATACATTTATTTAGAATGCCACAGTTTAAGTAATCGTAGGCATCCCGGAAAGAACAAGGACAACAAAAAGGTACGAAAAATTAACGCATATCTGCGCATTCACAGATAAAATCAGATTCTTGTGGCAACAGCAACTTCTAATACTTCGAGGGTGGGTACCAAGGAGACCATTAGGGACGCTCGGTAAGGTTCACAACGTTGAAAGTGTATTCATTCTGCATAACGTTCAACGAGTACTACGTCTCGGGTCAAAATTTGATGTTGAGCCAAAGATACGTCCTTTTCAACTGTTCGCAATCATAAAGCGAATTTCCTAATAGGCTCTTGAACCTAAGGCAAGCAGATGTGTATCTGAACGATAGTACGTTGGGTTGCATGATTCACTGTGCATGATTCAATCTGGCGGAGCAGCTAATCTCGGTAGACAAGTGGAAAAAAATTCAGCCTGGCTATACTTGTCATTTCAAGAAGGCACAAAACCGACGCCTCTTTAGTCGGTATTGTCTTTCAAGAGTTAAAAGCAAAAGTAATTATGAAATTTATTAGGAAGAAGACTAGCTCTCGTAACTAGACAAGCGGATGTGCATTTTTTCTACTGACGCAAGAGGCATGATTTTTTCTTTCCCCGTGACCAACTACGGATGTGTATTAAGTGTACTTCGCTTAGAAGAACAAGTGAATATCTAAAAGTGCATCTTAAAGATATACTTGCACATTTTATTAGACTGCGTCGACGAACACTGAAGCAGAACAACTCAGTATTGTGTTCGCAGTGCGCGAATTAAGCATATTTGACGCATATTTGACGTTAATGTCAATGCTATATATATATATATATATATATATATATATATATATATATATATATATATATATATATATATATATATATATATATATATTCTGTAGGGGTTCCAATGCGCCAGTTTGCTTTGAGGGCGGAGTTTATACATCCTCGCCCGCTTTGTGTCCTTATATTGACAAGACTGTTTCATTGTAAGCCTGCCCTGACGAAGGGAATACCATTCCCGAAACTGTTGGCACAATAAACCTTTAAAACGAACAGTCGCGTTTGTCGTAATACTGTACTTACATATATATATATATATACATATATATATATATATATATATATATATATATATATATATATATATATATATATATATATATCCACGAAGATATTGGCAGAAAATGCATGCTAGGTTAAAACATACCAACCTTTTTAAAGATATGTAAACCAGAATGTTGCTTTTATAAACCTTAAAACCAGCCACATATCTTCCGATCTCAAGACTCCTAACTTTTTCTTCCCAAAGAGGGCAAATTTTTTATGCTTTTGTTTACAAAGCATAGACAGCCATTGAGCCTGGTGTATAGATGGGAAAATTTCTAGCGGCCGTTTATTTTGGAGCGTCTATGAATGATTAGAACAAAATGATGATAGATCACCATGCGTGCTGCTGGTAAAGTTTATTACTCTAGTCGTAATTTTACGTTTAAACATTGGGATATTGTAAAGTTTGCAGTCCCGTTCACCTCCAAGTTGCAGCTTTCCTTTGTATCTTGCGCTCAAGTGCGCGTTATAGAAACTTCGCCGTGTCCACGAGACGTACACATATATAAAAAATATCGATGCATCATGCCCAGCATTGTGTTTAGCTGAACAACTATGCTATTAATAATCAAGGACAAATCTTTTTTCGTGCTGAACATATCATAGCTTATCCGTATGCTAGTCATAGCTCTATTGACAGATATGAAGCTGTTCTTTTTATCTTTCCTAAGGATTCAAAGAAGTGGCACAGCGGGCAGCCAAAAGGGCCTCAGACGACGTCGAGGGTATTCAAGACCGCTGACATGACATCGCACCCTCCAGCAGGCACTCAGTCTTGCACCATAAACGCTGTTTTCCTTGGCTCGCGCTACTTTTATGAAAATTTTCCGTCTCTCTCTGTCTCTTCACGCCTATCACCGCTGCTAGTGCTGGCAACAAAGATGGCGGCGCATTTATTGGTACGCTCTATCACAAAACACTGTTTTTCTCTTGCTGCCTGTTTTAGGTCTGCCCTGAGCAATCTCAAGGCTGAACCGACCTGGTGAGTAGTGCCGAAAATAATGCGAAGGAATATCAGTGCGTGCTGTTTCTATTGGGAGTGCTTAAAGAATGAAGAGAACATTTTATCTGCACAAGGGCTCAATTTCCGCATGCGATTAATGTTTAGAGGCGAAACCCTCCAGAGACTCATTTAGTTTTATCAGACAGACTTCTCTTCAACTTTGTGCCATTCCCACGATGAAGTACTGAGAGTCGACGCCTAAGCGCTGTCTCTTCGCATCGGCAAGAGCAGAAGTCTGCAGACGAAGCCAGTGTAGGCGGCCTAGCTGAGAGTGAACTGCAAACTTGTAATGCACGATACGTGTTGTCTTAGTGATGCACGATACGATTTTCCTCAGTGATGCACGACACGAGTTCTATTGGTGACGCACGATACGAGCTCTCTTAGTGATGCACGATACCAGCTCTCTTAGTGATGCAAGATACGATTTGTCTTGGTGATGCACGATTCGCGCTCTCTTAGGGATGCACAATACGAGTTCTCTTAGTGATGCACGATGCGAGTGGTCTCTGTGATGCACGATACGAATTCTCTTAGGGTGCACGATACGAGTTGTCTTGGTGATGCACGATATTTCTCTTAGTGGTGCACGATACGAGTTCTCTTAAGAGGTGATGCACGATACGAGTTGTCTTGATGATGCACGATACTGGTTCTCTCGTTGATGCACGATACGAGCTCTCTTAGTGATGAACGATACGAGTTCTCTTAGTGATGCGCGATACGAGTTCTCTTAGTGAGGCACGATTCGAGTTAGCGCTCGTCCGCGTCTCCACGTTCGTCCTGTCCTCTCTTGTGCGCTATCATTTCTTGTTAGGTATGAAAACCAACATTCGCAGACTTATTCTCTTTTGTACGATACGAATCAGCCCTGTCTCGAATATTCAACAAAGGCTTAGACATGATGATCCCGCCACTTCGACAAAATAAGATTTTCAAAAATGGAAAGCACGGAAAGAACAACCAGCTGCCGTGATTTTCCACTAATGAATAACTGACCGGAAATAATCTCCGTACTACCGACATTTATTTTGTTTCACTAAGACAACTTGTTTTCCAAAAAACTGGTTTTCTATTAGCATGCTGTATAAAATTAGGTAACTTTAATGAATACATGTTGCGCAGTTGAAAATAACATTCTTTTACGGTGTGTGCAAGGGGGAATCGGGGAGGGTAGTCATGGGTAGGGAAGGGGGTTAACTCTAGGGCCAGTAATAAAACAGTTCGTTAGCGTTGGCATCTCTTAAATACCGCCGTGCTAGTACATTCGTCCGCACACCTGGCTAGAGCACTCTAGCAGCGCACCGGGAAGTACGTTAATATCATTTTAAGAGCCTTAGGGCTGGACACATATATTTATTGTGCATAAATATTTTCTTGCATCGCGTGTAAATAACCATGTCTTGAAAGTTGCCTCGGGCCCGGCAGGCAACAGGGATTATCATAAATATAGAGCAGAGCGCCCCGTCCAAGCGATCTAGGCACGCGTGTGGACAATTTTTGGTGTTAATTTCGATAAAATGTAATTTCTTCAGGTGGCATTACGAAACATTTCTGAACGACGCAAGCCTCGAACCACGACATGACACAAAATATGCTTTCTCTATGATGTTTGAAATGTGCATAAGTTACGTAAATCTTACCCAAATTTGCGTAACGTACGTCATGAAAGTTCTTTACGCGAAAGGCAGTTGCTAGTTTTAGATTTTCCCTTAACATTCGCGCATACAGTTCATGTTTCAGCTAACGAGAACATGAAACAAAGTGAGACTGAAAGAACTACAAAGGGCAGCGTGTACTCGACCGGAGAGAGGCAAAATGAAAGGTAGAATAAAGCTCCAAAATTAGTTGCCAATAAACAACAGAAATCTTAGGGCGGAAACAAAACTTCGATCGACGAAGTGGTGGACGCGATCTGACACGCAAAGTTTAATTACGAGCTCTTCAGGCCACGTGTTCTGTCCAGAATTCCTCGCCCGATAATCACGTTCAGCGTTCGTTCATCATTTCCTGCAGCTTTTATTTATTAACAAGGCCGCTCTTTGCGTTAGTGCGAGGAATGGCCGGAACACACGAACGGTTTGAAGACACTTCTCAAGAGAATTGTGAGTTCGTCGTGCCGTTAGCTTGTTTGTGTCGAAGTTTATGCGGGGGACACGTCGTAACTGTCGCAGTGTTGTGCACACATGCAATATCTTCGTTTGTTTTAGTACTGCGTGATAACTAGAAAACTGTCGCACATTTAGGAGTTTTTGTTCCTGCTTGAGCACTCACTTCCCCACCATTGCTATTACAAGAAATAACTGCGCCACGACAGGGTTATTTCTTGAAAACGTCTTGTACGCAACTGCGTAAATTGCGAACTCAACACTTTTATTGGAAGTGTGCGACACCTCGCTGTGATTTATTTGTATCTGGCGAACGTTTAGTGCTTTGTATAGCCAGTAAGGTGCTTTTTATATCAACCAACGAACGGAGCAAATATTAATTTTCTAAACGAGAAGAATATTTTAACGTCCTCAGTCATTTTTATGCACACAGAATTTGCCTGCAGCAATATCATCATTTTCTACGGCCATTTTTTTTTCTTCTAAATTCCTATGTTTACGTGCATCTTAGCTAGAGAAATTGACTCCAGTATCCCTCGAGCGTTTATCTCACATTTCCTCTGTTTTCGATGCCACTGTTTCGAAACATAGGCGCACTTTGCCCGAAAATTTGCTCATACTTACATTTATGGGCTATTTAGGCGAAAAAATAGTTCTTTTGAATCCAAATAGCGAGCGGTGTCTAACGAGCAAGGAAGTGCAGAGGCCCTCTTTCACAGCACGTTGTGAGAAGCTTCAGCAGACATTTGGTGGGCAGGAGTGAGAGGAGTACAAGCGAATCAGAGCAAAGCAGGAAAAAAAAACTTCTTGAATACGGCAATGTAAGACTGCGCTGTGAACCATTTAGTTGGAGGATGCGATGGCAGCCTAATTTACATCCGCCATTCATTTGGTTACAAGTTTCCTTGCTGCCAAAATCACGCAACTCCGCTCTACTTTCAAGGTACATGCTTCTCCTCAAAACACTGCTGTGTAGCCTCTTTCAAAGCGTTCATTCTCTTTTCGTCTACTCCACACTTAAATTACATCCTGTTCGGAAAACGAAACTGAAGATGGACAGAGGAACAACGAGGACAGACCCACTACATCGATAGGACGAAAACGTTTTGTGGAATAGTGGGACACGTGTGATGGAAGCTGCATCGTTTCGTCTCCGTCGAAATGGCCTTTTTCTCGACACCCCTACGTACGAGCACCATGCGTGTGACACGGCTGTGATAAATGCTCCTTCATAACTGAGAATCCCCGGCACGTGTAGGGATTCGGATGTTAGGCGCGTTTCGGGAGCATCGTTGCTTACTTCCGCATCGCTCTAGCGGGTATAGCGTTAGGGGCAGACCGGAAGCCTGCAGCTTATGTCCGTTCAGTGCCCAGGTTATGACCTCAGAAACTGTCTACAAAGACGTTTCGTGTATGGCCCATTCCACCTGCCGAGACTCATGAAACATTTATGTCCGCTTTTTTTAAAAAAAAAACGTTTCCCCAGTTTCAACAATCGCATATTTCATCGTTCACTGCTGCAAGTCTTTGGTAATAAAATGGTGTGAGGATTCGTAGCGAAGTCTTGCACGTAGGAAATTTGTTGAAAAATAGATGTTCGATCTATTTTGGAAAGACAACAGTGTTCTGGGAAAGTCATCCAAATGCCATGCTTTCTATTATTTTTTACAAAAATTCGCTGGCATCTCGTTCACGGATTTCTTCTATTTCTTGCTAAATCACTTTTCTGCCTCTAAAAGAACACATTAGCAAAGTAAAGCAACTGATCAACTGCTGGCTGATTTTATGTTCGAGATACCCGGAGTTTCACCTGAGATGTCCTGCAATTTTGGAAAAAAGGTTGTGTGAGTTAGAAAAGCGTTTTTTCGCCATATCATTATCAGCGGTGTAGGGCGAACTACAAGGCTACAGCTAAGTCGGGCTTACTACTAGGCTGGTTAACTATTACCAATTAAATTTTTAACTATTACTGTTGGTTTGTTGATATTTTCAGTGACGTCACTAGAGCGAGAGTGACGTCACTTCTTTACCAGATTCTAATGTTATCGCATTGCGAAAACATTACGTAATTAGGTGTCCTTGGGATATTATTTGCTTCATGCTCCAAACGGCCGGCACGCTGCTATTCAACGTTATGACGCGAGAAGCACCCAGATTTTTCTGGCAATATTGTAGCCACGTAAAACTGATTCTGGGAATTTCGAGGTTTATAGATGCGTTCCGCACGTTATGTCGAGAGTTTTTCGCTACCTTTAAATTTAACACGGCCAAGAATGGCCGCTGTTCGGGCCTTCGACGACCACTGAGAACGCATGCTGTTATCGCCACCACTTAAGGCCATCTGGAGGCGGAAGTTAGTTCAATAAACATTCGATAGGTTGCGGTTGTAGAAAGGAAAATGACGAGTGCACCGTTAAGGAACAGGAATCGGACAGAGTGGGTGAGGGAACAAACCCAGATTAATGACATCCTAGTCGAAATCAAGAGAAAGAAGTGGGCTTGGGCAGGGCATGTAATGCAAAGGCAAGATAAACGCTGGTTCTTAAGGGTAACAGAGTGGATTCCAAGAGAAGGCAAACGTCGAAGGAGGAGGCAGAAAGTTAAATGGGCGGATGAGATTAAGAAACTTGCGGGGACACGGTGGCCGCAGCTGGCACTGAACAGCGTTAATTGGAGAGACATGGGAGAGGCCTTTGTCCTGCAGTGGGCGCAGTCAGGCTGCTGCTAATGATAATGAGGTTGATGCTATGCAAAAAAAGATAGGAAAACAACGAGCCCTCGCCTGCACCGCTTACGCACAAAAAGCTTAGCCCAGTGAACATTCCGGGTTTCCCATCATTATTTTCTCTGCCGTCAACGCCTTCATCCGTAATCTCAACACAACCATATGACAATACTGCATTCGCCGCCGTAAGCAGCTGTAGCTGCATCTCGCGTTACACATTGCTAAACGTCTTGTAATTTTTTTCTTCTACTTTGTAAGCTTCTAGGCAAGATCTCACTCCGGCTTGTGTTGTGAAAAGAAATTAAAAGCGCAACGAAACAAGGAGGACGCCAAGACTAATGAAGTCTAAAATTTTAATATTTGACAATTCCTGCTCAATATCTATTCAGACAGAGATTATCGTTCCAGTGCCAGATGACATAATGACGACTCTACTACGTCGCTGTACGAGTGCTTTTTTCTCATACAGGACACAAAGGGCCCATTTTTGCAGATACTCGTTCTTAACAAGAAACGCGCTCACCTTCAGGGAGAATGCGATACAGATGCTGCAATATTTCCGCTTACCAATATTTCTTTTACGTTTGTTTCTACTTGCGTCATTGGAATCTCTTACACAGCTTCTAGACGTAAGCATGTAGCGGTCATGCGCGATGCAGTTAACTTTGTTCAAGCGTGTGAGGCTGTAACACCAAGGTACGTGCCCTTCGCCAACTGGTGTATTCCAGCCGTTTAATACTTCAAACATAGAAGTGCACAAATGTTCCGTCCATCATTATGTTCTGATACAGGACAGCCTCCAAAGATACAACTCTAGTGGTTTTTGCATATTCACTATCTTAACAGATTAGGCTGCGCTGCTTCATTTCATTGCAATTATCGCCGTGTTGTTTGTCTCCGCATGTGGTAGGTTTTTACTGTGATCAAATTTCTCGTCTGTCTATAATCTTTACTGCGAAAGCACTACTTAACACGGCTCCAACCAAGAATCTTGTGTCAAGCCTCGGAGTCACTCGGCTAAGCTCGGGTTAGTTCGAAGGAGCGTCGCGCCAGCAGTAGCCAATGGGAAGAGTGAGACGCGTCAGTTTCCTTCGAGTGGAGAGACGGTGTAAAGATGAAAGGCAAGATACGCGGTTGCGTGCACATGAACATACCGGAAAGAGGAGGCGAAGAATGAACACATGCTTTCGCGCGTCTACTCGGTTTAACTAGGTTAGAACCCTACCACCTTATCGTGAAGAAGGCAACGCAAATTCAGAAGCCACAACAGCGATAACAAAGATATTGTCACTGTAACTTTTTTCTCGACGTCGCTTAGAAGCCGGAGCAAAACAGTCGAAGCCAGCGAGCGGCCCGCACAGCGGCTCTGCTCGTCGAAGGAGGTCGGGCAACCCAATAAGGCGTCTTGGGGCACAGGGACCCGACTGTGCTCTCGAATCCATCTCCGCCTCCTTTGGCGGAGAGTATTGCGTAGAATGTGTTTTCTTCGTGGGAGAAAAAAGAAAAGCAGGCTAGGAGTTCCTGTGAATCATTGATGTTCTCATTTAGAGAACCGCCCACAGGATCGTCGATCTGACGGGTTCGGTGTCTGAAGGGCAGCAATTGAGTGCGCTATCGCTACCTTCGCATTCGAGTACAATATTGTTTCCGAAAGGACAATACCGTTAATTACAGTTTTTTTTTTGTTTGCATTCAAGACAATCTGTTTCTTCTGTCTCATTTTCTATGGGCGGAATCCATCGCGTCCATGGATTTGCCAGAAACTCACGAAAAAAAAAATGTTGCAACTCTAAATATTTATCGGTTCTCCGGGATCCTCTTAATTTGCCACAAGCGTTTCTTTTAATCTGTCGATATGGTAGACCTATTTTTTTATATCATCAGCAGAGAATTTCTCTTATTGCATCACTTGGAATTGGTAACGCACTCTGGATTTAGCCACAGGAACGATATTTGCTCCAAACGTTGCCTTTCTTATGCCAACTTAGTATTCGTCATTCCACGTTGCGCTTTTGCAAGGTAATTAATGCCACATTTTTATCCAGTTGGTCGTCTATCGAAGGCCAAAAACATCGCAAAAACACACACACTGAGAACGAAAAGTATAGAAGGTGCGACAGAATCGCTGAACTACTAACTTAAGTTTATTGCTCTGGCCTTTCGGTAAGCATACGGAAAACGTCAATAACAACAACATGTAGCAACACAGACAGCCAGATATTGGTGACATCAATTAAACAGGAATATACGAGAACCATTCCACTCCTGATAAGTAATACAACTGCTCATACAAAAGGGCTATGGAAGGCGGCCTGACGTAGCGGTACTATTTTCGATGCTTCGATAATGTCACGAATGATTTTGTCTCCGCACATGGGCAACACTCTCGTGTTTCCCAACTCCAGTATACATCCAGAATCGCGGAAATAAACACCCAGGCGTAAAGATCTGTCTTGTCCTATTGTAGTTGTGCTCTTTTAATCTTACTTTTAGACATCGGCCGGTTTGGCTTACATATGCATGGCCGCATGACAAAGAAATCTAATAAACGACGCCACCAGCACACATTTCAAACCGCTGGCGATAGTTTGTGGAGAAACCATGGATACTTGCAGCGACGTGATACACGCGCTTGCACTGAGTTGACAAGCGTTCTGGATCAGAACAAAAACATCTATGCCGACCTTACTTCCTATCTTTCTTAAGTTGTTTTTTTACTCTCTTTTTTTTCTTTAACGTCCCAAAGCGACTCAGGCTATCAGGGACGCCGTAGTGGAGGGCTCCGGAAATTTCGACCACCTGGGGTTCTTTAACGTGCTCTGACATCGCACAGCACCCGGTGCTTTCTTAAGTTGTGTGAAATCCTGTGTGTCTAAGGAATGACTGCGATCTTTTTATCCTGCTTATTGACCCCGTCAGCTATAATAGAGGGCATATCTTTTATTCTTTAAAACAGGGCCGCCACCATAAAAAATAAAAGCGTCGGCAGATATCCAGCCTCCCCTTGTGGGAATGCAGCAACGTGTGCCAGACGAAGGGAAAGAAAGGAGAGAAAAAAGTTGACTGTTACCGCCTCGTCTATGATACCGATGTCTGGCGCCGTACGCAGGGGCAGAGGGGTTGGAACGCCTTATTTTTGAAAACAAACCACATTTGCGTGCGAATTACTTTGTGCACATGGGCTCTCTCACTTGCTATAACTACATGACGATGGATGTTTCTAGTGTAAAAAGTGAAGAAGCATGATTCACAGTAGTTTTGATTATGTTGTTTGTTGGGTCTCATTTAACGTTCTCCCGCCTACCAGAACTTTTCGAGTCTGGCAGAAAAAAAACTCTTCAAAGACGACTTATTTCAACTGTTCAAATATAACAGACCTATTATTTTTGCAAGTTTTTCTCTGCCTAACAACGTGCAGTTCGCAAAACGACTGAGATGCTCCAGCAATTATTTTCCCAGCGTGCTTCTTTTTATGCTTATGAAAACGAACGAAACTTTCCTGTTCCGACAGTTGATATGGCCAAGTTGCTTTGACTCCAAATGCGGCAAAAATGACGCGCATAAAGGAAAGAGTTCCCCGTTGCTCAAAAATAGTAGCACAAATAACGTGAGCAACTGGGACCATTTTGGACAAGAAATGCAACGCTGCGAAATTGGAGCGTTCGAACAAATCGCTTCTAGCTGAATTGCAGCTCTCTTGGCGTCAGCCGCGAACGTTTCGAACAGTTTCTGGGCTCAGATATGGCTGTTTGCCGTGGCCGCCCCCATTCCTGGCCCTGTCTGAGCATTGTATTTTACGCAGAAACCTCTTTTTCTCTCGCTCTGTTTAGGTCTTTCTCTTCTGCACACTTTTTCTGCGAATGCTTCGCGCTTTCAGTACACACTCTTTCAGTCTATCTCGCTCTCTTTAGGTCTTTTCCTTCTGCTCATTTTTCTGCAAATGCTTCGAGCTTTCAGTACACACCATTTCGATCAGTGTGTTTTTTTTTTTTGGCGTGCATTGGTTGTAGACCATTCATTCTTTGTGCTAGCGTAGACAGCACTCAAACCCCTTGACAGCGTGTGTTTTCACAGCGACCTCTTGCTTTTACTCTGTATTCCACCACAAAACCTTTCGACCTGTATAGCAATGCGCAAATTTATGAGCCTTTGGAAATAACGTTTTCGTGATATAGGCCCTCTAAGTCGAACCGAAACACCACTCGTTACAATCCAGCGAAACGCCTCATGTTTGGAGCAGAACAACAACAGTTGATAGCGGTGCGACGTGTTTCAGGTCTCGGTACGCGGAGAAAAAGTGGTGAAGGCAGCAGAGCAGCTTGTTGTTTTGAGCGAACACTAAATAAAAAAGGCGTATTATTAGAGCAATTTTCAAAGCAAAGCTTCGCTATGACACTCGCCGCATAGCACAATTCAGCGAACCGGCACGGGGTCCTGTAACGAAGAAGAAGCTCACAAACAAGTGCGACGAAATATATCGAACTTATTTAATTCAGAAAGTGCTTGCTGCAGGCCAGCTCGTGGGACATGCACTCGGATGCGGTTCGTGACAGTTCGTAGCGCCAAAAACTCTTACACACAGCCCTTCCCAACGAATTAATTCAATTCAGTTTCAATTCAATTCTTTATTTTGTTAGAAATAATGGATCCTGGAAATATGGATCCTGGAGCGCAGACTGTTCATGCCCGGTCACGTGATAACATATACCATCAATATGCGGATACGTGACGTCGCGTGTCGTCCCGTGACCAGCGACGGGCACGTGACCCGTTAGCAAAAGACAGCAGTTCATAGCCAAACTTCGCTGATATAACGAGTGGTAACCCAATATTACCAGTCAGTACCGGTGACGATTGGTCAAAGTTCTCACAGAAAACATGCTAGGTGAGAAACTGCGCACACAAGATGATTAGCGCAAAGGTCACAAAAAACGAACAACGCGAGATGCGCTACAAGCACTTTCTCTTGGCTGACAGAGCCAATCCTCCTTGATCCCTGCTGCCCACGGCAACGGAACAAAGACACCGATGACCGAACACGCTGGGCTCTCCGACAGAAATCCTCCATCCGCCGATCTCCCGCCACATCTTCCCACTTTCTTTTCTTTTTTTACGGTTGTTGCCTTCTTTCTCTGACACCCCGGTTACGCACTTCGCAGCTCTTCTGCGCGTCTGTGTTCCCCGCTGGCTGCACGTGATCCAAGCGGAGGCTTCATCCTTCACTCCGCGCGGCTGATCCCGATTCTGGAGACAACTTTCCAGCTTGAGCGACCCTCGAGGGCGAAGGCTATCGAGTTATTGCGCGTATCAAGTGACGCTTCCTATCATTTTGACCTCTGTTTGGTGCTTACTTCTGTTGAGACATCTCGGAGAAAGATCTTTAAGACCTATCTTTGGCATCCATGGACCTGTGGCGCCCGGTAAGCTCTGACTGAAATAGTGCTTGTCTCACCCGGGCGTTTTTTTTTTTTTTTTTACTGAATTCATCGCCTTTCCTTGGCTCTCTTGCGCCGCAACGCAGATTCCTATCTGAATGAAGCCTTAAGCTCGAACTTTCACGAGAAGAGACAATAGAGACACGCCCGGGAGAGTTCTCATTGCTTTATGTAGAAATACGTTTCGTGGCATCTAAGAGGCATGTGATGGGCAAATATCGCCGACATACATAAAAGTGTCTAAACTATACTTTAGTTTTTCGCAGGAAAACTGTGACGCAGGAATTTACAAAGCCCTGCCTTATAAAAAAAAAAACTTATTCTATGGCGAGGGCATGCGTTTTCACCACTGATTTGTAGTTCGTCAAGTTCTTTAACTGTTTTTCAGCATTGCATCAGCTTACCGCCTGGCCCAAATCTCTCTGCATCAGAGTGCATGTGCAGCCTTTGTTAAAAGTCTTGAGGCCGCATGATTTACTTCTGGACCCTATAGAGGAACACTTACGAAACCCCTAAAAACTAAAGAGCTTTCAAAGGTGTCTGCGCGTGCTCTCTTCACAACTCAAAGGCTTGTACCTTTAGGATAGGCATGAGATTCCCACTACAAGCTAAAATGCAAATGAAATGCCTTTACATGGAAGCTGCTGCGTACTAGCTTAAAACGTATTTGCTAAGTATTTTGACGAATAAACGTTTCACTCTTCTTTTAAAATGTAAATTCAGCAGAATTAGTCGTGGACAAGTAAACACATAACAGAAAAAACGTTAACGAGGGAGGCACACAAGAAAAAACACTTAGCTGTGTGTGCCTCCCTCTTGAACGTTTTTCTATGTCGCTTAAACTTGTTTCCATTGAGAATACATCACTAACCCAGTAACAGTTTTCACCTGTGGTATGAAGAAAAGAGTAATAATGCAAGATGACAAAATATTATGGTGTTCCGTTTATAGATTTTATGGAATCAAGTGTTCTGCTTTGTGTTTATCGAGTATCGGCCTGAAATCACATTTACAAAACCTGGCTGCCTTTGTGAGAGTATGAGGTTATGATAACGGGGTGTTAGGTGTGAAGAATGCGAATTTCTTCACAATATGGTGCCTCCTTCGGTGCATTTTGTTGCCTTTTTTCACGTTTTAAGCGTACTAAGGTCTAGCATAGAGGACACTCTGGAGCGAGCCAAGGGTTGAAAATGAAATCCAAAAACCAAAAGGGAGCGTGAACAGGTGCATGAGGACCTCTGCCCTCCGTCTACATGAATGGATCCCGTAATTTGACAACAGAGAAGCAGTGCCGTTAACTGCTTGCTGCCTGCAGACCATTTAGTCGACCCTGAAAAACTGGTCGACCTGGTTCCTAACTTTCGGTTTACATTTCCAACCTTTTTGGTGCCACAGTACCCTCCGTGTAAGAAAGACAACCAGACGAACTTCCTCAAAGATGTTCACGTTCATGCTCCAGTATTTATTCAAATTAACACGGTCAAAGCCGGAAACAGTTACAATAAGAATGATTTGTCTTCAGCCAGAGAATTACGCCATATGGATTGTTTTTAAATATATTTCCATAACGCGACCGACTTTTTAGGTTCCCAACGTGAACCGAGTTTATAAGCTCCTAATAGGCTTAACGTCTCCATGCGCATGAGTAGAATATAAGATTTTTGCTTCATTACGCTCCCCAAGCTGTCTCTTGCAGTAGTTAGCTCAGCAGGGAGAAACGATATGTTGCGCAGACAGAAACTGCGTCAGAATGCGAAATGTCATGAGAGCGAAAAATGCAGCCTGAGTTTGGCTTTGCTGGCACGCCCCTTGTCGCGAGTCAGTCGTCGACGCTCTTGCCGCTGGCTTAGGCACGAGCGAATTCCAGGACACCCGCGCCCGACGGGGCGTGCAAACACCGACGGCCAGTGAACTGTTTGCTCGGTCAACAGCATCCGCGACGCGTCCTTCGTCGATCGCCATCCCGAAGTGTTGGCTGCCGAGCACCCTTCCGCCGCTCCCTCTTTCCATCACGCTCGCCAAACCCGTTCCTCAATAGCGATGCTCTTTTCCTAGTACAGCGAGTCCTCGCTTTCACTTCGTCCACTTCAGATAGCGAGAAGAGCCTGTCCACTGCTTAATTCGGTCGCAGCGTTCCCTTCCTTTCTTCTTGTCTTCGTTCTCTCGTTTTTCTCTCGGTCTCACCCACAGGAGGAGTTGCCGTAGCTAGTGTGAGTGCGTGTGAGCGCGCGTAGGAACATTACTCCATGGAGCAGCCGTCGCTTTTCCTTTTTTGTTTTGTTTGTGTTGCATATAAAAGCAGGTGCAAGTGCCTGTAATTTTTGCCTCCTTCTTGCACCGTAGACAGCTCAAAAGCACTGCGCGGTCGTTGAAACAACGTGAAAAAAAAATTAGGCACTGGCTTAGCTCTGGTTAAACCTGGATATACGAGCGAAAAGCTTCAGTTACGCTTGTTTTGACGTCATGGTTATGCTTCGTAGCATAGCTGGTATTGTATACACAGGAAGACGTCGAGACTGGAACACCCTAGTCGCACTCGCACTTTCACTAAGTCGTACCACGTGGTCGTTGTAACGGCGAGTCTTGGAATTTTCCTCTTCTGGCTCTCTTGTTTCCTCTTCCTCACTCGCTTGGCTGCTGCTGGCTGAAGATGCAGCCAAGACACGCTTTTCGGCTTCTTTCCGACGTCGTTTAGCAAGGCGTATTTCCCGTTGTTCAGGCGTTTCGGCTGCACATTTAGCGCTGGCTTTATCATTTTTTCGCTGTTGTGCAACAAACTCCCAAGCGAATACTTCTGGATCGGACGAATTTAGTTTCTCAGCTTTTATGGTAGTCTGGCAGCAGCCGCACTCTCCTTCCATTCCATGTCGAGTGCGCACGCCTATTTTCTGGCAAGCGCATTATATAGCCTCTTTGCGCATGCACATGACGCACCTGTGCAGTAGCGCGCGGCTGCGCCGAAAGGTCAGGCGACGCAGTCGGCGGCGGCGACGGCTGCGGCAGCGGCGAGGAGCGACCACCTGCGCGGCGCGTGACGTCACTCGTTTTCGCGCATGCGCATAACTCACCAGTACGGCTCACGCGAAGCTCGGCTCTGACCCGCGTAGTGAAGCTTTTCGCTTGAAAACGCTTGTAGGAGCAATAAATAAAGGTGATTAAACGTGTGAAACGTTTTTTACCGTCACCATAGGTGTAAAGGGGTGCGAACACAAAATTTAGAACGCAAACAAATTATACTTGTTTTCCAGACGTAAGAATATGCCTTCTAGCAAGTTTCAGTCGCAGGCATTGAATGAAGCATTAGTTCATATGATTCTAAATGTTGTCCGAAAAGTCGCCCGTCATTTTCACCCGCATCTGGTGACGTAAAGTTGCACTCGTCCCAGTTATTGTGACGTCACTGAACCCAACTGTGAGCAACCACCGCTTGCCGGTGACGCCGATGTCATCAGGAAAATGTTAGTCCAGGTTAGCCAGTCGATCATGGCGTCAAAGTGCAACTGTTTGCACAAAATCCGTTGTAATTAGTTCACTCTAAGCATTTGTTCTTAGCTCATTTTTATGTTCACTAGGCCCGTATGTGTCTCTTTAGACAAAAATATTGACACCCAAAATCTTAGCGTCTGTGCCCTTACTGACAAACACGTCGTAGGGTACATCAGAGACAATCGATATCGAGATAAGACACTCACAACACGGTGATTAATACGAGGGAGCTGTCCACTGGAAACCGGCTTCTGGAAAGCAAATGGTGTCACGAGGCCTTATTGTTATTAGTTTTTCTATTTATTAATTTGTTATCGCACGAACATTTTACGAAAAACTAGCTACCCTAACCTCGCCGATCAGTACACCGTTTGCCAAGTACGAAGAAGAGATAAAAGTAGCCTGCTGTGACATGACATTTGAAAAGTTTGCTCCCAAGGAACGCTTCTGTGCGGCAGGGCTGCCTTCCAAAGAAAGCCCCGAAGTACGACACTTCTCGAGGAGACACATCGGGAGAAGAAGATAATCGGAAGATGAAGTGCCAAATGCGGCAAGGCAGTAGCGCAGAGTGAGGACCAGGATAAGACGTCGCCAACAAGAAACGAAAGAGAAAATATCAGCTCCCTCCAGACAGCCTTCCGAGAGACGACAAAGGCTCCGACCAACCCATTTCTCGAAGAAGAGCCAAAAAAATCAGACGAAAATTTGCAGTAAAGAAGAAATGGGACCATGTTTTGGAATCACGCCGTCAATGGAAGCGCCTATTGTTCTCTTGTTTGCTTGGCTCTGCGCTTGTTTTTTTTTTATATGCCCACCTATCATCGAAGCTTTGACTTCAAGTGCTCTCAAACAGTGCTCAGTCCCAACGTGGCGTCTAACGGCACTACTTCCGCGTTTCATTTTCACAATTTTCGGTATTGCTTTTATGTAACGCCTTGTTCAGTTTTTGTTATTTCTCATCACGCGTATCTATCTCAGCACGGCAACAAAACGACGCGACTTCGACCGTTCTAAATTTGGATGAGGACAAGAAGCAGGCAACAAGAAGAAACCTGAAATGGACAGACGAGTTTTACCCGAGTGAATGGAGGTGCAGGGCGTTGATATGGACGGCCGAAAAACCGAGGCTTACGCATCAGTGGCGGCTGAGATGTCCCCACGGAGGAAAACCCCGCCGAAGCCCGAAATGGGCTTAGAATAAAGAACAATAGTAATGCCTTCACAAGGCTCCGGTGCACTTTGCCGTATATGGTCTCTCAGTCGCCCTTTTAAGACCTGCGTCCGCTCTTCAATCTATGAACTATGCACTCAGGGTGTCAATCCCGCCTCGCTTGCGCTCCACACTCGAAAGAAAAAGCTTTTCCGAATGCGTGGCTCCTCTCTGCCATCTTTTGCTGTTGTATAGTAACTTAAAAGACGCACAGAAAAAAGAAATGGAACAGAAGATTGAAGAGGATCGACCGTTTAAAATAAAAAAAAGCTAAATGAAGAGTAACAAGGGAAGAAGCTAGAGACACTGCTCCACAAATGCAAAGTCCCCTAAACCTTTCAAATAGAAGGAGATAGAAGCATCGAGAGGCTGGCACGCATAAGGCTTCCATTTCCTGATTGAATAAAGTAGCCAAAATAGCAGTCAATAACAAAATAACGGTAAGTTAAATGCAAAAGTGAATAGAGAAGTTATCAAAATAAAAAATACACCAGTTTCCGCCGGAAAAAATGTTTGAACGATGAGCAATATAAGCGCAGAAGGAATAGAGCGAAAAAGCTGCTGAACTAGAATTGCATAGCTGACCAGATGTTTCCTCTGATAACTACGTTCGTGCGGACCACAAAATCGCACAGGCGCGTGCTCTGACGAAGACGTTCAGTTGATGTGACCGACATGCCACCATTAATGTGACCGACGTGCCACCAGTTGCCGTGTGTGGTTCAATGACGATCAGCTATATCCCGTCTCTAAATTCGATAGTTGGCAGCAAGGGCATTGGCGAGGATTGAATAACCACCCTAGATAGCCTGAAGAGAGCTGCGGCAGGCTCTGCTTTGCACAAGTAGGCGCGGGAAACAGAGTTTTATGAGAAGTAAAACACCATTTCGGCGGCCTTAGTATTTTTTTACTGTTATACGAAGAATCCATTTATTGCGAGCATCGGATATAACGAACGGAATCCACGTGACTGCCAGGTTCGTTATAAGTGGGCTCGACTTATGCTGAATTGGAATATTCAGTTTCGTAACAGTGGTTATTTTGCGCCGCATCTCCGTGCTGCTGTATAGGCGGTACCGGAAACTGATTGCAGAGATGAGCCCCTCGCTTATTTCAATTTGCCAGCTATATACGGCTTGAGTAAACAAGAACAGATCGCAGCACTGCGGCGACCTTTAGCGGCCTGTTACTTCTCACGACATGATGAACGTATGACGGAGTACTTGATTGACATTGTCGCACTGAAAGGACTGATCTGAGAGGCATGTGTCTGTTGACGTGGCTAGCTCAGGAGGAAACGGCACCTTCAGTGCAAATAACAATCAACATGATAGCGATTCGTTCGAAAAAGCTCTCTCAAGCAGAGCTTAAAGGAGTGGTGAGGGACAAGTGCGATCCTAATATCTATTTTGATGTCGGGGAACACAAAAACGGTGCAATTCGACCCCTATTTATAGAAGACCCGTCCCTCAAGAATGAGCCCATAGCAAAGGCGCAGAAATAGTCAGCCCGGACTCGCCTTTGGTCTTCGGGCATTTTATATGGAAGGCAATATTGAGAACTTTGTTGTTTTTTTTTCTTAGCTACTTTCTTAGTCTCAGGAAATTTCACAGCGTTAAGACATTGTTCGGTTTATGAAGAGAACACACTCAGCTCTCACCGATCGCTCCGTGCCGCAGTGTATTGTGTAAACATGAGTAAAACAAGGCGCTAAGAACAACAACGCAGTTATGTGTCGCCGTTGTCATTAATCTCGATCGACGCGAACCAACCATGACAACAGCCCCAAATGAGCCAAACAACAATACAAAACAATCAGAATGGCCTTTTGCAAATGCAAGCTGATATCACCACCTTTTTGATGTCGTAACGTTATTTTCCTAAAAGGGATATCTTCATTTTAGTTATTGTTTTGAACTTTTTTATCCCCCTTACATCATACCCCTCTCTTCTGGATTATCGATTCTTTTGCGTCGCAGCGCTCATTGTCTTCGTCTCAGGCGGCAGCGGCATCATTTGGCGCGTAGCGAGAACAACCCTTTTGTTCAGGAGCGCTTCAGCACAAGCCGAGTCATTCGGGCGGCGTCGCGATCGCAGGCGCGCACCCCAATTTTCCGTCCAAACTACTGCTGCCGTCACAGCTCTTGAGCCGCGCATTCCGGCCTTTGTTTCTTACCGACCGATATTCTGCCTAAGGAAGAGAAAAAGGTCTGAGCGTTGGGGACAAGAACAGGGGAAGCGTTAACGGTTTCTCCGAAGCCTTCCAACTCTCTCTTACTGCTTTGCTTACTTTTCGATTTTGTAAAATAAATTAAGTCTTTACGATCTTTTTCACGAGGTGCGAGACCTTACAAATAATGTGGCGTCATCGTTTCAACAGTGTGTTTAGTTTTCTGTTGTTTTACGCCTTATGCAGGTTAAGTTTCTTGAATGTATGAGTCAGGTCTTAGCCCGGATCCTTCGATCCCATTGTTCTCGCCCGCCTTCCTCACACGCCTTCCCTTTCACCGCAACCTTGGCTCATAATTTTCACCCTATAGCTGAGCACTTTCCTTTTGGCCTCCGCTACCAGAAGTAGCCGCGCCATCGCGGAACAATTTTTTAGTTTTTTTAGTTAACTCCTGTTTCGTTAACTCAGGTTATTCAGAGTGCTTTGCGTAAAAACTTTCCCGAGCCATAAATTAAAAAAAAATGCTTTATTACAGCCCATTCAAATGTAGCTAATGAAGAGCTATTGTTAGTGACGTGACAAAAAGAAACGTAAATATTGCTTATGAAGAACAAAACACTTTATTGGCAAAATTTGAGTGACTGGCAGAAAGGCTAGCAAAAAATTTAATACGTTTAGTAGCAAGAAATTAGAATAAAAATCTAGAATATAAATTTTAGGCGTTACTATGTGAGTAAAAAGTATTTAAGTTACAGAAGTCTGCACATTAATATTTCCGGTTATTATAAAAGAAACTATCGCTCACCAGAAAAGCGTTCTGGGTGACATCGCAGTGTAATGCCAAGGTCAACCTTAGGCCGCATTGGTGAAATCTCGATTGGCTCAGCGGGTGGCGGCGAGGAATCGTTGAGAACACAACCAGTTCCTCCAGAGAGACTAGGAAAAGCAGCGACTCTCCTCGACAACGGTGAAAACTAAAGTTACGCTCCACCTCCTGCGACTATCCGGGCTGACCGGACCAGTAATCACTGTAACTATAGATCAGACAAATGGACTCCATCTTTTCACACATGACTGTCGCTTGCATCTTGAGAGTCAAGTGTCGATGCTGCGAAGCCGAGAGAACCGTGGCACTGCTGAGCAGGGTCGGGGCGAGACAAAAGCGCCACTCCCCGTGTTGAGCAGTATTGCCGCAAGTTTTAATGTGCTCCCTGATATGGCTGAAGAAAAAAACCGAACCCGGAATTGAAGCACAGTCTCTTTTTGACGCACTAGATGGCACTACATGTCCAAAAAAAAGCCCGCGCATGCGTCAATGGTCTGTTTTGCAGCGTAGTTCATCTTGATCGATTTTAAAAGTGGTGGTAGGGAGAGAATTTATACCTGCGATCCTCTCCCATTCTTTATGAACACAGCTCGAGCCGCAAAGATATAGCTGCAAAGGAAGCCCCTTTTTCCCGCTCCACCTCCTGAGCAATGAAAGCAGAGGTGACCCTGCCGTGGTTCTTCATTACAACCGCGCCTAATTACTGTTCATCGAGAGATTCAAACTCCCGCGAGGAATGGGGTATGGAACGGGCCAAGGCGGTTATTAACGCGCCTTTATTGTTCCCTGAGGGCAATAGAAACGTTAGAGTTGGAAGGAGGATGACAAGGGAAGGGTTATAGTTGGAATGGTCCGTTATAAACGAAAACAAGACCTGTGCAAGAAACAATGTCGCAAAGACTAACGCACTCCGTTGCGTACGTGTGATGTGCTCGCCCCGTTCATCGATCGGCTTATAAAAAGACCTGCATGCAGGGTGGGAAAGAGATATGCACTCTTTTCTGTGGCGAAGGAAAGCTTCGTTTATGAAGCCAAGACGTGCATGTGTTTGCCGTTATGCTAAGGCTTTGTGCCATTTTTTTGCAGTTAAGTTCACTTTTGTTTACCTCTGTGCAGTTTTAATCTTTCTATTTTGCAATATTGCGATCCCCTCTAGGAAGGACGTTGTTGCCGGAAGTTCGTGTGATTCTAAATAGTGCATGAAGTTGGGTCATATAACAACTGCAAAAATAAACTCGGAAGAGCGTTTTTTTCTTCCTGTACGGGCGCAAAAATCGAGATTAATAAGCCGTCTCGTGGTCAGCATTGTCATTACTTTTATAGGCGCTACGGTCGCAATTACTTCATTTTTTTTGTTGCTGCACATTTTGAAAGACAGCAAAAATAGGGACATCACATTGGAGTTCCACAGTTTCCGAAAACGTTCTACTACCACGTGAATTATCTATAATGTAATATAACAATAATAACTTTACTTTTACCAAACTAGAGGTTCGCATAGCAGCAGATTGGCGCACATGTTTCATATTATTGATAAACATTTCATTATATCGTGGAATTCACGCTATGTATGCCCTTTTCGGAGGCCTAAAATCACAATGACACGCCTTTTTTTCCTGCTTTCAGTGCACGTTAAGGCTGCACTCCTGACCTCGAAGACTTTGCGTACTGCATTCCTGACCATTGGCAGCGACTGTTCTTGTGAAGGAGTTTACAAGAGGCAGCAATTTTCAGTGCACTAGGCTTGTTTGCTCAGAACATTCAACCATTCATCTAGCTGCTTTCAAGAAACTTGAGGCCGTGATGATCCGATAAACATAGAAAAAGGGGTCCAAACAACACCCTGTTGCGTTTGAGTGTCATATCACAATGAATTTAGCGGATAATTGCGGTCCCGGCTGGATATTTCATTTGGGAAGATGGCGCTTGAAGATGCAGTCATATTGGCAGAATCGACAGCAATTGCGCTGAAGTTTGTCCTCTAATCCACCGAAGCAGTGCTTGCGGGCTGGTATTCTCACAAGTGAAGCGCTCTGGGCGGATATATATTCTGGTAACTGTCGCTATTCAGTTAAACTTGCTGAATGATGACGGAATTATGTTTCGGGTCTTCCTGACGCATCGTAAGGTGGCAACTTCAGGACACGAAAAGAGAGCTGTGCCGGTGGGCAACAAACTTGAGTTGATATCCTAGTCGAAATAAAACAGATTATACGTGCAGGGCTAGATAAAATAACCATAATGAAGATAACGGAAAGTCCAGTAGGAATTCGATCCAAGAGAAGTAGAACGTAGCAGAGGGCAAGATATGTCAGGTAAAAGAACGAGTATAGGAAGTTTTTGAAGATAAGGTGGCGCGGAACAGGTCTAATTGGAGGTCAGTTGTAGAGGCTTTTGTAGTTAATCCGATAATGATGACAATGGATGACCCAAAGTTATTCACCGAGATTTTAAGCAACGCCATGGAGGCACCCACAGACACTCACATGTATGCAGACACAGCGACACATGCTCTAGGCCTTCAACAGTATACGTAGGTTCGGCTTCCTACGCTGCTTCGTGTTGCTAACGCCCCTTTAGTATTTTAGCATGCACGATATTTTAGGGCATAGGATACGCCATATATGTACAGCAGCTTTTTTTTTTCGCCGTGTAAAAACACACAAGGTATAAAGGTATAGCACAGAACAGAGCTTACGAGCAATAATAGCAATAATGCAAGAAAAGCAAGCAGCACAATTGCTGCTCGACAGAGTGCACTAAAATAAAAGGACAATTTCGCTAAGGCGCTGCATGATCCTCTTAACTTCCACGAACAGCGTTTGGATCAAGAGCCATCCTATGTCTACACTTTCACGGGCAACAACTGCATCACATACTTTTATCGTTTCACAAATAACTGCATCGTATGGACGTCCACCGCATTAGCATGTTTTTTTTTCTTTCTGTAAAGGTCACCTTAATGCCTTCACTGCGCCCAAGTACTAACCTTGCATGTAGTCTCTCGAAGCGTAGTTGAGAGTGTTACTCCAGATGGCAGTATCGATTTGGCGCTGACACACATGAAAGCCGACTCTAGAGTAGACCAACACTGAGAGCCCAGACGATTGCTTTGCAATGTGCACGTGACGCAATCGAGATAATGGAAATGGGCTTAGTATGCGTGAGTCTGAAATTCTAGCGCACCTAAGCAGCTTATCTAGCTGTTGCAGACAGGCATACGGTAAAATTACAGACACAGAAAGTAGCGAGGCGTGTTGCGAAACTTACAAGCAAACTCGACTTTAGCTGTGCACACGGCGCCTATTCCAACACCCTGCTTCCCTGGTGGGTTTTCCAGACCGGTGGTCAATGGTGGATTTTTGAGCAGAACGTCAGGATCTATGCGTACTTCTCTATGTGTTCTCCTTTCACAACAAGCATCCTTACAGCCTGCGCCACAACTACGTGACTTCCACACTGGATTTTAAATTCGATATGCTATTAACAGAAAAAAGAAAATTCTTTGTAACAAAATAAAACTCAAGAGCACCGTTAAAACGTGTTTAGGGTGCCATTAGCTGAACTGTTTAAATAGTCAAGTAAACTGAGTGAATTCCGCTCTTTAAAAATATATATAGGAAAAAACACAAGTAATAATGATCACATTACTACATTCGGGAAAGGAAAAATGCTTTTTTTTTTGTCAAAACGCGACAAGCTGGTGGGTGTCTCCAACAGCCTTGTTTTCGCATACAACGTTGCTTATATCACAGGTACCCTTGGTAGTTGCAGCGTGAGTGAGTGCGCTGAAATGAACGTACCTCTGACGGCATGTCGCGTTGCTTTCTTGAAAGAAGTACGTGAATATATACAAGGTAACCACCTGACTAATCTTTTTTTTTACGAACCAAGGAAACGCTCCGAGTTACCAGAGACGCCGTGTAGTGAAGAGGCACCGGATCAATTTCTACAGCCTGCAGAATTCTTGAATATGCACTGAGTTCTTTTTACTCGGGCAGTTTTCAATTTCGCGTCCACCGAAAAGCAATCGCTGCGACTTTGAACTCATTAGCCAAAAGCTACAGCGACTGCAGTGGTTGCCACGAGAAAATCAAGCACAAGGCAGACTAGCTCCGAAGAAAATGATTTCGAGGCGAGATCATGTAAATATCACGTTTTTAAGCATGTCTGCCCGTCGTTCACGCACCAGCAGCATTACATGCGAAATTTCTTCGACTATTACGTTAACTTTTTTCTTTGTAGCTGAAGTGTGGCATGTGCTCAACTCTTCGTCCTGCCCGGTCCGTAAAATTTTGCTTGGAGGCTCTGACGCGCCAGAAGCTAGATTCGTTACACCCCGGACTGCAGAACTAAAAGATATAAATGCAAGTCTTGGTTCAGCGACGCAGCTGTATTCTTTATATGTTACGCTTGAAGACACAAAGCAGAAAGAAATTGTACGAAGGCTGCGCTGCATTTTGGTCAAGATATTTGCGTTGTATGCCACTTATACAAACAGCTTGCATGCACACTTGTGTGTGACACCTACAGGAGAAAGCGATGTCTAAGATCAAGTGGAATGTGTGCAGGCCAACTGTGACAGCTGGTCGAAATAAACGTTTTTGCGTCAATGCCAGCAGGCTTGGTACCTCCAGTTATCTAGAGGTTACATATTTCCCGCAAACATTCTTCAAAAGTCAATTTGGTTGCATTAGCCGTAGTCGCGACAACTCTGATTTCGTGCTCGCTTACA
This sequence comes from Amblyomma americanum, assembly GCF_052857255.1. NCBI lineage: Eukaryota > Metazoa > Arthropoda > Arachnida > Ixodida > Ixodidae > Amblyomma > Amblyomma americanum. The sequence continues at coordinate 215,879,769 of NC_135499.1, read as the reverse complement.
ATGCCATGATCGAAATATATTGCATACTTTTCTTAAAGAGTGCATCTCTTACTAAGCAGCCTTTTCTCCCTTTAAACTTCCTTCAAGGAGTGTGCAGCATATTCATGCCCGTCATAACAACAGATATACGAAGAGATTCATAGGCTCAAACACCGTGTTGTAAATAAAGGGAGAGCCTCGACGGAAAACAGCTACTCTCGCCAGCTGGGGAATATCTCGGTAGCTAGCCACGCGAAGCGTAAGAAACGCGCTGACTCAATTAGCACGCAGCAAGCAACATAGGCAGCGGAAGACGCGGATGCCATCTAGGGTCGGCTGCAAACAGTTCGCACATGGAAGACGAAAGAGTGAAGCGGAAAAAAAGACTGAAAAGGGCAACAGTTGAGGGAGACGGTGCTCTCCTGTGCAGTGTGCTAACCGAGCCGAGGCGCACAATATCATTAACGCAGACCTGGCGTCGTTGTAAGCAGCTGCTTCGATTAGCGCGACGACGCCGTCTTGGTGAGCTGCGCGCCTATGTTCGGGTCATGGTTCCGCTAGCGACTACTTGAAACCGCTTCCGCTCGGTTCGTGTCTCGGAAGCTTACGTTTAATGCGACCACCGAGCAGCGCGTAGCTCTTGTCGTCTCCAGTTCAGTTCGAGAACAACGATTAGTGTAGCTACGTATACTCCGTGACATCTAAGCATCAGGCGAAAGCGCACCAGGCGTCTACGGGAAAGACGCGCCTCCGGCAAATTATTACATCTCCGGTTAAAGTGGTCTTGACGCCAGCCGGCTCCTAACTTGGGTACTCGCAGGGACTGAATCTTTGATCGATTTCATTGCTTGTGCATAGTGTCTTTATAGCTTGGCAACGGAAGATCTGAATGACAAAGTTGTGACGTGTTGAAAATTTATTTTTGGGAATTAACGATACAGACAGGGCAAGGAAGTTGGTATTATTGACAGCGCAAAATGAATAAGAAATGAAAGTGTAGCTTCAGTTCGGTGGCCGCTGTTTCACAAGAGGAATTGTCTACGCCTGAGAGGATATATATGCCCAGAAGAAGACAAGTCCTCTTGCCGAAACATTAGCTGCAGGTCTGAGGTTTACTTATCACATGTCCTTATTTCAGGCTTTATTTTTTGAGACTGTATAATTTTATTTGTAACAATGATAATAATAACAACAATATTAGTATTTATCAATTACTCACTAAATGAAATAGTATCACCAAACATATGCTGTATTAATTCATAACAGCAGCGAAGGAGCACAGACACAAGAGAAGAAACACGCGAGCAGTGGTGACATGCTTCACGATATGTTAATGGTGTCTTAAGATCTGAGGCCAGAGCGAGAGTCGCCTGCAGCTGAAAGCCAGAGGTGCATATGAACGTGAAAAACAGCGGTGGGGGGATTTTTGACGGCGCATCTGAACGCGTTTAAACTGTGTGCCATGGGCAACAACTCTATGCGCAATGACGAGGTGTCTAACCCGTCCGCGTTCAACGGTCACACGAATACGCCGATTCTGGAACATCTGCCGCCGCTCGAGAGAATCGTCTGAGCAGCATCAAATTCGAATAAATATTAAAATACTTTTTTTTAATTGCACATCGTACATAGATGCTGAGGACCGCGGACTTAAAGCCACAGAAACAGTTTGTGAAGGTCCACCGCCTTACACATTTCAAAAAGGAAGCAACAAGAATGCAGTCTTCAATCCGTATATGCAACATGCCCGTCAGATGTCACATGGCGCAAGAATACAGGTAATACGCGCCTGTGCCTTTAACTGTGCATCTAAGAGCTAGATGGCACTCATCTCGTACGCACATTAGGCGATCTGTTGCTATTATGCTATCAGAAGCGGAGCAGTTTTAAAGGAACCATCGTACTCGCCATGGAGAAATGTCGGTCGTGCGTTTACTTCATTCGCCTAATTCTCGCCAGCCATGAGAGGCGAAACTAAGCGCCCGTTTCTTCACACTGGCGTTTCAACATTATAAGAAAACCATCATATGAGTTATGACAGTTGCTCAGCCGCGTAGGAAGATGCCACGCATAAAAGCTCCACTCGAACTCACCTTCCCGTTTTGATGTCGAGCGCTTTCACTCGTTTCCAGCAATGTCTTGGTCTGGAAAGCGAGCAGAAACTAGGTGGATGAGCATTAGACATAAAATTCAGAGTAGCATGAAGTACAGCGACATTAAGAAGTATTAGACTCGGCTCTCGTGAATCAACCATGCAGTCACACTTTGTGGTGAACAGGGGTGGGGTGTTAATAGAACTACAAGGCCTTTTACTTTCCTGCAGTAAGAGAGCAGTCTTCGTAATAACTGAGCAGCCTCCATTGCCGGGGAAAGCGACAGTCTAAAATAGTGGCCGGGTGGAACATACGCGTAGAAAAGAAAAGGAAAATTACTCAACAATAAAGAGGGTACTGTTTCAGGAATACGGCAGCACAGAAGAGAGGTGTGATGAAAGCGCGCAATGCTCAAAGCACAATAAGGGCAAGAATAAAGCTCAAGTTCGAATTTGCATACAGTTTGCATAATGTTCCCCCGGCCCGTCCTGCCTAAAGCGCGAGACGTGGAGCTCCCTCTTGCACCGGATCCTTCAGCCTCCGTTCTGAGGAATATTTTCTTTAAAAAATTCTACTCACGGGCAGAGACAAGTCTGCGCCCGCGGGATACTGTTCTGCCTGTGTCGTTAGGTTGCAATGTTTTCTCGTGTAAAGCCGATGTAGCTAGGCAAAGAGTGTGATTAACTATTCATGACACTGACGGTTATTCCCCACATCACTTCACTCCCAAGGAACCCGCGCAGACACGTTTCGCTTCAGAGAATACAAGGAACTTATTCCCATTCAGAGAAGCGCAAAGAACCACTTTCTGCCTCACCGAATCTATGCAGCGTTGTGAACATTAAATACAGCAACAGTTTGTATTAACAGCCGAATGATCAAGGCTTTTCACATGCGTAAGAGCTTTGCGAGTGATGCCAAAATGCACTGGCCTGTCACAAGCGCCAATAATACGGGAAACATGATTCCGGACTACTAAAATCTATTATTGAGGGAGCACGGCTTCGTATATGTGGTTTTCGATGAGCTGAGAGCACTTTCAGCATCTCCACCAGCTCGATTTTGAATACTAAAGAAACAAGACGCTTTTAGTTTCAATTACATTTGGCATGTTTTGAATGTATATCCTAACAAGCTACTCATCTCCCAATCCTTGTCTGCTGAGTCCGCGATATGCACTAAAATGGAGTACACACGCGAGATAACAACGCGCGTTGCGTCGGCTTTCCCACTCGATATGTAAGCAAAATCCGCAAGGGATCAGCGACGCGATGTTTACTCGCCGCGCCCAGAGTAGAATTACGGGCATGACAAAAGAGTTAAAAAAAGTTATAATTTTACAGCATGTTTACCACTGTCACTTATCTGGTCAGACGGTCAGAGTATTTAGTAACTATGGGCACGGTTGAGGGACAACATCCGCTGCGTTTAAGGCGCCGGAGTAACATTACACGAAGGGCAGGCTTCACGAATGCCTCATGACGTCTTAAAAGTAGCGTCACTGTGCTTGAGCCAAACACTCATTAACATTTTGGCCAATCAGCGTGGCGCGTTACATGACGTGATGCATCACGGCCCTCCATTCCGAGCAATTAACGAGAAGCGTTATACCTGTTACGTTACTCCAACGCCGGCAATGCAGAAGAAATTAAAGCTTACCACGACCAACAGCTAGGCTGCAAATGCTGATACAAGCGCATTCAGTACATGGTCTCTTGCTTAAACTAGCAGACGCGACTTCCTTTGTAAAGTGGCTTCATTTTTTTTTAAAGTATTTGAAATGAACCGATGGTTAGAGTGCGGTTCTCGTTCATCACCGCCGTTCCTAAATAGCAGGTGCTTACACAAGCCAAAACTGAGGCCTGCGACAAAAGGAGATAGATTTACTGTATTGGATTGTGTCACCGTTTACCAAATTAAGTGGCGCGCTCTACCGGCGGGAGTTTTGAGGATCACGAAGGAGCCTCAGAGGATGTTTGGAAGGGCAAGGGTGCAAAGAACGCACAAGCATACTTTGGAAAGCTGATTGCCCAAAAGATCAATACAAAGAATCCGAGTGTGTTTGCAGAAGCAAGATATGTAGAAACGGAAGTCCCGGATACCACCAAAAATAAATATTCATTTCAGCGGAGAGAACCTTGGCACATATACCGTTGCAAGCGGAGATATTCTGACGACACTGTTGTTGTAAAGCGTTTGTATTCCCAAGTAGCTGTGCCTTCTCATAGCGTAACTTTGTCATTGGAGCTCATCTCTCATTATTTGGTCGACGATTTCCTCAAATGGAAGCATCGTGTCAAAATGTAGCCCAGTATGCGTATTTCCAGTGGGTAATGCTGAAAACTTCTCTACTCTGTACCCAAGGTAGTTGAAAAAAGTTTTCGCGTGATATTTTGGGCATTATTTGCACCCAATGCATAAACACAAAAAGATACTGAACTTCCAATACACGTCCATATTTTTTTACGCTTGGACGTTTAATAACAATAACTGACAAAAGAGTGCAACATGAAGTACAATTTTCTGCACTATGCATTTGCGAAATTTCTCATTGAAACTGATAAAAATTAATGGCGATTATGTCCGGATGGATTTCACGGCGAAGCAACTTTAGAGAAAGAAGTTCGTGACACTTAAGTTGTAAGATAGAAAAAAGAAGACAGAAAAATAAACGTCTTCAAAAGCAGAAAGCACCGCATCCTAAAGCATTAGTCAAGTGCACTTTACGCTCTAGCAAACGAACCGGTGGGATGACCACTTTTCTGCCATCACGAAGAACCTGGTTTAGTCAGTGTAATGCATCTGGGGCGATTAGTCTCTCCGGTGGAGCCATCGAGTTGTGCAATTTGTTCTGCCTGCAGTTTCATGGATTCCTTACTTTGCTCTTCCAGCTTGTGCCATTTCCAATTCACACTCATCCCTAGAGAGAGGAAGCTCGCCATCCGTGCATAATTAGAAAATCGAGAAGACCGTTAATTACAGCTCAGCAGGCCGAATTGCTGCAAACGGTCAGAAACTGTTCGAGAGGCAAGCGTGAAACACGCGACTAATCAACTAAATTATTTTTCTTTGAAATTTTCAGTTGTGCTTATTGTCCTAAGAATTATTCTTTACAACGTCGTGTATGCGATTTTGCTTTTCAAAGTAAAAAAAAAAACAATATTTTAGGGAGAGAAACTAGCTGCTTCTGAGAGCTCCTTGTTTACTTCCAGTGCGTTGTTTGATTATGAGAGAATTCATTCCTCATAAAGGTAACTATGTAGGCAGTACCTTCTACTAATGAGGAAATACTGTTTCGTTTTTATTACACACACCTTTCTAATCTTAAAATGTATTAGGCCTAAATAATAAGTGCGCGTCAACACAATGCAAGTAACTACTCAAAATACTCATCCTCGTATTGATGCTAACCACGTCAGACGCGTGATTAAAACACAAGTTTTATGGTTAACAAAGAGCGCTACACAAATAGAGGACGTACCAGGCTAATAAGAATCCCAGCCTACCCGCGACACAATATCTGATGCCAGCCCTAAATTTGTAAAGATCGGAAACATGTGATTGGTGCATGGCCACCACAAATGCGGCAACAATGATTTGGCAGGACCGGTGTGGAGTTGCGTCATGTCAAAGAATTGATTGGAGAGGCATGCAAAACAGCGCGTTAAGTTACCAATTAAGCCTTCGTTAACTGTAGCGCATATTCAAATATTTTGCCGTGCTTAACCCGCCACACTGGTAAATTACTAGGCCCCTTAAAACAAGGCCAGTCCGCCCCTTCTGCAACAGTACACGGGCACCTATTTGAATTCCGCCTTCGTCGAAACGCGCGTTACGCAGCCATTGACCCCGGGTCGTGGGCCTCAGTAGCCGAACGCTTCAACCACTCAGTCTAGATGTAACATGCAGCACACTAAACGTTATCGAAGCTCACTTCACGAAGCGGTACGAGTTTTCCTGTAGTAGAAAGTAGAGTACCTAGCTGCCAGCCAAAGTACAATGCCCTGAATGTTGTGCGCACTTTGCTTACACCGTGTCGCAGCTTGCATCACTAACTACGAACGTCAAACTGCATCGTGGTGGCTGCCGGTGTGTTCAAGCGGGACACAGCATATTTTATTAGGTTTTTTATTGCAGCAAATGCCGAGAAATTCCTCAGCGGCAGACGCCAGCCCTTACGACACTACGAATGTGCAGTAATTCGGTCCAACGAATCACCGCCACCTCGAGCCAACGATAAAAAGTCACGCGATACTGGGCACTGTGGTCCCCGACGCCCATGCATTAGTCGATTATTCATCGCGGCAGCCGAACACGCGATTCAATTCTGCTTTTAAATTATTTTTGTAACGTGAAAATACAAAGATTGAGTGCGATTGTTCTGGTTTCCGAAGGAAAAAGAAGCGAGACAGGAGGAGGCAGGAGGAAGGAATGACGCCGGGTGGTCGAGCCACCTCGATGGTGCGAAGTGCCCCGACCTTAACGAGCCGCTAGCGTGCAGCCCGGGCGGGGCGCCCGAGGCGAGAACGATGTAGACACGGCGACCTTCCCTTTCCTGCTTTTTCTCTCCTGTTCAAATGTGGTAACTGAGTCTCTCTCCCTCTGTCTGGCTGTCATTTTTTTTCTCCCCTGAGCAAACATCTCCCTCCTACCTCCCTCTTTCAATCTCACAATATATACGCCCGTGTCAGATGTCCGGCAATTCCGTGCCTGCACTTGGGCTGACGCTGCCCAGAAGAGGACCCCTTCTGAACGTTGGCGCAGGGGGAGAGGGTTTCGAGAAGGTGACGGTTCCACGCTTCACTGCCGCGGTGATAATTCTTTTCGACAATGTCTCGGATCTAACGCCTACCACCCTCACTGGTGGCTGAGCGGTGGCAGTTTTGTGCTCCGATGTCGCCAGTTTTATGTCAAAATGCCGTGTGGCCGCAATTTCGATGAACGAAAAAGGCAGGAATGCCCGTGCACAGCGATTTGTGTACAAGTTATATGAACCCCGCCTAACTGCGTCCGCTGAAGGAGAAACGCCTCTCCCATATCCCTCCAATTAAAACTGTACTGGGCGAGCCACGGCTATCTCATCCCCGAAAACTGCCTAATCTCATTCGCAGACCTGACTCTCGCCACCCCCAGCTGCGTTTGCCTTCGCTTGGAATCCACACCGTTGCCCGAAGGGACAATCGGTCAGTTTCTCTTCGCATTACACGCCTACCCACATGCCTATTTCTTCTCTATTTTATCTAGGAAATCAATACCCCTCGTTACTTCCCCGAGTCACACTGCTCTCTCCCTGCCTCTTAAAGCTACACTCATCCTTTTCCTTTTGCGGAGCTCGACATTCCGGCCCGCTGAGCAGCCCGAGTGCGGAACTGGCTTCTCAGAGTACAGCACCGTATCAGTGATAACTTGAAGCGAAACTCTATATCAAGTAAGCGGACAAGAGGAGGAGGGAAAATATGAAATCACAAAAAAAAAGTGTTTACTGAGCTTGAATGATGGGAGTCCTCACTCCAGGACCCCAGTGGCCTTGGCGCAGGTGCAGCCAAAGTAACCGGAGCACGCTGCGGCTTTATAACGCTCATTACTCATTACCTAATGGAACTATGCAGTTATGTTATGCGCAACCTGATTATGATGTCCGGTCCAGTCTCTTATGATCAAGTATTATAGCTAGATTTCTGTCGGAACCGACATGAGTGCACTTACAACAAAATGGTGTGCTCCGATTACTTACGTACGCATTTGTATGCCCTTTGGTGTGTAGTACTTTCATATTTCCTCATGCCTGTGTTCAAAAGGCGTGCAAACAGGATTTCATCCACCATTAGAATGAATTCCTATCATATAGGATTTGTTGATACGTAAAGGGGCGCCTGATATTGGCTGTGTTCGCTGGCCGAGTTGTTGTTGTTGTTGTTGCCTAAAAAACGATGACACATACCCATGGGGGGGGGGGGGGGGGAAATGATCGGGTTTTGGTGCAAATCCAAACAGGAAAAACTCATCCAAGTTTTTCTCAAACGGCTCATAAATATAGAGGAACCTGAGAGAAAATAATCAAGAATTTTGAGAGATCTTGAGGAAATCGGAATGAAATGCGAGGAAACTTAGCGGTGTGGGTTGAATAACTAAAGTTTAAAGAATTAATCAAAAAGAAAATATTTTTGAGAGGAAAGTAAAGGCGTCGAGAAGTTCACACAAAAATTTCCCGGTTTCAATAATATCCTTGCGTAGAAGTTGACACACCTGCCTAATGGCATGGCCTTGGGCGGTTGCACCGAAAGAGAGGAGGACAGGAAGAGTAAACAGCAGCCCTAATTGAGCGAGAGAATTTTGCACAAACTGAATTCTTCGTCATGAAAACCGCCGGCCGTACAGGACGAAATGATCTATCGATTCAACGTCCCCGAATGACGCACATAGATTCGACGGAGTGAACTCAGAAGTGGAGAAATATAGATTTAGGCGAGGAATCCTGCAGCACAACAGCGTCATGGAAACCTCACATTGTCTTGATGGGCAAAAACGTACGTTCCGAGACCGCAGCGGTGGCCGAGTGGTTGAGCATCTGCCTCGCATGCGGGAGGTGCGGGGTTCGATCCCCAGTGCCGCCGGGTACCTACCGGTGATACAATGGGTACAAGCTTTTTCCTGGCCTGGTGCTCGGCTAGTAAGGGCTGAAATGCTTGGAAAATTGGTCTTTGACCCCACCTTGAGTAATCGAAAAATACCTTGTGCCATGGCGCTCTTTGGCCACAGACGCCCTTGCGCCATAAAAATCCATAATCATCATCATCAAAACGTATGTTCCATGGAAATTATACATTTCTGAAATCCCCTGTACCAAGGATGGGCACATGGCTCAGGTAATGGTGTAATTGGTAACGTTCATAACGGGACGGGGTCAGCAGAGTGAGGTTCGGAACTACATAGGGAGCAGGCCTATTGATTGCTGATTTTGCTAAGAAATCAGCCATCGAATTTGAAGTAATAACACAGTACCCTAGAATCCACTGAAAATGAACCTCTTGGACATGAAGTGGCACGAAGTACATAAGGGATTGGTAAAAGAGTTTAGTTGCCGAACATTAAAGCGCTGCCAATACTGGGAGAGAGTCCGAGAGAATGATAACTTGAGAAATATTGTGGGGAACTTTTTGAAGGGCCAAACCAAGAGCGAGAAATTCAGCAGGAAAAATCGGTGTATAAACAGGGACCCGGATTGAATAAATACAATCTAATACGTGGGAATAAACACCTACTGATGCCTTTTCGCCTAGTTGAGAGGCACCTGTGAAAATAGCAGCATGGCTCGGATACTGTAACAGATAGATATTTCACCAGAAGACCGTTAACACAATGGCAGATAAGCACTTTGCATATAGCAGTAGCGTATGATCGAAGCAAACAGCTGGTGCAGCCTGCACATTGCTAACGCATTGCACGGACCTAAGCGAGATTGCAGTTTTGGACAACAGGTGCTCAGTGAACACAAATTGAGGCAGTTTGCAAAGCGCCAATGCATTCGCCGCCCTTGTAGTTTGCCCTTGGATTCTTTCGGACGGAATGGCGTCAGTTACATCCCAGTGGCGCTTGTACCCATTGGAGACGGGACTCATTGGAGACGGGGCCCTAAATTCTTTGCCGATGATCGGCACAGAATGCCCCTACGGTCAAAAGGGCGTACTTAAATGATCTCCAGGTGGCGGCTGGTAAAAACCTTCAGCTGCTCCTGAATCATTTTAGAATGTTTCATATTTAGGGCGCCGTCTCCAATGGGTACAAGCGCCACTGGGATATCAGTGACTCCATTTCGTCCGAAAGAATCCAAGGGCAAACTTTGGGACGGCAGGTTGGCGAACCAGGAAGAAGGACCCCACCCGGAGAGGCTAAAGACATTGCTCGATGCCTAAGGGTACATTAGACCTAACTATCGGTACAGCAATAAAAAAAACACACCTGTCCAAAACCCCAACACGTGGAACGGCTTCACCAGAGGAGGCAACAAGCTCAAAGACGGGAGCAGCGGCAGGAACCGGCAGGCCTCAGTACAGCCGCGGTGCAGCGGTGCGGCCAATGTAGTGGCCGAGTCGGTCGGTCGGTCGGTCGGTCGGTCGGTCGGTCGGTCGGTCGGTCGGTCGGTCGGTCGGTCGGTCGGTCGGTCGGTCGGTCGGTCGGTCGGTCGGTCGGTCGTCGGAGTGGCCAAGAGACAGGCGATTAATTGCTGGATACAGGAAAGTCTTGATGGGAAAAGGAGTAGTAATAGAATGTAGGCTGATAGATTGGAAGACGCAAGGAAAGGGGTCCTGTTAACTTGGAGATCGAAGACGGGACAATGGCTTAATGTGCATAATAGTATACAATGCCTGTAGTGTTTCAATGTCGTACTGACTGAGAGCGGGAAAAAGAAATTAGAATGGGACTCGCTGCGTTTTTTGAAGGAATTATTGCACAGCAGAGCGCACACTCCTGTCGCTTCGTCCCAGCAAAGAAGCGCCAATGGAAAGAGCAACCGCAGAGGACACAGGCAAGCGCGGTTGATGAAACTGAATTTGCAAAAGACGCTTTTTCAAATGAGAAAATCGGAGGCAGAACAGCAGGGAGTGATCTATTGTCTCAGGTTCAGCCCAAAAGGGCACAATGGGGAAACCGCCTGGCCATATCTGTGAAGGTAGAAATTTAGAAGGGGAACCCGGCAACGTAAACGCGTGATAGAGACCTCTAGTCTGCGCGAGCGCCAGTCTTTGCTACTCCAAGGATGCAGAAGATGGCCGAGTTTGAGCTGAACGCTACGATGTTTCCTTTGTCTTCAGCATGCTGGGCACAACATCTTTATGGGCGTCGCACTTTCTTCCTTCGTTGACAAAGACTCTCAGAGAGGTCAAATAGTGTTACGGGAATAACAGGGCTTCAAACGCGAAACGAGGAAAACTTATGTTTAGGCTGAAGGACAGCCGTGTGCCGTGAAACGAGCTGTTCGTTAATTAAGCTCGCTGATATGGTTAAAATTGGCATAAGGTTCATTGTAGTGGTGCAGCATTTTCTGTCTGAGAGGAACTGTTTTTCATAGGCCACCATAAAAAGATCAACTATCCAAAGACGTAACTGACGGGGTGACGTGGGCGATACTCTGCCTTTTAGATCGATTTTGGGAGGCTAGATCGCGAAGCCAGCGGATTCGGCAGGTTTTATCAACATTTGAAAGGGTTGCGTCTAGGGATGCAACTTTATGAGTATCCCCAGCAAAGGAGAGAATGGTGTCTAGGGTGTAGACAGAGAGAGGGATGAGCATAGAGAAGGGAAGATGGCGTTGAACCTGTGGACTCGTGTCGTGCAGTGTTGAAAGCGTAGGTAAACAACGGGAAGAAGCGGCCTCAGTTCTTGTGATCGAAGTCAACGTACATTGAGGACATATTGCTTATATTTTGTTTTTGCGCTCGCTGCCACAGTTGCTTTGTGCATAATATGAAGTAGAACGTCGAAAGGGGGGAAGCTCAGTAACGAATAAACTGTTCCCCGATGTCGGCAGTTAAAGGGTGACATCGGTCGCTAATGACCACTGGTGGATGCTCGTGGAGGATAAAAAGGAATCGGAGGATGAAAATGGGCACCTCATATGCGGTAACCGAGGACAGAATAGCCGTCTCACAATACATGATCAAACAGCCAACACAAACAACAATCGACCTGTTCTCTGTACAGGATCTGTGCAATGGGACAAAAAGGCCAATGCCTACTTTCCCTAATGGTACTCGAGGTGGTGCCACCCGCGAAGCTGACCTGGAGCAGCGCTGGTAGGCTTATAACTTATAACGCTGGCACTGAGTGTAGCTAGTGGCCCAATGCATCACAGAACCTAGAAAGCCAGTCCCACAACCACACCATAAAGTGTGTGTGTCATAGCTTTGTATTGCTTTTTTCCCAGTCGTTCAGTGTTAGTTGCTATGGCACCGATACTCTAAAAGGACAGCTCGACAATCGCGTCGTCTTCTTTCAATTTCTGCTCCTCATTTTTCTCTGTTATTTGCAAAACTATTTTTCACCATTCCAGTGGTACACATCGCTCCTCAGGTCCCCTTCAAATTCTCTACGACTTACCCGCTGAAATGCTTGAAAAAAAGAGAACTGCCTTTGCATTTACTAGCTTTCATTATTTGACAAAAATAATTGATACTACAATTATCCAGCATTGAAAGTAGCCTGGACAAAGCTTTAAAAGAGTCCTGAAAGGAAAAAGAAATAATTTGGAAGAAAAGAACGCCTTTCTTCCATGTTTTCGCCTTAGGAATACCAGTGTCCTCTAGCTCGCGGTCATGAACTATTTCAGGACCGGGAAGCATTCACTGCGTGCCTTCTTTTTCGTGCTCTCGTTTTCAATTTACGAAAGGTTTGTTGCTGCTCGCAGTTTTTTTTTTAAATTTTCTAAGCCTGTCTACCCTACCCTAAACAGAACAGCTCTTTTCCGCATTTCCTTCCCGGAAGCCAAAACTCCGCATTTTCCTTCGTTAATTTTCTGCCGCAGTTTTCCTTGTTCCGAAACGGAAAACCGTGCGCCAAGCATTTCTTATTTTTCTTTCACTCTGTTCATCAATCCAGCCTCGTGTTGCCGTTTTTTGTCATCGTCGTGTGACCCTTTCGCTGTCCCTTCAAGTCGATTTCCAATTTCAACCGCTTTCGATCAGAACTTGAAAATACCCAACCCAAAATATTGTAGAGAACCACGGTGGTATTGGCCTTTCGTGTGGAAAGGTAGACAAAGAAGGAATTCCGAAGTTCTAAACATTCGTCCTACGGCTCTCTGGGTAAAGAGCTGCACGTGGGTCACTCCGCAACAGTCGTTGAACCGAGGAACGAACAAGATGAAAAATAAAACATCAAAATTTAACGGCAACATGTGCGCCAAGCTCACTTTTGTCGTTCCCACCGCAGGCACGCAAGGGTGAAATTTCCGAACGCTGGCGTGTGGACTCAAGTTTTGCTGACGTGCACACATGCGCGGGCTGAAAAGTAGCCTTCTGACTCTCTTGCAGACACTGGCCTATGCATCGTGCAAGTTCGTGTGCGTGTTCATCGCGTCCACCGACCTCAGCAGATTGGGTGATTTTGAGCAGAATCCGGCACGAACTGTCCTGCACGCATTAAGAGTACACTCGTGCTTTCTCGCAGCACTGTTCCGCATTCAATCTTCAAATGACTCCGCTCCCACTTTAAGCGCGGCTCAAGTTACTTAGCTGGCTGGAAAAATTTTGATTTTCTTTAGGAAAACATTAATTAATAAAACCGCGAAATCCTTGATTTTATTTACACTTATACTTAACTCATACGTTTATATTTCACACGGTATTACATGAATTTCGGTCATTTTCTTTTCACCACCTACACATGAATTTTGGTTTGGACATCGAACTCTTGTATGTCTTCGACGTCGTCGCATTATTGCTTTCAACTCTGATATATTGATTATTGCATTTATTTAGCAAATAGTTCTTTTGCTATTCGCTCAGAAAACTATAATACCCCTTCTTGTATCGACGCGTTCTTTAATTCATTTGTTTTATTGTGCTTTATATCACTCGAACAATATGCCTCTACTCTACTTCAGCTACGCTACCCTTATGCCACTTTTAATTCAATTCAATTCTTTTTATTATCATTTCTTCAGTACAGTACATAACATCACTGTCTGGATCCTTAGCCAAAGGCTAGTTATGGATCCATGCAATAAAAGCAAAGAGATTAGTGAGGGCAAATGATTTCTACTGCATGCCAAAATAATACACATAAGAATGGTGGAAAAATGCAAAGCGTACAAGCAAGATGGTTCAAATTACAGAAATACAAGAGGGCTCATGACAGAAAAACATATGTAGACAGGAACAGCATTTTTTATACAAAATAAACGGAGTTGCCTTAGAAGTGATTATTCAATGACATATGAATGGCAAACCCAACATAGACACTACAGAGAATAATAAGAGACAATCACTTAGCGATTTGCATTGTAAATCAGGTAATTATTTGTGACAGAAAAAAGGTCTTTAGTGAAATATAAGGATTGGACGTTGCAAAGACTGCACAGGGGATTTTATTCCAAGTTTTTACCCCTTGATACTCGAAGCGGCGCTGATCATAGTCATTGCGTGATGTAGGAACCAGAAATCTTCCCTGTGCTGCTGAACGGCTGTTAGTTGCGGCTCTATGGAATGTGTTCAAAGGAAAGGGGGAGGTGCCGGAGAGGACTCTTAGTACGAGTAGTGCAACGCGAAAATCTCGAAGCTGCAATGCCGGCATTATTTGGAGTCTAAAAAACAAAGGGCGAGAAGGCGTATATGGTGTTGTGCAAGTCATTATTCTCAGTGCCCGCTTCTGCAGGCGTAAAACAGGTTCAATGTAAGTGATGTAAGTGAACCTCCATGATTCTATACAGCAAGTTAATTGGGACTGAAAGAAGCTAAATTATATTGTTTTTAGTGCGTGTATTTCGAAATGTCGCCGAGCTTTGGCCAGAACGAAACATGCATAAGATAGTTTGCTACGCAATTTTTCGATATGCGGTTTCCAGTTTAATGCAGCGTCTAAGGTTACACCCAAGTACTGAATAGTCTTAACTTCTTCAATTTCTTTTTCTCCTATCGTTATTGCGGAGCAGGTATTCTGGTATTTTTTATAAAAGGATGCAAATATAATATATTTACTCTTGCCTATGTTCAAAGTGAGTCTATTTGTTAAAAACCATTTATTGACTCTCTGAAGTTCTGAGTTTAAAGTATGCGTGGCTGTTTCAACGGAATTAGCGGTCACCGACAATGAAGTGTCTTCGGCGTACATAATGGCACGGGTATTTATTAGGCAATCGGGTAAGTTGTTTATGTAAAGTGTAAAAAGTATAGGCCCCAGTACTGAGCCCTGCGGAACACCTACGGAAATAGAACGCGAACTTGACGCGTGTTCGTCAATAATAACACACTGCCGTCGCCCAGTTAAATAGCTTCTAAAGAAATCGAGTGATACACCTCTGAACCCATATCGTTCTAGTTTCTTGCATAAAATATCGAGATCCACAGTGTCGAATGCCTTCTTAATATCCAGGAATACACCAACAGAAATATTGTTATTATTGAGTGCTTCATTAATTGAGTCAGTTATAGAAAGCACAGCCGTGGTGGTCGATCTAAATTTCTGAAAACCATGTTGGGACGTTGACAGAATTGCATTTTTTGTCAGGAATTGCGTAAATCTTTTAGCCAATAGTTTTTCAAACAGAGTGTTGATACAGCTAAGGATTGAGATCGGCCTATAGTTTCCGAGTTCATTAGGATTCCCACTTTTGTAGATAGGGACTACCTTGGCGAGCTTCAATATATCAGGATAGATGCCGGACAGAAACGCTTTATTAAATAAAGATGCTAAGGCGGCAGCTAGGACGCCACTGTTGTTTTTAATTATGGAAACCGGAATACCATCGAGACCCGTGGCCTTAGTAGCATCCATTGAATTAAGTGCACTCATTACTTCGTCACTGCTTATTTCTATAAAATCGAAGGTCTTTTCAAGATACTCAGGCAGAGAAGGTTTGTCTGTGAGACCCATACTTAAACGTAAATCAGCACCCACTGAGCAGAAATGATCGTTAAACTGATCTGATAGCAGGTGTTTATCTGGGGAAAGGGCCAGGTCAGGAAGTATTCGGTTTGATGGAGTAGGCTGAATTATCGAGTTCACTGTAGCCCAGAGTTTCTTAGAATTGCCGGCGCATGCGTTTATTTGGTTACTAAAATATAGCTTCTTCTGTACACGCATGGTAGCAACAGCTTTATTTCTATGAATCTTATACTGAGCACTATAATATGCGTTCCCTCTGTTTTGTTTCATTTTGGTGTGCCAGTGGTCGCGCGTTTTTATCATATTTAGCACAGCTGCTGTCATCCAAGGGCACACTGGATGTGTATAGTACGTTTTTTTCTGCGTAAAACTACAATCATTTATCACAGCTTTGATTCTATCGACAAGGCTGCAGCAGTGTTCATTGGCATCATATCGGCGAGGTCTGCAAAGCTCATTTCAGAGAGCCTGAGTGCGCATTTTTGATAGTCAATTTTCTTCCTAAGCTCGCATGTGCTGTCAGAAGTTCTACGGCTATCTCTAACGTCTACGCGGTATAAGAAGGCAATCGCGAAGTGATCTGCCACTGCTGTATCATATGCCCCAGCCAAATAACTAGGTGGCACGAAATTGCATATCACATGGTCGAGGCATGTCGAGCTGGAACCTGCGATTCGGGTCGGAGTAGAGATAAGATTCGTAAATCCATATGAAAATAACAGGTCAGTGTATTCGCTTTGGTTGGCACCTAAAGTATCAATATTAGTATCGCCGACGATGATTGCTTTTTGTTCTTATCGGTTACGTGTATAAAAACAGATTCAAGATCATTCACAAACTTACTACGATCTGTGTGGGGGGCTCTATAAACAACACCAACGATGACACCCTCAAGTTCAACAAATAGAAATTCCGAACTGCTACTGACGGATGCGTTAAGATACGGATAGTCGCAGTGTACAAGGGTCTTTTTAATGCACAAACCTACCCCTCCTTTTCGATTGTTCGAAATGCGGGGACGGGACAGAAATACATAATTGGGAATGTTATAGCTTTCACCGGGCATCAGCCAGGTTTCTGTAATGGCTATAACATCGTAAAGAAAGCTGTGCTCTGCTAGAAACGTACAAAGGCCGTCAAAATTTCTAGCTACGCTCCTTACATTGCAATGCAGTATGGTGCGTGATTCATTTAACGTGAGAAATTTATGAGTGGTTCGCACAGTCAGCATTTTGAATGAACTAGACTATAAGGCCGAGGTCGGCCTCTGTAGAAATTCGGATCACGTCCGAGTTGTCTGCTTTTCGCGCCAAGATCCGGCCACGGGATACCCATGCATACTTCCAGTTGTGAAGTTTCTTCGCCGCTATAGCCCTAGCAAGCAACACTTTATACTCTGGGCAAAGATGTTCGTTTACGAACACGGATGTTGATCCAGAAATGCCAAGGTCCGATGTGATTAAGCGAGTTTTTTTTGCCGATTCGAGCAGTTTATCACGGGCATCACTTGACCTGAACTTAACGATGATATTCGATTTGTTCCTGTCTTTTGTTGGCACTCGATGCACGAGGTCAATATCGTTCACCGTTATTTCCGCTCCCACCTTCGTGGCAAGAGCGGAGACAATGCCTGTCAGTGACTCGCTGTCAGTAGTAGGGATGCCTTTTAACTTAAGGTTATTTCTGCGACTGTACTGCTGAAGTTCAGTTAGCTCTGCTCTAGTACGCTGCAGCTGTTTCGAAAGTTCACTGTTTTCATGCTTTAGATACTTCTGCTCTTCCTTAAGCTCGCTTATCTCCCGACGTGCCTCGGCCAGTTCTTTCTTAAATTCTTCAAAACTTTCATTCATAAATTCGACTGATCCCCGCAGGGTGCCAAGCTCATGGTTCAGGTTACTTCCCAAGGCTTCCAACTTGCTGTTAAGCTTCACAAGAAAACTTCCAACTTCTTTCACAGTAGTTGGAGCCTTGTCGAATAGCTTTTCTCTCTTTTCTTTCCTGTTAGACGCGGTACCGGACCCTTCATCATCACTCATTGCTTTAGGACGACCCAGGCACAAACTACAAAATGTATGTACAAGTAAAGAGTATTACAGACCTGTAATACGAAAAGTAGGATGAGCGTCGGGCCGATGCGTTCGTGCCTGAATCGTCCTCAGCAATGCTTCGTCCAGGGTCAGGAGTTCAGCTTTTATACGCCCCGCTGCATCAGTGCGCCACAGTCGGAGAGCTGGAGTATGCGCACATGCGCCGACGCAGTAACCACTGGGCCCGGTGTGACGAAGTTAGTAAAAGCCAGCAAGTTGCGTTGGCAATCGTTGGCACGTGTTGGCGAACCGGGAAGCCGCGACGGTGATCCAGACAGCCGGGCCAGCTGTAATACGAAAAGTAGGATGAGCGTCGGGCCGATGCGTTCGTGCCTGAATCGTCCTCAGCTGACGAGGGACACGTTCCTCAGCTGACGAGGGACAGCGCTGACGAGGGACACGTTCCAATTTCCAGCAGAAGTCATGCCAAGCTTGTATGTATGGAGGGTCGACAACGCCCCACAGTTAGAAGCATTTGCAGAGACATATGCGCAACCTTCGGAGCAGGTATTGCAGAACTGCGTCTCGCTTACCGCTAATGGAAGTATATAGAACTGGAAACTATCATATTCATTTGCTACTGCTACTCCTTCTTCTTCTTCTTCACGTATTCCTCCAAGCTCTCCTGTAAAACATGGATGACCTATCCTCGCACCCATCCCGCTAGTAGTAGAAGCAGTGATTGTTTTGTGAGTTTATGGGTAGTTATGAATGGTGGAGAGTCTAGCCTGAAATGACGAAGCAATGACTAGAGACTTCTGATGACTCCATGCAGCCAAGAGAACATGAACCAAGAAAGAAATAAACACGTGAGATTGCTGGGTGCGCCCCCTCCCGTGTACGGCACTAAGGGACAGAAGCAAAACAAAAGGTTTGCGATGGTAGAAAGGACTCAGGCTCTAATCGTACGAATGGTAAAATAAGGCTCCAAAAAACAACACTCGCATCGGGTCGTCTAATACGGATTACAGCAATACATCAGTACCTTTCTTCATTCTCAAGCCGGTGTCTGCGTCGCTATTAATTCATGTTCTCTCCGGTTTACGGCGCCACCGGCCGGTTTTGATATTCACTTCGTCATTTTAGGTTAGCTTGATGATGATGATGCATTTTACTGGCGCAATGGCAGCTTTTGCCAAAGAGCACCATGGCACAATAAGCATTTTAGTCTACAAAATGTGAGGTAAGAAGGCCTATTTCCAAAGCATTTCATCCCATATCAGTCAAGCTCCCGGCCATGGGGTAGCGTGTACCCATTGTTTCATCGGTGATTATCCGGCAGCACAAAGGGTTGAACTCCGTTCCTTCTGCAAGCTAGGCGGATGCTCAAACTACTGGGCCACTGCTGCGGTTTCAGGTTAGCTTGTCCACGACTGCAACATCAGCGTGGGTACAAAATGCCGACAGAACATTGCTGTCGCGCAACCAAAAAACATAAAGGCGCTCCGGTGGCTCAGTGGTTAGGGTATTCAGCTGCTGTCCGGTGGGACACTTGTTCGATCCCGGCCGCGGCGGTCGCATTTCGATGGAGGCGAAATGATGTAAGCCCTGTACTGTTCGATGTCAGTGCATGTTAAAGAACCCCGTGTAGTCGAAATTATCCGGAGCCCTCCACTATGGCGTCCCCCATAGCCTGAGTCGCTTTGGGGCGTTAAACCACCATGAAATAAAAAAACACAATTACTCCACTGCAAAAAATACAGACATGGCGTATTAACACCTCAGCTTAACAGTCCTCACGCCATGAATGTGAGGCTCAGATGCACTAATAGCCAGTCTGCTTTACGGAAAACCTAGTTGATCGGCTGCCCCATATAAATTCGATTCGAGAATTCGATGCTCGCTATTATCTGTCGAAACATTTATTGCTGTTCATCACTAGATGTAATCAAAATTGCCTTAATGACTGTTCATGGTTTTATATTACATGTTTTATAAAAGAGTGACCCCAGAATGCGCACCTCAACCCTTAGGGCGCGTTTCTCGGTTCCGCCCTCGCTGTTTCTTGTGACATGTCCTTCCAGCTCAAAATTATCTCTACGCGTTATTCATCACTGAAGCAAATTCAATGTTTTGGATTAGAACTGTTATATGCGCAATTTATTTTGTGTTCTGCTTTAACCCACCACCTTCCATTATGTGTTAAAAAGATTTTGAGGGTTTCGGGAGAATCTCTACGCAGACCCGCCAGAAAATATGCCTGTCCGATTACTCTCACTAAAAAAAAGGTAAATGTAGAAGCAAAGGCACTGGTATGGGCACGGCCACACCCCAGATTCGGTGACGGCGTGTACACATTACTATATGCAGGATCGGTTAAATATGGCTGTGAAAAATTGGTTTCTGCTAATGTTGTGATTTTTCCCGTCGTGTGCATTGCCTGCATACATCTTCGTGTGCTAGTTTAAAGGGACTATGCAATAAATTTAATTGAGGTTACATAAAGCCGACGTGAGATTGGCATTCGATCACTCGTCACCGCAGCGCACGAATTTTTGAGCTAGCATCCAATAACAACCAAGATATAGACGATTAAAAATTACACTCCTCCTCTTCCCCCTCAACTCGTACACGAGGAGCACCAGAAAAAAATAAAGAAAACAGCTCTGGGACTGGGCACCGCCTATGAACACTTCATCCGCTGACTTTCGGTTTGCAACTTCCGGTTGTCGCATCCAGCGCCCCAGCAGCAGCATCGGCAGCGTCTCCGCGGTATCTCTTCGCCTTTCTTGATTGCGGCGCGCGTCGGATTCTTTGGCTTGTCGTCTGTTGTTGCGGACGAAAAAGACATTGCGGGTGGCTCCGGACCTCCCGGGATAAAGAGGCGGCAGGGGTAAATTGAAACCATATGCGCGAAGGCAATGCCCTGGCTCGCGCTTTCCCGAGGGGCTCGCGCGGCGGCACGAGCAGACTACTTTCACGGCTACCGGAAGTGTGCCCATGACGTCGTGGCTGCCGTGGCTCCAGCGAATGACAGCGTGCGGTGGCCTGTCAACGCCACAGAGCTAGTGACGTCTATTTTCACGATTTTATTTGCAAAATTCGTCACTACGAGAACACCAATCGGCCCGCGAGTTTTGAAAAACACGGTTTATAAAAATTGATAATTGCCGGCTCAGTTCCGAAGACTCATACTTAGTGTAAATGCTCCTTAGCATCATTTCTAAGCATTGAAAACATATTACAAGCGACTTTTAATTCATTGCATAGACCCTTTAACAAGTCTCTTGCATACATTCGTTCATTTGGTACATCTGTGTAGCTTCATAATTACCGAAGCTATATTGTCACCGAAAAATGTAGGGTGACACAAAAGGGGCTTTTAATGGGATGGCCAAGACGACCAGCAGCGCGCTTTCGAGCGGGAGCGTCGTCTCCCTCGCTCCCACAGGAGCCCAGTCATGCCGCTCGGCCGCATGGCGGCGCTTGCAGAATGTGAGCAGTGTGGCATTATTAAACATGCTATTTTGCGTAAAAAGGCTTGATGAACAATTCCTTTTTTTGCGGATAATTAAAGGCTTTTTTTATTACATTCTGTCACTGTTCAGTAATCGCGTGGTCTTTCCTCCAGCGTTTTCTTGCTGATCCTGAGTGGGAAATGAGACCACTCGAAACCAGGCGCTTTTGCTTCACAGACTGACTAAATGGCAAGTTGGAATAAGGCCGTTTATCGTCGACACACAAATATTCAAAAGATTCCCAAAATTGTTTAATGTCTTCGGCCGTCGGTTAATGTCTACTGTTCGGTGCAGGACTGATTACGCCACAGTGTTCTTTATATATAAAGTCTTGTTGTCCGGTCCGTATGTCTGAAAATGATGCTGATCGCAAAAGTTTGTCTGCCGTTGAGAACGTGTCTGCTCGTTCGTCGCTTCGTTTTTATCAGCATGCTACCACTATAGACAAATTTAGTTTGTTTGTGTTTTTGCTGCATGTGCGCGAGGTTTAGCGTCCCAAAGCGAGTCAGGCTATTAGGCACGCCGTGGTGGAGGGCTCCGGTAAATTTCAGCCACCTGAGGTTTTTTGACGTGCACTGACGTCACACAGCGCACGGGCTTCTAACATTTGTGACATTTCTAAAGTTATCATTGTGTCTGCATGCGTTAGGTTTTAACAGAACACTTTCAAAAGCCAGAACAAGTCGTCACTCACCCACGGCGTCTCTCACGCGTAGGTAAGTAAAAAGTGTGCCGTGCGCAGCACGCCCACAGGTAGGGATCAGCAATTCACGCAGAAGAGGTTGCCATCGCCCTGGCAGCCTCCGACTCCTCCTCCAAATACATAATCACCGACTCGCGAGGGGCTTGTCGAAACGTCGAGCAAGGGTGGGCTACTCCCTTGGCTTATCGCATCTACCAAAATTGCAGCCTAGACTCAGATCCTGCGCACCGATCTCTCGTTTGCGCTCCACGTCACCAAGGCCTCCGCGGAAACGAAGCAGCTGACGCCGCCGCCCACGCGCTCTCTCTACAGGCATTTCCCACGGGACCCGACGCTGACCAGGACTCCGATTTCAATCCGGTTTACACATTTAAGGAAATATGCGATTATTACAAATCCACGCATCAAACTCTTCCCGCCCCGTGCAAAGGGCTGGGGAAGGCCAACGAGCTGGTACTTCTGTGCCTGCTCACTAACACGATGCTGTGCCCGGCAACTCTAAGGCATTTCGATCCTCAATTCGACGGGCGGTGCTCACACTGTGGGGAGGTGTCTGACACCTACTACATGGTGTGGGCCTGCCGGCAGAACCAATCATTACCCCCTATCCCAAACCCCACCCGAGAGGACTGGGAGGCGACCCTGTCCGGCTGCTGCACCCTCGAGGCCCAAATGGCCTTAACGCAGCGCGCTCGGGCTGCGGAAACCTCCAATGGGGCGCCTGACTAGGCATCCCACCTAGTGGTTGTAAGGGCACAACCCCCAACACCCCTCTCTATGATTACATAAATGTTTTCACCACCACCAACCACAGGTGGGACAGTGAAATCCGAGGGAAACTCGGGAGCAAAACAGCTGAAGGAAGGAGATTGTCGCTACTTTGAAGATGAACAGTGTTTCAGTAACAAACACTTGTGTAGGTGTGCACTGGGAAAGGGATTTACCATGCTTTCTCCTGAAGGAGAGTGGCAACGCCTCAACCCGGTAGTTTCGAAACACATTACCTGATGACGTGCCGCCTGGCTTTTCTTTTTCATGGAACCCGACTCGGGTTGAGTCCTACGAAATAACGAATGCCGTAAACTCTCTAAATTGGCCCTCAGACAACACCGTAGAACAGAAGAAAACGCCCGTTCCCTTAAAACATTGCCATGCTTCGGCTTACCCTGCATTTGCTGTCGTCGTCTGCAGGGCTTATTACATAGAACTTGGCCATTCGTCCTGAGAACTAAACGGTGTATTGGTATGTATGTTTTTTTGGTCAAGTTTCGGCAAGGAACTGTTCAGTCCTTGTTCTAGACATATTCTGTATCCTAACCTAACATTATACAGAGCATGACTGTTACCATTTGTTAGGCGGCGCCCATCTACAGCAGCCCGCTCAAGCTCAAGAGCACAGCTTTTTCGGCACTCCCGGCACAAGTTGCCTTCATGAGACACACGTTGCATTTCAACGAAGAACTGTGTGCGATGGCCCACTAGTTTTTCCTTCCGCGAATATATCTTTTCTTTTTGACTACGAACGGAGGAAATTCGGCCCGAGGGGAGGCGTGCGATCAGCGTTGCAGGAGATCGAGGAGATAAGTAAGCCCGGTGCGGCGCAGAGGCGCCGGGATGAAAATTCGCCGCAAGGCATCGGGCGTCGCGTTCATTCCCACACGACCCGGCGAAAGAACACACAGACATGCGCGCGCCCGTCTGTTAGAAGGGGGCTGCTTCCCCGAAGCAAATACGCACGCGTCTACGAGAATAAATTGTCTGGAGGGGAAAAAAACAGGTCTCGCTGCTACTATCGGCACATTGTTCTCGACGTTAGCGCAGCGTGAGGAATGGAGCGGCTGCGAACGCCCCCAGGCGGAGCGAAGAGCGGCAGTAGAGGGGTGGTACGCATTACACGAGTACACCAGACATAAACGGGCCGAAGAAAGAAAGCACGCAAAGTTCCAACAAGAAAACAGAAAAGTAGGAACCTTTAGGTGCCCCGATTAAAAGAACTAGCAGCAACTGCGTCAAGATACGAAGAACTGAGCGAAGAGTTGATGCCGCTTGGTGTGGTTCAATGAGGGCGAGAGTTCTACACCACAGTGCCTGTTCGGGGTGCATTGCTTGTAGGGTTTCTAGCATCGTTCGGTATTACGTATAACACATAACATGCTTAAATTAGTAAAGCAACGGGAAGATATAGCTGTGCACAATTTATTCATGGCAAGTTAAACAAGCAGCCTAAGTTCGAGGGTGCAATGCATGCACATGTTTTGTCTCCGGAACTCAGTGTACATGTGGGCCAGCAAGTATGTTTCAAATCTTAAAATCAGTTGCTGGGCGAGTTGGTACTTATGTTTCACTGGCTGTGGCAGTAGCATCAGGGCTATTGCGGTATGATTCTTGGTGCAGTGGCGAGCAAGCGACGTGTGCCTGTTCTGGTTTACGCCTTCGCGCTTGTTCGTAAATTGGCTATGAAATAGAAGGTACAGTACGCACGATGCTAGCCAGAAAGCCGTAGTCTTTGCTTCAAGTAGGGATGCAGGCGCTTGAAAACGCTTGCTGCGTCCTTTTTGCTGGTCCATCGCAAACTGATGCGAGCAGTTATCAATAGAGGAACTGCCAAAATTTCTACACGGCTTCCAGGCGGCTTCGGCGCAAATCACAACGGCGCACTTTACCCCGGAGAACCGGAGAAAGTTCTTTTGACGGCTCATACTGTGGAAGAATTAAAGGAGTGCAGGAAGTATTTACCGGTGCTTTAAAGCCAACGTTGACCTCAATCTTACCTTACAGGCAAACCGTCGAATAGCGACATAAGCAGTCTTGACACCCTTTAATCAATGAAAACTGTTATAGTTATGCGTGTTTAGCGTTCGAAGCTATACGTGAGGCTACGAGGGACGCCATAGTGTAGGGCTCCGGATTAATTTCGACGGCCATCTTAGGATAGTTAACATGGGCTGACACCGCATAGCACTCCGGTTGTCTTGCACATGCTCGATCGATATAAGCCCGCCGCTGTCGGGATTAATAATAATAATTGGTTTTTTGGGGGAAAGGAAATGGCGCAGTATCTGTCTCATATATCGTTGGACACCTGAACCGCGCCGTAAGGGAAGGGATAAAGGAGGGAGTGAAAGAAGAAAGGAAGAGACAGGTGCCGTAGTGGAGGGCTCCGGAATAATTTCGACCACCTGGGGATCATTAACGTGCACTGACATCGCACAGCACACGCTGTCGGGATTTTATCCCGCGATCCAGGGTTGAGGGTCTAAGTTATGAAGAGTAAAACCTGAAAGAAGTAGAGGGTGTGAGAAGTGCAATGTTTCAAGTGCGCCTTAAGCAAGTTCACATGCGCGCACTCCTCATTAAGGAGACCTACTGACTAGCACTGCTTGCCTTTTATCGACTCTCCAACACAGGAACTGCCGCAATAAATAATGCAAACGCTCTGAGCGATAGCCTTTCACTATTGCGGCGCTAATAAAGCTCCGGAAGGAGCCCGAGACGACGAGCTTGCCTATCTTCACTGTTGTTGCTGAACCCAGCCGCGCATAGAGGCGTCAGCTGTCACCGTGCCCATTAACGCTAAGGCCTGTACTATGGCAAACGCACTAACGGGTAACGTAGTACGTCCGACAAGTGCACTCACCAGCAAGCGGGACTCTCGCAGCCGTTGGATTCGTAAGTGCTGTCCGCAGTCACGATGGAAGGGCTGGTTGCCGAAAGCCTATTTGGCACGGAAGATTAGCCGCGCCGGACAGTCAGCGCAGATCACCTGTGGCGCGCGTGCCTAATCTCTGCGCACACAAGGCGGCCGGCCAGAAGATTGGATGGTGGGGGACAGCAACACCACTGCGCTATATGTTTTCGACCAGATCCGAATCACCCGTGTTCTAATATTTGCGCTGCGGATGCCCCCCCTCCCATTCCTCCTTCCTTTTCAGCTGTTGTTGGAGCTTCGCATTGTGATTTAGTCTCTTCTGCGGAAGTGCATTTTCGCTAAAGAATCAGTGGCGTTTCCGTACAGCTTCTGAACCCAAGGTCGCAAGGTCTAGTACCTGCCATATACAGCGGCCACATTTAGAACGAGGTGAAGAGAAGAGAAACAAATAAACTGCGTATGTGCTGTGTGTTGTCGGTGCGTGTTGTGGAGCCCCATATGGTAGAAATTAATATGGAGTCTCCCTCTACGGCATCCCACACAGTCCCCTTACACCGCCGGGACTTTAAACGTCTTCTCAACAGTGAACGCAACTTGATGTTGTTCTGATAATCCAGTTATTAGGCGACAGGTGCGGACAAGGTCACCCACGGCTGTAATGAAGCGACGGCTA
The DNA here is from genome assembly GCF_052857255.1 of Amblyomma americanum. NCBI lineage: Eukaryota > Metazoa > Arthropoda > Arachnida > Ixodida > Ixodidae > Amblyomma > Amblyomma americanum. The sequence continues at coordinate 215,853,525 of NC_135499.1, read as the reverse complement.
AATTGAAGAAATCGCAGGCCTCCTTTAAATTTGTTATGACGAGGTGGTTGAACTGCATTTCAACCGCTTTGCCAGAATGCGGCCACAGAGCGATGAACAGATTCGTAATTCACAACGTCATGACGATAGCCGTTGATTCAACGGAAAATGAAAGCTGATAACATACTTCGGTCATTTCTGAAAGCCGCGACAGGCGCTAGAAAAGCTGTATGCATAGAAATAAAGTAAACGCATCGCACACAAAAACACTTAAGGCATTTTGCTCTCGAGGCGAGTGAAGAAGTGACAGGGCGATTGTTGGCTCCAGTATACTAAAAGAACACCGTGATTCCACGATACTTGATGTTTACATGTCTTTTAGTTCGTGTTAGCCGTTCTATTTAAAAGATAGGTTCATTTGCAGCCTTGTACTCTCAGTCCGTTGGTTGGCAGAGCGGGATGCTAGAAAAATATTCCTGCACACACTAAACACAAAGGAGTGAAAAGAGAGTAAGCAGTCCTCTATAGCAGTCTCTTTTATAAAAGGGAATGCGCTAAAGGAGAGCTTACTTATTTTTTACTCTCATACAGGCGTACTTGTGCTTATAGTGTTGGCTGCTTCAACGAGCCCGCAGCATGGGGCAGCGACAGGATTGGATTAGAAAGAATAAGAAAATACAGAAAGCACAACATTTATAGCGGTGCAAAATTCTCTTAAAACAAGGCATGTTAAAGTTAAGAAAATGTTCTTTTTGCCACGAACTAAAAAAATTGATGCAAAAGCAACAGAGACCTAGTTTTGTTCGCTAAGTAACAGGCAAGAAAACTGGTATTTTTTTACTCCTGAGTCTATCATTCTGTCCGAAAGGGCAGTTCCCACTGAAGTGGACAAGTTAAGCCTCTCACGCCAATCTCATTGTGTCTTTCTTGACCTTCTTAAGTGTGCTTAGCCGCTCGAGTAGGCGAGGCAATGAAGTTCCCGAAGACGAAATCTTTTTACCAGAAATCAGGCCTTATCAAGAAAGGTTGCCGACTCTCCGACTTGACTTTCCACCTCCCGAAGGCATCCTTCCTCAGCCAGCAGAACTCCGAGGGATCAAGGCGCTCATTGAATCAAGTTATATTAATTCCTACGTAGCTCGCTGGGGCTGGCACTGCTAGAATCGGTCAAAAGCGCCGACAGCCTCCTTATCCCCTATATTCAATGCATTTTACGAGCAACCGTACAGGACTCTAAACGCCGAAGCTGGCGCTTACGCAGCCAGCAGAGAGAACCCATTAAAGCTGTGCGTCAGATACGTTCAAAAACGATAAAAATGGCGCCATCTCATTCGCGCACAGCATGCGGGTTCAGGAATTAGAGCTCGCGAAAAGAAGTTATCTAGGCGTGGTCAGCGCCCCCCCCCCCCTCCCCCAGTTCACTGAAAGGCACGCCAGCATAGGAGAACATGCACGCAACATCCGCTGTGACGAGAACCAAAGGACTGGTTGCTGCTTGAGATAGTGACCATAGTGGCACCCATGGAAAGGTCGTTGAGAGCGCCGCAGAAAAATGTAACTTGTGTATTCTGAACGACGGTTCTCCGACCTTTCTTCGCGGTTTTCGTTATTCCAGCTGTTTAGATCTGACTCTATGCACTTAAGATCTGGTGTCTGACGTGGGGTGGGCCACTGACATTGAGACACGCGGAAGTGATCACTATTCGATACTGGTAAATTATCCTAGCTTACGATTTCAGGGTGCCCAACGTGAATCCAAACTTACCGATCGGGAAGCTTTTCGTCACAACATAACTCAAAAAGTTTCCACGGAGATTAGTATTGACGAATTCACTTCGCTGGTGCAAGATAGCCTGAGTCGTTGTGCCAAGGAAGTCCCCATGGTTTCGTGTTTTATCATGTGTACTATACAATGTTCGATATTTATTACCTTTTCACACTCGCAAGCTTGTTGCGCATGCTCTTATTTATGGTACCCTCAGATATGGAGTCACTGCATATTATCATTGCTCAAAAACTTGGCGAATGAAGTTAAATGCCATACTAAGAAACATCCTTCGATCCGTGGCATACAACACGGATGCTTCACCTGAATGCAATTTGTTTTCGCTTTTACAGCTGCCCACTTTTGCTGCCCTCTTCCATCATGTAGTTATTCGTGCTCACTTTTGGGAGAGCGAATTTTTGGTTCCTTTCATTCCTGTTCGTTCTTTTCGACATCACCCCCGTTTTACGGTACCTCGCTGCTACACTCATTATGGCCACTCCGCTAGTAATTATTACATACCCAAAATTTTTAATTCTCTGCCTGATTCGATCTTTTCAGTTTCTTCGCTGTCACAATTAAGGAACTTCTTAAAAACCCATATGTCGGTTATTTAATCTGTTTTCTTTTTTCTTGTTTGCTTTTCATATTAAGGTTTATCATTGTTTGCTTGATTGTCACGCCTGTTTTTCGTATCTATGTCATTCACCGACTGCCGAGTACTGCCTGACAAGCCTTTATGACTTGGGTAGACGTGTCCTCAGAATTGTAAATGTGCTGTCTGAAAATAAAGGTGTTTATTATTATTATACCTCACGGGTTCACAAATAATGATGGAGAGTATGAGCCACTGACGGCACTACGAAGAAAATCGGAAAGGGCTTACCGTCGATCCGGGTCTTTAGAATCGTATCGTGAGGCTCAAAGGATTCATTCGTCAATGCGCAAACATCTGCAGCAATTAGGAAGGAAAAAATGGTGTGACTTCTGCAGTACTTTTACCCCCTCACACTCCGGTACCTAGGACATGAATGATGGTCCGCTCCTTAAACAGGCCCGTTTCTCAGAATACCCCTCTCAGAGCCCTTGCAATAGCACGGGAAACTGTCGAAACAGACCTGGCTGATGGGTTTTGTGAACTTATTTCTCGTCCTGGCGCTTCATTGGACTGCGAAGCATTCAAAAACTTAGCTACATATACGCAGCAAAAAGTTATTGCTTTGTTCAATGCGCAACATGCTTATTTGGATTATGTATTCACAATCGGTGAACATAAAAGCGCTCTTGTGTTGAGGCATTCAAATACTGATGCTGGGCTGCTGATGACCTCAGTTTTGCCACATCCTATATAGCGGAACATACATGTCTAACAATATATAGCCCAGTATCATACATAGCCTCCTTTTTTTTCAGGGGTACGTAATTGAGTTTTCTTTTAGCCATGAGCGCGGCTGTATTAAGTCTCTACAGAGTGCTATCATCCCTGCACTGACATGGCTACATCTCCGTAGCTGGTATGCACGCGAGATTTGAAGAATGGGTGCTTGATCGGGGTGGTCACGTGATTTTTGGAGAGCGCATGCATCACTCAAATTCGACGAAGGTAGCTCGAGACAAACGTGCTGGCCTCCGCGCGCATCTCTGTCTCGCCTTCTGCCGATGCGGACAGCAGCGACGCAATACCGATGAACTTTGTATTGTCCCTATTAAAGGTACAAGTACAAGAGGAAATGTCTTGCGATATTTCAGTCACAACAGACCCGCACTGCGTTTGGACGTACCCGCGGCCGTACCACAGACCGCATGATTAAATAACGGAATTGAGATAAACGAATATTTCATTCGCTCAGGGAGGCCTGCAACAAGAACATAAGAGAAAACTGTCAGTTGATTTCACAACACTGTAAGCACCAGATGGCGCCTCCGGTGTAATTCTTGCTACGTATTTTTCACTTTTAAACGAAACCCACAGTCGCAGGCGTGCCAGCTTGGCGCCACCTGTAGAACAAGGGGCAGGCGATGTGCGCAGGTACGTTACCAAAGCATGCATCATGCATTACCGGCAGATCTACAAGAGATCCTACTTCACTGGCGCCGTAGCTTCAAGGAGCATTGTAATTTCGCGTCTCTAGTACGAACGGATAAACAGAAGGAAAGAAAATGATGGAATAAAAACCAGATCTTGTAGGGCCATCACTCGTTTCATGTTTTACTTGTCTCGTATATGAGACAAGAAAATCCGTTTAGGAAAATGCGAAAGCACTGTCAGGCAGAGGGCACGAAGAGAGGGAGAAAAGAAAAAGGCAAAGAGCATTGCTGACAGCTTCGCACATATTTTCTACATTTGCTGCTTTACCGCGCCTCCTTCTGGCCGTCTCCTCACGCCTCACCGTGTCCTTGTGCACGGACAAAACGGCAACAAAGGGTCCCTGTCCAGCAACACTTCTTCCCATGGAAGTCACGTTGGGCGCTCACCGCTCCTGCGAGGTATTGCACATCGCTCATCAAGCTCATATTAGGAACCTTATCACGTGCGTTATTACGCGAGGAAGGGAAAAAAAGAAGGTGGTATAATGGCAGCGGGGGCAAACTAGCGGTTCCTTCGAGGAGTAAGCTCAACGCTTAGTGGCGTACTGAAATTTCCAAACTTTCGCTATTCTGTTCATCTTGTTTTGCAGATGTGATCTGGTGACGTTTAGAAGCAGAAGGAGAGCTTTTTATAGTGTTGATAAAAGAATTTACGATGACCACTGATATCTGAGGAGCACAAAAAATGGTATAATAGCATAAGAGCTCAGTTTCTAGCTCGTAGATGCGTGTACACCTGATATTGCGGGCGAGAAGTTATTTGAAGTGTGTCCGCACTTATACCTAAAAAAACTATTGTGGCGCGTGCCAAAAAGCAATTAAGAATGAAATTTCCCAGCCCGTGACAGCCCTCATGTGCACACACGTGATATCCTGGGCCAGTTCTAAAAAGAGTCATTAATGCCTCCGCCCGCGACTCTAAAGGACAGGTAGCACAACACCGTTCAAAAGTATACAGCCCAAGGGGTTTGCTTCTAAGCTGTTTAGCGGGGTTCTCTAGCACATCTATCAGTCCAAAGCTTGGGAGGATTGAGGATGCAAAGTCATTCCTCTTTCGAGAAATAATTGCCGCGGAGGATGCATAACGAGGCATGCAGCAGGCCTCACGAGCAAACCCCCTGTGCCGTAGGCTTTTGACGGGGTGTGCAGATTCACCCCCCCCCCCCCCCCATAAAAAAGAGCCACTCCCTCACCCCCCTAACTTTACCACTGGTGACACTAATGTATGCAGAAGTTATATTGAGGTGTCTAAATGTAAATAAGTGAAGCAGTGCTCTGTACGTACCACTTCCCATTAAAGGGCTTACAGCAAATTTTAATGATGCATGAAAGTGTCCTAGAGAGCACAAATAAGTTTTTACATAGGCGAAAATGAAAACTATAATGAGGAAAAAGCTGCCATAGTGACACACAGCCCGGTTAACAGGAATAGGAGACTGCCTTGATCTCCCTTGGGACGTAGCTGGGTAGAATGCACTGTGAAAGAAAAGAAAGTTTGATGATAAGGGTGAGTTATGAGAATTGCTTTTGTATTGGCGGCAGCGTAAGATTTCGCAACTCTTCCAGTAAAGTACAACTTCGTTTCAGGCCTCCATAGAGTGCGAGTACTCGTTCGTTTTATAGGCGGTCCTCGAACTCCAAGCTCACTTCCAAATCACCCTAAAGGTGCACAGTGCTAGGGGTCCCTTTCCTCAAGCCTGGTATTCCCACCTCGACCTTTTTCCACTACTACAGACCCGTGTCTCCGATCGCCCCCGAGGGTGCTTCGGCTTTTACTTCAAGGTAATATTGTTCACATGCGAGAACTTTTTCACGGTGTTCAGATCCAGCATATAGACTGTAACTACCTAAAGTACAAGGATGACCTAATGCTCTGCTAGCAGTCACTTTTAAGTCACACTTCTCCCCTGCACTTAGTGAGGTGCGGGCGCCCTTTTGGAATTGCGTCAGTACGCAGGTGATGACAGATTGGCTACCATAGGGGATGGTGGCAGCTTTTGCTACCAAAGCCATAGTGCACGTGAAATATTCGCATGGCTTATTAATCATTAATCGTTATTTACCGCCTTGATGTTGCCAAGTTTCGGGCCTTTCTGGTCCTCTGGTCTCACTATTAGACGAATAAAGTTAAAGGTGAGTTCCTCAGAACAGAGGAAGGCTAAGCCCAGCTCTTCGGAATCTAATCGCCCCTCGTACTGAGAGTAAAACTGCTGCAGCATAGAAACATTTAGATTTTGTAATTTTTGTCGCCTTTTGAAATGCCTGATTCGCACGAGCCCAGTCTGGACCTCTCTGGGGCCAATTGGCATTGGGGGGAGGGGGGGGAGGGGGGGGGGCAGCGGTCTGCCCAAAACGCGGAGAGCACGCCGCTAAGAGAACACCAGAGACAATATGCTTTATTATACAGCTTTCTTGTCAGCTGCTAATTTAGTAGCGCGCCTATGGCACGAGGGTAAGCTGGTCTTGCAGCTGGTCCGATGGGAGGCAAGCACTCTCTGAACTAGGAGGCGGACAGGGGTAATGGGGTGACTGTACCCCTCACAGGCCTTTATAGAGACAACGCGAGAGGTTGGCGTAGTGTATTGGGCAGTTGGGACACAAAGGTTTGGCTCGACGACTGGACATATATGCCCTAACCGGAGTATAGAAATCCGAAGCCGATTGTGCTTAGGAGATGAACGAATGAGGTGTCCTCCAGCAGATAGCGGGGGCCTACAGCAGGTGCCAATCATATCTGCCCCCCCCCCCCCCCCCCCCCGCGCCAGACAATAAGGGACAACAAGAAAAACGTATGAAGAGAAAATCTCATGAGGAAAATAGGTGAATACCGGTAGTGCCTCCTAACTGCGGCATGATAAAGTTCACTCACAGGAACTTACTTAACGTTGCATCCACATTTAACTAGCGCTAGTTCGTCGCGTGAAGTGGAACTAGCAGAACGGCGGGAATCAAAAACAATCACGGACAGCAGAAAGACAAGACGGATGCTGCTTTTACCTACATTTACTCCAAATTCACAAACCTTCGGGTAGCATGCAGGTGAGCCGGTGCGTTCGACGTTGGTGTCGTCCTTGACTGGATTTTAGTCTTGGTCCTAAGCACGATATTTTGCGCAAGCTCGCTTTCCGTGGTTGTTCTTTTTTCTCTCTGTTTTGCTACTCCAACTAATAGCGTCAATCTATGCCTGCTGATACCTAATTTGGCTGATTACTTATTTTATTATTAGTTCTTTGCGCAGCCATACAAAGAGTTATCGTATGATTGGCTGACAATCAAGAGCATTGCCATGTAGCATCGGCAGCCTTACGCATGTGTTGGATGTGCCTCAAACTTCCAGCGCGAGAACGATGGTGAGGTGAGCGATAACTTTTGAAAGACAGAATTGGCAACGTTGATGACTCGGCGCCTATGTCCTATTTAGTCATGGCCACAGTACCACCGAATAACTAACGCACTGAATTGGACAAATCCTAAAAGAAGCGACACCATTGTGTCGAATGTTGCGATATAGGCATGCACTATTAAAGATTTGACCGAGTAACGAAGCGTATCCACCAGCACCAGCGCGCAATGCCTATCCCATATTTGTCCCTCACAAGACTTCGCTGCAGTGACTACCCGGGAAAGCACCGGTGATAAAATGTGGGTGTTTAAAGTTCAGAAGTTTTACGTGGGTGGTCAGAAATTCTGTTATGCAGGGTTCCATACGCTACGCAAGCACCTCTGCTCGAGCTTGAAAGTCATATGCACGGCAGTTCGTCACGAAATAATGAAACACTGCAAACAGGAGCTCCACGCGGCAGGCATTCGCCATTCAGTGCTGTCTCTTTGTGCTCTCTACGAAAAGCGCTGCACCGTACTGCCATGATTGCGTGTGTGATGCATGCATCCGCTTTGCGTTAAGCCTGCGCGCACTCAGTGAATAAAACATGCGTCGCTCTAAACGCGCAGTTCTGTACCGACCTCGTTTGAGCGAGGTTGATACAGCTCTCTCTTTCCATGCCTCGTGCGGCGTGTTCTGTGCAGCTACTAGGTTTCGCTATTTGTTCCCGCACATATGTACGTGTGCCCGTGGGCGTGGACGGTCGATGCTGCTGCGCTCTGTTGCTCGACTAATGGCACGGGACGGCAACCTTCCTCCGTGTCCATTCCAGCACGCGAGATTCCGACGACACACGTCAGTAAACAGAGAGCGAACTAAGTTTGGGAGGCGAAGGGGCAGCGGTCGTTGAGAACTCAGTGCGGCAAACTGGACCATACGTAATTAGTATTTACCAAAAAAAATAACACTGAGCGTCGCTACGGAACGGGCAAGTACTTTAGTGCGAATGAAAGTGAAGGAAATGCAGATAAAAGGCGATGATATCGCAAACTTTTTCGCCATAAAAAACGCCCTCACTGCCATACTTTGTGAAAGTAGCCTTTTCGTCATATGAAAGTTCTGTTTCATAAATCTAGCACCACTTCAGTCTTTACTGTGTCCATTTTGCGGCTTCCTTGATCTTTGTTCGTCTCACGATCCGCTAGTATTCTGGACACAAGAAATCGGGCTTGTTAGCTAGTCCGCCGGCTTTCGTCCTTGCTGTCTTTTCGCAATTTTTGCTTCCCTTTCGTTATAGAAAGTGTGCAGGTTGGAACAGGCCGGAGGCTTTCAGGAAGCGCGAGTCGTCTCGTCTAATTGGCGTTTTGCTGCGAATAATTACTCTTGCGGCCTCAATGTGCTCGGCGTCATTTTTAAGTGACGACCACCCCAGCCGCTATGCTAGCCATTAACGCATGTTCCTCTGAGTTTTGGGGATCCCCAATACACGGCTGGTCATTTTCTCCCATTCTTTTTACGTTCCTTAGTTACATTTTTTGGTTGCTACGAATTTATCCCATAAATCTGAGGCTGTACCCAATTTATTTAACCGTATAGCAAGCTCGTAGCTCAACCCCCCCCCCCCCTTTCTTAATTCCAGCAGTGTGTGTGCGGGAAGAAAGGAACGCCAACGCAACCTGCCAATTTCACCCAAAACCTCTCGTCAAAACTGGGCGCCGTATACACGCGGAATCACAGTAGCTGTCAAAGTTTCCTTTTATCTGCTTTGCTGAGACTGCATTCGAGAACCTCTCCCAGTTATCCCTGTGCCTGACAAATCTCTCACCGTCTATGGATCCGCAAGAGATCCTAAAACCAAGCATGTGGCCTGCATTCAAGGTTTTCCAAGCTCATCAATAGATGCAACGTTTTAGCGTGCGTGGCTCATTCGTGTATACCGTGCTGGTGTTCACTTAAATGTTTCGCAATATATTAATCATAAAAGACTGTTCTATTGACACACTACATGTGAAGCCGACGACGACCGTCGCTTCTTGTTCGCTTTTCAGTCAGTCAAGATATTTTAAATATGTTTAGACATTCGGCGTGGTCGTACGGATTCACTAAACATTGAGTGACGTGAATTAGACATTCTGTAGTTCAAAGACAGGGTGGCGACCACACTTCACTGTTCTGGTAAGCATTGAATTCAGTTATTTCATGCATTTTTTTTAGCACTTGAGCAAGTTGAGTAGGTGGCCTTGTATGCAGGCGACCATCAACAATTGAGGTCTTGTTCTTATTGCACAATCACTCGCTGACGCCCCAAGACGAAGTACAGCAAAGAAAAACAAGTAAAAGGAAACCAAAGGTAGCGAGAGTATGAAGCATAGTACGCTTTACGTAGCTGTTTCGTTAATGAGACTGACTCGGCAGTTGTGCTGATATTCTTAAGTCTCAAGACGCTCGAGACAGTAAGACGAGAAAGTTTAAAGTCATCAAAAAATGTGCTTGAACTTCCAAGTGGAATACTCTGCTATCCAACGCTGAATATGTCAGTACGCCAAAGCAGAAGTAATTATTCGTCAGCAGCACCAGCATAGAAAAGAGCACAGAATAGTTTCTTCAACAAAATATCACGTGAGACGAAAAAGAAAAATGAAAGAGAGAAAAAGTAAATAGGAGGAAAGAAACGAAAGGAAACCCAGAAAAGAAAAGTTCTTGCTGCGCTTTCAAGGAAGCCGAGTTGCGGAGAAATAATAATTTAAGTGAGTCACGGAGTTTCGTCTTGGAGTTTCGTCGAGAGACTTCAAGTGTCTAACGGTGCGGTTGATGATATAATAGGTTTTTTTTTTTTAAACTGCTGGCGCTAGAACTAGGCTATGCCGCGACATGCTGATTGTTAAGCTGTTTTTTTCTTTATGCGTCTCTGTTCTCGACAGCTAGTCTGCATTTCTTGCTTCTGAAAGTTTTTCTTTGTTTGCATGCCATGCACGGTAGTGAACGAGTGCGCTCACTTGTTGCTTCAGGGGTTCTGTGTGTGCCCGTCTACCAGGAGGGATCAAACTTGTCAACTTCCGGTTCAGGAAGCAATATCCGGTTCGAGTCGGAAATTGAGCCAGAAAAATACTTGGCAGTAAATGTCTCCGGGCCAAATTGCTTTCTTCACTTCTGTTCCTTCCGTTGTCAGTTTTCGCCGCCAATTTCACATGCTTGACTGTCTCTGTTGATCTCGACAGAGCCGACTGATTTAGAAACAAAAATGCAGGAGTAACATTCAGTGGAGTCAAAATATGTGCAGCTATTTTGGCGACAAAGCACCTACAATAATTATAATATATTTATATTATAATATATTATGATCATAGCATAATGAAATTATAATATACATAAAGCAAATTATAATTTGCCCAAGAGCCGGCGGCGTCGAAAAAAGTAGCCTAATGTTTACTCTTTTCGGCAATCTTTTGGAGCTTCCCATTTCTTTTCGATGTCGGACATTGCAACCTAAGCTTGCGGAATTTTCGTTTTTCCTCTCCTTGAGAGTTCTTCTTTGTCAAACTTTCGAAAACTTATCATCGGTCCTTCGAGGTCCTAAGTGCTGACGATAGGAAAAATAAATGCACGCTAAGCTCAGTGAGAAGAACGTTGTGGCTTTCAGAAATTATCAGTGATGGCAGTACGTTTACCTAATGTTCATTACTATGGCGTCCCATGCACTGAGGCTACTGTTTGCTTATTTATGGAGCAAGATTAGAATAAGACGCACTCAAGTGGCGTCTTGTGCTGCCCTTCGTTGCTGGCTTTTTCGCTCTCCTTAATATAAACATGCACCAACTAGCCGAACTTTTTGGGTCAACTTTATTGCTTTCACGCACCAAAAAAAAGCTTAGCTTATGCTTGTTTGCGAATGCTTTGGTGCAGAAAGGCCTAATCTAGCCAAATATCGAGACTAATGGAAAAGAAAAACGCTTGCACGTACACGACTCTGCGATGGCTCATGAAGTTATGCTGTTGGGATACTTCAAAAGATGGTTTACGAAAGTCAGCTGTAGTGTAGTTGAATTAAAATCTACGGCTATAAAAGTTCCTTTCAAGCTTCTAAATAAATGCGGTCTTTATTAGAGGCGAAAATTAGATTAAATTTTTTTCTGGCATTTTTTCATGCTAATTTATTTTTTTAATTAATACTAAATGTAGAGTGTTTAAATGGGAGAAAAAGCTGTCAATTCTACACATCTGCAGCCAGAATTATGTGTTTCATTGAAAAAAATAGATTTATTTTATTTTTCTTTCTCGGCAAGAAAAAACTGCTGCATAAAAATAATAATAGACGTACGCTATTGATACTGGAACCAGTCGTGTAATAGGCATTTATTAAAATATGTAGAACATTTACTTCCTTAGGCATTATAGTTCCTCAGGAAAAGATACATAAACATTCAAAACTTCTGATGCAGAAAAATGCAGACAACGCGTCTGAAAACTCGCACCTTTCCGCTCGACGTGACCACACACACACACAAAAAAAACGAAAAATGCATTTTTGAAGTCATGATCGACCCGCCGCGGTGGCTCAGTGGTTAGGGCGCTCGACTACTGATCCGGAGTTCCCGGGTTCGAACCCGACCGCGGCGGCTGCGTTTTCATGGAGGAAAAACGCTAAGGCGCCCGTGTGCTGTGCGATGTCAGTGCACGTTAAAGATCCCCAGGTGGTCGAAATTATTCCGGAGCCCTCCACTACGGCACCTCTTTCTTCCTTTATTCTTTCAATCCCTCCCTTATCCCTTCCCTTACGGCGCGGTTCAGGTGTCTAACGAAATATGAGACAGATACTGCACCATTTCCTTTCCCCCAAAACCAATTATTATTATTATTATTATTATTAGCCATGATCGAATACCCAAATGTTGAATATGTTTTATAATCAACAAATCGCCAAATATAGAAGTCGACCTTCTTCCAATGCAAATAAAGCCTCTTAAAGCTCTTATCTTTCCGGTCGAAGCGAGCGCGAAAAAGGTTCAAAAAAGCATTAATAAATCTCGAATATCCAAGTATATTTTATTTTTCGAATGCCAAGGAAGTGCTCTATCAGAACTGTGTAAAATATAAGAACCCCTTCTTTTTTTATAAAACACCCCTCATTAACACGTTCGACGCTGTAAAAGCGCAACTGCATTTGGGGAGCAGGCAATAGTGTCATGTCATGCTCTCTTCCACTTGCAAAGAAGTTGAGTCAATTTGGCTGCGTGTATCAATTTCTCTGTGCGCTCTAGTAGTAGGCTCCGAGCTTTAACCGCATAATTATGCGAAAATATTGCTTTTGTCTTCTCTAAATAGGAAGAACAGAAAAAATCAGAGTTGGCTTAGCTCAGCTAGGCCAGGATATATGTAGCGAAAGCACTCGTCATCACTGCCAAAGCACTGGCCGTCAGCCGTATGGGGTAGTCAGTCATCCGGCGCGCCTTCGCGTCTAGTTCTTCCTGCTTAATCGGACGTTCTTCTTCTCGTAGTCCGACAACGGCTCGGCGCCTCTGTCGCTCCGCGTCTTGACGCCGCCTCTTGGCGAGACGCTCTTCCCGCTCTTTCGACGTCTCGGACGCTCGCTTAGCCTTTGGTGTTTCATTTGCACGCTGTCGGGCGTCCTCACGCCATAAAATGATCTCCGTGTCGTAAGACGCAGCTTCGCGCAGTCTCCGAAGTTGCCGCGCACTGTACGCGCGCTCACCGTCAGCTTCTTCACTCATGGCGCATCTGACTAGCAAGCGCACACGCTCAGGCTTAGGTGGTGGTGGAAACATTTATTGCCAAATACCGAGGGGGGCGAACCCTCTAACATGGCAAGAGGCGACCCTTAGGGGGCTGCTCTTAGAGGGCAAAGGACAGCCCTTGGAGGGCTATCCGCTTCAGGGCGTCGGTAATTACCCGGCGCTGGTCAGCAGCAGCGGAGCTGGCCAGGAGAGTCTCCCAGTATGACTCCGCCGTGGTGGGGGATGGAGGGTGTGGGAAGGCAGGACTTGTGAGGAGGACATGAAGGAAGTCTCCAGGTTTCCCGCAGAGCTTACAAGAAGAAATGAATTGATGGGGGTAGCGGGCATGAAGGTGAGTAGGGTAGGGAGCAGTTCGGGTCTGGAGTCGGCGCCAGTGGGAGGCCTGGGTTAAGGTTAGGGAGGGAGCCGGTGGTGCGTAAACGCGCCGGGTATCTCGGTAGTAGTTAAGAATATCTTCGAAAGTAAGCAGATGCTCCTGGGGTGGTGGAAGAGGTCCAACTCCAGCCCGTAAAGTGAGACCTCGGGCGAGGGAGTGGACCTCTTTGTTACCCGGGAGGCCTGCATGTGCGGGGGTCCAGATAAGGGTTACGGGGTGGGTGGGGTGCCAGAAGCGTAGAAGCCGAGCCGCGGTGTGGGATATCAGGTCTTTAGCGAAATTGGATAGGGCAGATATTAAGTCGGAGATCATTTTCGTGGCCGAGGTGGAGATGAGAGCGAGTGCAATGGCCGCTTACTCTGCAATTTCCGATGAGTCTGTTGTGACGGATCCTGATGCGATTAGTCGGGCCTGAGAATTAGCGACGGCGAGAACCATGCGGGAGCCCGACGAGTACGCTGCTGCGTCCACGCAGGCTACCTCGGAACTGTTGCCGTAGAGCTTGCGCAGGGCTTTGGCGCGGGCTGCCCTGAGCTCTCCATCGTGCTCGGGGTGCATGTTCTTAAGGATTGGAAGTATGATGAGGTGGGAGCTTAGGTCTAGAGGTAGGGGAACCACCTCGGTAGGATGGGTGATCGGGGTGATGCCTAGCTGACAGAGTAGAGTGCGGCCTGCCGCGGTACTCGACAGGCGAGTCAGCTGTGCTGTTAGGGTGGCTTCTGCCAGCTCCTCAAACGTGTTGTGGGTACCGAGGTTGAGGAGCCGGGCAGTAGAGGTGCTGGAGGGTAGGCGGAGGGCAACCTTCGTGCAGTTCCTGAGGATAGTGTTGATGCGGTCCCGCTCCTGCTTTAGGGGGAGGTAGGGGAATGAGTACGCCGTGCGGCTCGTGATGCAGACTTGGGTGAGGCGGAGAGCGTTCCGCTCTCGCAGACCCGCGCGCCGATTCGCCACGCGCCGAATGAGACGGGTGGCTTGCTGGGCTTGGGTCTGGAGAGTTTTTATGGCGTTGCCGTGCGCGCCATGGGAGTCAAGGACGAGTCCCAGGATGCGAATCTTGGAGAGCAGGGGATTGAGGTGGTTTCCTAGAGTGAGTGAGATGGGAGGGTTGGCGGGGTCGTGCGGCCTGGGGCGGTAGAAGAAGAGTTCAGATTTAGAAGAGAAGCAGGCTAGGCCTCGCGCGCGAGCGCATATGAGTCGAGGATGTTGAGGGCCGACTGTAGGTTGTGTTCCATGTCGGCATTACTGGCTCGATTAGCCAAGATAGTGATGTCAGCACAGAGGCTGAAATGTATGTCAGGTATTTGGGCGAATTGGTGGGAGAGTTGGAGAAAGGCTATATTAAGGAGGACAGGAGACAGTACAGCACCCTGAGGGGTTCCCCGCGCTCCCAGTGAGACACCGGACAGCCGGTGGTCGCCCATCGTGAGTGTGGCTGTTCGTTCGGAGAGGAAATCGCGGACGTAATTGTACATCCGCGGGCCTACGCCTATGGCGTAGAGGCCTTCTAGGATGGCTGCGTGGGTAACGTTATCTAAAGCTTTTGTTAGGTCGACGCCGAGGATAGCCTTGGTGTCGCCCGCGGGGGAGTCAAGGATGTGGTGCTTGAGTTGTAGAAAGACGTCCTTGGTGGACAAGCCCGGTCGGAAACCAAACATGCTCGAAGGCATAAGGTTGTTGTTCTCCAAATACCGGCTGAGCTGGGCCCACACACGACGTAATAGAGATTGGACGGAGGTTAACGAGGAGAAGTGGTTTGCCGGATTTGTAATAAAGACTACTTTGGCGTCTTTCCGCTGAGGTGGGAGGGCGCCACGCAGCCAACATTCGTTGAAGTATTCGGTTAGGGCATTGACGGAGGGGGAATCGAGGTGGCGGAGTGCCTTGTTGTGCACTCCGTCGGGGCCAGGAGCTGAGGACGCGTTGAGCCGCTGAAGTTCTGCCCACACTTCCGCCTCGGTTATCGGTTGGTCGAGAAGGTCGTTGGGGAAGCCTGTGTAGTAAGGGTGGTCTGAGGAGGGATATGCGTAGAAGTAGATATCACGAAGCTCCTCGAGGAGTTCCTGCGGGGAGGCCTCGGATGTGTGTATGAGCTTTATGTGGTTGTGTTTCTGGTGTGTCTTGGACTGAGTCGAATCAGTGAGATGGCGGAATAGGTTCCAGGTCTGGGGCAGGCTCATGTTCCCGTCCAGCTTGTTACAGAGAGATTCCCAATTTTGGCGAGACAGAGTTGCAGCATGCGTCTCAATCTCCTTGTTGAGCCGGGCCATTCGGCGTCTGAGTGTTCTATTCCAGCGGTGACGCCGCCACCTCCTTTTGAGGCTCGCCTTGGCCTCCCACAGGTGCAGAAGATGGGAATTCATCGCGTATGCAGGGCAGTCCTCTGAGAGTTGGCGAGTCACGGCGCGGACGTCAAGCTAGATGTGGTCGCACCAAGCTCAGTCTTAAGTTCAGCTGCGCAGTCAGACGCGATGAAGTAGACTCGGCGGACCGGCGAAAGGTTTGCGCATGCGTAGTGAGGCTGCATAAAGAGGCACGTGACGTCACGAGTGGGCGCAGCGGTGGAGACCAGCGCGGCGCAGCGGCGGAACACCTGTGGAACGGCGCAGCTGGTTGCCATGGTTAGGGCGCATGCGCAGCTGTGGCCTCGGACAGGCACGGAGAAACTCGCTTCTAGTAGCCTTGTGTAGCCCTCGCTACAAAATGACGCTCAGAATATATTGTGTAGACAACATTGTTCCTATTTAAGCGAACGTCCCTGACGGTATTGTAGCCGACGCTTTAATCACACCTCGATGTTTAAAATAAAATAAAAGTTAAAAAATGCGCAGACGATCAATGCGCGTTAGCACCATAGTGTTCTTCCCCAACGGTGACGGCTAGCGTGATGCAGCCCATCAATCACCGTGTTAACACGCCGTACCCGCACTCCACTTTCCCGATCCAATCCAGCAACAACACTGCGCCATGCTGCACCCACAGCCGCTCTCCCCACCCTGTGCTCTGATTGGCGACCGTGGTTTCTCTCTCGACATTCATCGCTTCCCATTGATTCATCCTCCCTCCACTTCCCCTTTCCTTTCCCTCTCTCCTCTATTCTTTCCTTTTTCGCTCACCTCTTCCCGTATTACACACACCGCCAACGCCGCACACTTCCTGCGCAAATACGAGTGTCGAAAACCAACGCATTAAAAGGGACGCTCAGAAACAAGGGCTGCTGCTTCCGAAGAACGAACATTAAACGTGCTCCTGATACAACGGTGCCTATGAAGAGTATATACTGCGATAATTTATTATACTCAGCCCTGGCTTGAGCTAAACAAATCGCATTGTAACGTCGCATGCACGCAATAAGAAACTAACCATAATCACGCACTGCAATACGCGCGATTATACACGGTGGACACGGCTATAAGTAATCTGAGACCGCTTGCCAGCAAGGCCCCTTCGGAATGTGGAGAATTTGCGTTGCAAGAATTAATGTGTCGTATAGAAAAGCGGAAATTGCAAATGCGAGGGAGAAAGCGGGAGGCGCAGAATATATATTCTCGAAAAAACGCAAAAAAAAACCTTGCAGAATTTCAAACTTTTTGGTCCTGCGTTCTATCTCCCATTGCTCTGAATACTAGAAATTAGACATGCGCTGGACAATGCTTACAGAACAATTTCTTGAAAAGTTCCCTAAATTCTTAAAGCTGAGCTATAAAGCAGCCATATAACGCCTATCGAATGCCCACATGGGAGGTGACGGGTAGAGTGCAAAGGGGGGAAAAAAGAAGAAAAATAAGCAGTGATAGAAACGTTATTTTTGAATGAGGAAAAATAAAAGGAGATAGAAATAGAAATAAATTGAACAAGGAGCAGCCTACAGGCAATGTGACAGCCGCCATGGGAAAGCAGAGGGTGCGCAGGAAAGAAACTATGCGCCCATACTCGACCCTTATGCAATGGCGAAAAAAAAGGAAAATACTCGTCAGAACTATGCACTTCTTGCGTCCAGCGGGAAGAGAGAGTCGTATGCAGAGGAGACCGAAAAAAGAAAAATGCGTCCTCAGACAGCAGTGCCACAGCTTGTGCCAACTTGCCAGAGTGAGGTGGCGCGCAGACGTGGCAGATCACTCTTCGTTAGTGTGACCCTGTCCAAGTCCCCCAGGCTGCATGCTTTTCCGATATCTGTCTTAATTTGTTCTTGTGCACTTTCCTATACCCCTTTGCACCCACTGTTCATCCTTTTTCCTGTCGGCATCTAGAGGGACCAAAACACGACCCTCTTCTCCGCCCGTCGCAGGACGCTCACCTCATGTCTCAGCATAACGCTGGCCGCAGCGTAACGTGACGTGCTTTCTCCGCCCCCCTTCAACAGCCTATCGCCTTGTTTCCTTCCAAACGCAGCCTGTGTATTAGGCGTGCTCGATCTTGCACCCACATCGATTTCAGCATGGCAGGAATGCAGATCAGCAGAAAATTGATCTAGCTTATATTAAACGGGGACTTTGTAAACTGCATCAGGTCGCTTAACCTAAATCAACGTGATTAGCGCAAGACGAGCACAAATTAGTTTGAAAGCGTGACCGGAACGGCACGAGATTCTTCAATGCGACTGTGTGTCCTTATGGTTAGAAACTTGCTGCACAGCTTCCTTCGCCATTGTTTTCGGATTGGTCCCACTGATGAGCCGCGTAGCAGAGCAGTGTGCAGTCATTTGTGCACTTTTCTATGAAAAAAGGGATTCAGGAAAGTCTTTTATCAGACCTCATTCGTATCTTTTTCTGTTCTCACAAGAAGCCCCCTTTATTGTGCAGTATCCAAGAGATAGTTCTTTTTCCGGCAGTAAAGAATTTTCAGATTTGGCGCCAAGCGGTGATTGGTCACTGGAGGTCAAGTGACACCTCTGACGTCATCTTTGTTTCGACCAATCAAAGATTTTTCTGACATTAGGGGCAGAAACTTTGGTGGGAAAACAGCTCTAAGGCTATTGGGTGAACATATTCGTGTTCAATGCATGTCCTCTTTCGAAAGCAAAAATCACTAATGTGCACCGGTTGTGTTTGGTTGTCCAAACTATCGGCTGAAAAATGAAATGCGCCCCATTGAGGTTTGTTGTTTTCACTTCCGTCAGATTTACAATGTGCTTAAATGCACAGGGACACCTTTGTTTTGTTGTTTTTTTAATTGCGCGAATTGTCATCAGGCAGACGAGGGAAATCTGCCCACGTCAGTGCCATGGTCTCTGAGCCGCACTTTCTAATGATTTTAATAGGTAGTATTTTTGTTGCTTTGAGAATTAGGATTTCCACTGGTGTCAGTTGCGTCTCGTTTCATGTAGGCATTGTGCTGAACAGCCTGAGCAGTAATAAAACTGCACCCTGTTCATTCCTTCACTGATTCATTCTAGTCACAGGAATCGCTTCTTGTGTTAGGTGCGACTATAGCGCCTACTAAACATTTCTTCATAGCGCCTTCCATCAACCTCCGAATGCTCTTCGTATGGCAAAATGTTTTGAGGAGGCCTTTAATTTACCACGACTTATTTTTCCGGTGTCCTCAACTTGTGCTTCCCTGTGTTCATTGAAGCCTAAATTGGTTTCTATTAATAGTTTGGGCCGTAGTTGCAGTAGTAATTAGAATAACTGCGATATGAATTATCGCGAGGAGAAGCCGGAAAAAATATGCATCGCATATCGGGCAACAAGTACATCGTATGACGTTCGATAGAAGACATAAGCGCTTGTGTCGTGTCTCTTTGTTTTCTTTTTTGCGCTATGGGACCGAATGTGAATTGCCCGTTAGCGCTGACGCCTTTGGATACATCATGCTTTCTTAACAGTTCTATTTTCTTCAAGTGAAATTTTCATCATCTATTACTTTCCGCTCAACGTGCTCATCTCGTTCCTTCCTTCCCTCCTTCCTTCCTTTTCTTCTTGCATCCCCCTTCCTTCCTTCCTTCCTTCCTTCCTTCCTTCCTTCCTTCCTTCCTTCCTTCCTTCCTTCCTTCCTTTCATTCCTTTCTTCTTTTTCTTCCTGCATCCCCCTTACTTCCTTCCTTCCATTCCTTCCTTCCTTTTCTTCTTGCATCCCCCTTCCTTCCATTCCTTCATTCCGTTTCTTCTTGCATCCCCCTTCCTTCCTTCCTTCCTTCCTTCCTTCCTTCCTTCCTTCCTTCCTTCCTTCCTTCCTTCCATTCCTTTCTTCCTTTTCTTCCTGCATCCTCTTCCTTCCTTCCACTCCTCCCTTCCTTTTCTTCTTGCATCCCCCTTCCTTCCTTCCTTCCTTGCATTCCTTCCTTTCTTCCATTCCTTCCTTTTCTTCTTGCATCCCCCTTCCTTTCCTTCCTTCCCTTTCTTCTTGCATTGCCCTTCTTTCCTTCCATTCCTTCCTTCCTTTTCTCCTTGCATCCCCCTTCTTTCCTTCCATTCCTTCCATTCCTTTCTTCCTTTTCTTCCTGCATCCCCCTTCCTTCCTTCCATTCCCTCCTTTCTTTTCTTCTTGCATCCCCCTTCCTTCCTTCCTTCCTTCCTTCCTTCCTTCCTTCCTTCCTTCCTTCCTTCCTTCCTTCCTTCCTTCCTTCCTTCTTTCCTTCCTTTTCCTTCCTTCCTTCCTTTTCTTCTTGCATCCCCTTTCCTTCTTTCCATTCCTTCCTTCCATTCCTTTCTTCCTTTTCTTCCTGCATCCCCTTCCTTCCTTCCACTCCTTCCTTCCTTTTCTTCTTGCATCCCCCTTCCTTCCTTCCTTCCTTGCATTCCTTCCTTCCATTCCTTCCTTTTCTTCTTGCATCCCCCTTCCTTTCCTTCTTTCCTCTTCTTCTTGCATTGCCCTTCTTTCCTTCCATTCCTTCCTTCCTTTTCTCCTTGCATCCCCCTTCTTTCCTTCCATTCCTTTCTTCCTTTTCTTCCTGCTTCCCCCTTCTTTCTATTCCTTCCTTCATTTTCTTCTTGCATCCCCCTTCCTTACTTCTATTGCTTTTTCTTCTTGCATCCCCCTTCCTTCCTTTTGTTCTTGCATTCCCCCTCCTTTGTTCCTTTCTTCCTTAATTCCTGTTATTGCATTCCCCTTCCTTCCTTCCTTCCTTCCTTCCTTCCTTCCTTCCTTCCTTCCTTCCTTCCTTCCTTCCTTCCTTCCTTCCTTCTTCCTTTTACCTTCTTTCTCTTTTCCTTCGTTCTAGTTTCCTTTCTCTCTTTCTTTCTCTCTATCTTTCGCTCTTTCATTCTTTATTTCTTTTAATCTTCCTTCCTTTCTTTCCTTCCTTCTTTCCTTCTTTCTTCCCTTCTTCCTTTCTTTCTTTCTTCCTTTCTTTCGTTTTTTCTTTCTTTCTTAATTCATTTCTTGATTTCTTCCTTATTTCTTCGAATCTTTCCTTCTTCTCTTTCTTTATTATTTCTTTCTATTATGAGTAGTTCTTATACACAAGGAAATTTCGGCCTAATATAGTCAAAGAAGTCGTGCTCATTTCCGAGGGAATATACGCGAAGCTCGCGGGAGGGGCACGATTTGGCTAGAGCGTCACATTACCCGCCTCCGAGAGACTAGCGTCCGGAAGCGGGAAGGAGGCAATGATTGAGCAGTCGGAAGCACATGCTTGGTTTTTAGCAACTGCTTCGCTGCAACTCTGACTCTGCGGAAGTACGTCTCGCGCGCTCTGGCAGAT
Source organism: Amblyomma americanum (assembly GCF_052857255.1). Taxonomy (NCBI): domain Eukaryota; kingdom Metazoa; phylum Arthropoda; class Arachnida; order Ixodida; family Ixodidae; genus Amblyomma; species Amblyomma americanum. Next base: position 215,832,600 of record NC_135499.1, on the reverse strand, counting down.
GCCCTTTTTGTGTCACTGCTCCACGGAAATTCTTGGGCTGTTTATATCGCTGCAGACTTGAAGTGGCACGTAGCTCCGACTTCCTGAGAAACACTGGAAAGTCACAAAGCTTCCTCTGTATATGTTCTGCTCTTTTTACGGCATGAGCTAGTACGAGAAGCTCTGTTGAAGTTCGTTTCATCCAGCGACAGACTAGAGCACCTGCACCTCTGCAGCATGTTTCTCTTTCTTTTCCAAATAATCCTCACCGATCTCTTACACGGCTGCTGGCTCCAAAGGATGGAAACATGGAAATTGATGCTAAAAAATTATCTGCGTTTGTTTTCTTATTTTCCAGCTGCGTTTGTGTTCTAGATATCAGAGCAGCACATATACTTACAAGAACTGGCTTATGGAAGTGTGTGGTCTTTATCGGTTCTTTTACTGATTAAAGAAAAGAAGCAGAATTGACATCTGAGCTAGTTGGTTTTTCATTTTCAATGCCTTTTATAACGCCTCGGCTACAAAGAAACCATATAGGTTATGAAAGAACATTACTGAGACAGTTTCTCGAAGCTGGCCGGGCGACGCCACATCAGTAGTTCATTGCTCGATTATAACACGCACGCTATTGATTCAAGATATACACACACAAGCCTGCGAGTAAGCAATGAATTGCGGCTCGTTGTTACAAAACATTTGGTTTAATTTCATTTTCTCTTTGGAGAGCTGATAGAAAATCCCAGCAGGAAATTTGAATCGTATGCCTGAGAGGGAAAGCGAACCTCCTCGTTATCGCATACAAGTTACACTCCGCGTGTGGTGCATTTTAGTTTTTAATTTTCAAAAAAAAAATAGTGTTTAGTTGAGTTAACATCGCAACAGAATTAGGCCAGCTTATGCACTTATTCTCCTTTCACTGAAACAAGCCAGTGAACAGATCGGTCCATATAAAACAGGCGCAATGCCTCAGACGCAATCAGGAGTTGGGATGAACATGTAACGAAGGTGACAACCACCCGAAATTGACCTGACATACGGAACGAATATGGACCTATTATAGAATTGAAATGATGCGACATCATGCGCAAGTAATCATGTGTTGGCTACAAGAACATTGTGACAGGTCAGGTACACCGAGCCCTTTTGTGCGTAACAGAGCTCACTGAGGTAAAACTATCGCTCTGAATACTTGAAAAAACTGAGGCTCGTAAGGAAAATTTTGAAACGCATCTACCTTACATAATTAATGGTATCATTATTCTGCAGCAGACACACACAGAGAATTGCTAAACTGCAGGTGGAAACATGACCACTAACAAGTGACATCCTCGCAACGAATTTACGTATTTCTGCTTAATGCTCGCTAAAGCATGGCGCTTAAAAAGATCTGACTGGCCAGTATAATATCATTCGTGCTTATGAATAGGAAAAAAAATAAAAAATAAATCTATGGTACAAATCTCCTGTACGTGGCTTCGTAAGTGGCTGCCAGTTACAGGCAACTGAGCACGGGAGCATTTGCGTTTTCCGTAGTGGTCGTAGGGCAGCATACTTCTGTAAAACTGCGAACGTACGTATAAGCGTGTGAGTACTCACGTGGGTGCAAGCATGCTACTTTCATAACTGTGTTTATGTCTCTACTTTTCTGAGCCAAGCATGGTCTTTTTGGCATTTGGCCGGGGTAACGTAACAATTATATTCTTAATCCAACGAAGCTAGCCAATTACCAAGGACTGAGGGCCACTACGGGCTCAGTGCCTGCGGAATCGGGTATGTTGTGCAGCATTTAAGAACGGAACCGAATGAAAGCATAATAATTGTATTACAACGTCTCTGACTGCTGTAGTGCTTTTTTTTTTTCAGTGTGCCTGCAGGGACACATCAGAAGGCTTGAGCCAGTATGAAGAGAAGCTCTGAAATTTCTGGAACTCAGCCAGTGAGCTACAGAGAGCAAGTATCGCCCCTTTCCTGGAGCGTGGGTTCCCTCGAACCCCGGCAAGATCGTCACTCTTGCCGCGACGCGGCTCCGCCATCAAAGAACAAGATAACCCGACCTTGCCGCTATAAACGTAGTAGAAGAGAACGGAACGGAGCCCTAACTCTCGTGTGACTATTCTTTCCTCCAGTTTTACTTTGAGTTTCACGCAGCCGCGACAGCAGTGCCGTAATTATACCGCTCCAAGACAAATGCCCCATCCGGCCACTATCTCAGAAGGTCGGCTCGCGGGAGTGTACGCGTGCGCTCGCCAGTCATGGCGGTGAAAACGAATGAGATTCGACGAGATAGCAGGCGCTGGGGCACAACCCCTTGCCGTCTGTGTGCCGCCCCCCGCCCCCTCCCCTTTTTTTTGGACGCCGCTAGAGCAAATAGAAGTTTGGGCAAACACGCACCATCGTCTCCCTCTACGGGCAATCAACCACCGGCTAACGTCGAATGGAAGGTTAAGAAACAAAAACGACATAGGCGGGCGCCTATGTAAGCCGACAAAGCATGAGAAAAAATAATGAGGGGTTCAGCCTGAAAAGCTGCTTGTAGCCATTCATCACGCCTTCGGCGTGAGTCGACGCAAGCCCTGCATCGCTGCATTTCTTCTAACTCTGCTCTCGCATCGCCTTCTTGTAGTAGATAACAGACGTAGGGACATTGATACAACCGTCAAGTAAACGCCTAAACCCAGCGTTAAATTCCTAGTAGTGCATCTCTATATAGTTTATGGCCATTGATTCTGCATCTTTTGTTTGATAGAGCCTAGCCAAAAGAGTTCTCTTAGTTCAATAAAAACGATGGTTTTTCATCGTTTGCTTCGCGGCAGTGGTGCGTTCAAGAAAATAGCTGAACGGAATGAATGCGGTGGTTCAGTATGGCAGAGAAAATGCACGCTTTGTTTATCGCGTAGAGTCGAGGAGGAACCAGAACTCGAGGTTTCTTCGAGAGCATGCGCCAGGAAAACCTGTGGCACGACTTGTGTACACTTTCTTTTTGCTGGGAACAACCGCAGTCTTCACGTGGTTTATAGCATCATGAGACTGAGGAAATTGGAACACCGCAAACGTATGCCGCTTTGCAGTCGCTCCTGCTGACTCTAGGGCCGCCCTCATTGGATGACGGACGACAAGGAAGTTCTTCAGCATGATTACATTTGTAAATTTATTGTTTACTTCCCTTTTCGTAAAAAGATGTTATCACCGGCTCACATTCATTCTAAAAGTGTTTTATATACATAACATACGCAGTAAAAGAAGGTGATAATGTTCTTTAATGTTTTTTTTTCAGTTAAGTGGTCGGTTGTATCATTACCATGGTCTGAAGGACAGCAATAACTTTTATAGCTGAATCTCTCCCGAAAAAAGTAAGTTCTCAAAGCACTTCGCGGAACTTTCTGAAAGTGCACATAATAATAAGGAGTAATTACTCATTACTTCTTATTTGGTAGCGAGAATGCTCCGGTGAGGTGGTGGTTCCAATTTCTAACCCAGGACAAGGACGAATTTTTTTTTTTTAAGTTTTGCGAAAGTTGTATAGCTTTCCTCTCTAGAGTTATGGCTGCGCTTGGGTAGATGCCAATGAGTAATTACTCCCATATTACAAATCCACTCCACCTTGGGCGTTTTCCCACAGCACTGGACCAGTGAATCTAATGGATCGCAACAACCGATACACGTGGCAGGAAAGTGCTGCGCTCGAATAGTCCGCTTCGTCAGCGTGGATGAGTGCGGACACCCTCTGTTTTAGCGCCGTCTCATATGCTTGCAAGCAGCGCTCACAACCTTTTTTTTATCTACAAGGGTAAATACACAGAAGGTTTGGACACATTGTGATTGTGATGAATGAATGTATAAGTAAGCACATTTTTGTCGGACGTGGTTAGACTGAGGAAAGCGCAGTTGAGATACCAGTCAGCTACACTACCTTCGACGTTAAGTGGTTAAATTATGCATGTGCATGTCGCTTGTGCTGGTTTCTTTACTCCGAAGGTATCTATTTTCGTCTATGTTAACCCGAAAATGTTTACTAGATTGAGTTGTGACTGCAGGGGGTCGCCGAAGTTCACAAGCAGAGCCCAGTCCTGCTTAGCCCTTGAGGCTGTGGGAAGACACGACCGGCTTTGGAAGTACATTTTCGAAGCTGACAGACAGACAGAAAAACTTTATTCAGCAAGTGAGTTTTAGACTCAGCTGGGTCCCTGGGCCACTGCGCGGTCCCGCACTGCATCAAGTAGGCCATGCCGGGACATGACGTCGGCAGCCCGAGTCACCGCAGCAAGCTGCGAAGCTGACACGACTAGAGACGTGACGCTCTCAGATGGAAGTATTGTGCTGGCACGTGGAGAATGACACGTGGCGAATTCAAAACATATTGCTCTTGCAACTCTTCTCGAAATCTTGAGTGGTAAATTTGGGTTCTCGAAAGAAATTGAAAAATGATTGGGTACGTTTGCCGCTCCTCATATTTATATTTTATTTCTCTTTTTGTTTCCTTATATTCTTGCTCGCGATGGGTTTGGCAAGAAACATTTACTTTCAATGCAAAAGAATGAGATGGAGGGCCCGTCCTGTTCTGATGTCTCGTCCTCGTCTCATGCCGCGTTCACCTTTGTTCTCAGGAGCGAAAAAATAACCCTCTTTCAGAGAGAAAAAAAGAGAAACGCCATGGAGCAAGGTATAAAAGTTGGTTCCTTTTTCGTTCTTTAGTGTTTTCCACGCATGCTTTTTTCTATTGTACTTTCTCGTCTGTCAAATTTCTGCTTTTTGTCTGTGACACACGTGCCGCTCTTCCACACAGCAAAGGAGCTCCCTTTATACTTTAGCGAATTGTGTTACGCGCGTGTTTTTCATCAGTGCTGTGTAGGCTTCGCCACACGCCCGCTTCATATTTCTTTTGACACACGTGGAAAGGGATTCTTGTGCATTGTCTTTAAAATTTACTGCATTGTTCACGAACGGTCGCGATCGCGCGCAGGTGATTCTGCGACGTTATATATTTTTCTCAAAGATGCTCGTCCGCTTTTTTCATATCTCTAAGCCACGTTAAAATAGCGCGTGGACAATAGCCTCCGTCATTGTGCCGTGGGGGCGTTTCACTGACGCAGACTTAATGGCGCAAGTTTTCTAATCATCAGCTTTCTTGGAAGCTTGCCATCTACTTCTGTGCTTGCCTGCTTGCCATGACGGCTACGTGGCAATACCTTACTTTCCAGGTGAATAGAACTATCAGGTACTAAATATAATAAAATTTCAGTTTAGTAATTGGAGCACTGCCAAAAATGTCTTTCTTAATTTCTTCTTTAAATAAACTGCTTCCTACTAGTCGGTGATGTTTAATTGTTCAAATTTCATTGTTTTGTTCTAGTTACAGGACAAAGCACATACGTGGCGTGCTGATAAGGTCCATTGCTTTCATCCCAGTTTTTACGGCTGTAAATGCTGGTTCCTACCTGAAATAACCGCACGCAAGCCGTAAGCACGCTTGACCAAAACCTTATTTCGTGTCCCCCGCAACGCCTTTTGATGTAAAACCGACAACTCTCACTTTAACTTCAAAGGAAGGTGAGAATTCGGGGAGGTACTTGGATTTTCCTTCTTCAGGAAACACTCGCTAACACGCACTCCTCTCTTCAGGCGGAAGGAAACGCGCAATGAAAGCGCTTGATTTCCTCTGACGAAAGACGACAGTACTCGCACACCACGAGCCGCGAAGGGTGGAGGGTGATTCGAAGAAGCGCGGTAGAAATTCAATTTGTGCTTAACGAGCTGTATGACAACGAATGTTATACAGATGAAAGTACTGCCAAAAATACAGAGCGGCTTTCTTCAATGCCATTTATTTCCCAAAGTCATGCTAGCTGGGTGTAAAACTATTTTCTGGTAAACAGCCTGGCGCAAAACGAAAACTAAGAGAATGCCGAAAACGCACCTCCAGCAGAGTGTTGCCGCGTTGCGTGTCAGTACACCAAGAGTTGCACTTATAAGCGAAGGTCAGGTGTCATCATTGCATTGATGAGTATCTAAACTTTGTAAGCAAACATATTGGCAGCAGCCGGTGCAGCCCTCTTCATATTCGATATGATTCCTTGACGATTAGCGCACCAGAAAACATGCATTTACGGAGCGATCTTTCCCGTACAGCAAAATGACATAAAAACCAGACAAAATATGCCGCTCTGTGCTGCTTAAACGCTTCCTATACCCTAATATTTCTGTTTTCAACCAGTGGCGATAACATATTAAGGAGAATTTCTTTAGGCTGAGCCTCTTTTAAATGTAAACGCCACTAATAAAGGCGTTTGTTGTTTATTTATTTGAAAAATGTGAATTCCTGACATATTTCTATATGACGAAGGTTTTAAAAGCGATACCTTTCATGCACATCGCTAGTTCCGTTCGAGCTCTTTTTTACTCGCCTGAAATTGCGCGACTCAGCGTAAAGGGAAGAAAACTAAATCGAAGGTGGCTAGGAACCATCCGCAATTCGAATTAGAAAAACGGACGAGCACTCTGACTGCGGCAAGTGGCAAGCGTATTTCGCTCGAAATGCTAATGCATTGCCCGGTGCCTAGCGACAGGAGCTCAATAACATGACACAGAAGCATTGTACTAATTTATTGCGTTCAGAATTATGTGGCGGGGTCTTGTTCCGGACTCAGTTCAATGACAATAATCCCTCCTTTCACTTAATAAATTTTAATCATCCACTCATTCTGAAAAGTATTTTTGTCGTTTGTCGTTCATTTCTCTAAAACGAAGTTTTCCTGGTCCACATCATGCTTTCAATATCCGGAAAGCTCTGCCCTTCATGAGAAAGATAAAGGAATTCGTCTTTGGTTAAGATGTTCATGAGCACAAAATTAGTAGTTTGATCATTTAAAAAAAAACAAGCAAATTCATCAGAAACAAGACAGATTGTCACTGGCAGGATCATAGGTCACAGCCTCCGCCTGATGCGTATGGTGTTCTGAGGACATGAGCAGAATTTTTGCTAGCATTTCATCGGCAGCATCTGGTTATCTTTTTATTTTGTCTGTCGCGTATGTGGTTCAAATAAAGAAACATTATTACACCGCTAATTTTTCAGTTATCAACACCACAGAGTCTGTAATGATAATTGTAATAATTGGTGATTGGGAAAGAAAAACTGATATAGGTAAGAGCATGGGCAAGCAGTTCATACCGCAGCATAGTTCGCGAACATTGCTTGAATATTTTTTCCAACTTTGTTATCTTTTTGCTGCAATTCCGCAATACAAAAACAACTGTAACTGAGGTTACTAAAACTTTTATTGTCGTATCGATCCTTTCCGCTTCACGCGAAGATTCTAAGCTTCAAGCGAATTGCGGCCGATATCTTAGTTTTTTGCTTGGTTTATGAGTTGCTTTCAGAAAGAAAAGCGCAAGTTCAAAGGTAACCGTAACAATGCTATCCGGACTTTTACTTCCTTTGTTCATCTCAGTGCGTTGAGGAAAACGCTGACCTAAACACGCCGGCATCAGGTTGAGGGTCCCCTCGTTTGCTTTTCTGCGAGCGCCACTCGAGCAAGAAAGGCGCCCTCTGCGTGCCACGTCTGACGCGGTGCAGCGACGCAGCCGCCTAGCACGAACGTCTCAGCAGTGCGTGGAAGAAAAAAAAGAAAATACGTTGTGACCTTACCGTAATAAAGGCCCAACTCTGACGATCGCATTTCTGCTAAACAAATAACGAGGAATCTTTCAGGAAAAAAAATTATAATATAAAGAACCAAAAAGAGAGCTAAAATGCCAAACTACCAAAGGACGTTTTGCAGTGTATAGCTGTAACCTATTGGCGACATCTGCGAAAGCTTCAAACGGGAAAGTTTCCATCGCCCTAGTACCTTTGTGTTTTTTGCGCCCAGGGTCCCAGTAGCAGTATGGGCATTTCCCTGAATTTTGAGCGTTGCGGTGGGCAGTTGTTGTAACTTTCTTACCTCCTCACGTGGGAAAGGCTCTTCTCCGCTCTGTTCGCAAGTTCTCTTCGTGTAAAACGGACTCTTTCTTTGGCGCACTTGTTTCGTTAGCTGTGCGATGGTATCGACAGTGCCAGTGCGTGTTATTGAGAACAAATATTTTTGTGCACCTGCGGAGAAGCTAAACTTCCTTATTTAAATAACTTGCAATATCAAGCAAAAAAGTAGTAAAACGTAGAACAATGGTTATTTTTAGGCTTTCAAGAGAAACGGACACTTAATTTTGCTTACATTACAGGTTTAGCGGTCGTATGGATCGTAGACAGCGGTTCGGTTTTCATCCGCATTTTGATGTTCGCAGCGCACAAAAACAAAGGCAATTTGTACTGCGAATTACGGTACTGCTACTTTAACGCCACATTAAATCGGGTAAATTTGGAGGTACTCCCTATATTCGTTTAGTAAGATGCATGTCTCCCTAGCATAGTTTTTTTGCAATAAACACTCGGTTGCTGCAACAAGCGTCCTCAGTACGAGAGGAGCAACTATTGCCCCAAATAATGTTGATTGTGCCACATAGGAAGAATAGAAACTGATATCCTCCTCGAGTGAAATCGTTATAGTACTTTTTGTTGTATAAAGCGCCGAGAAAAAAACAAAGACATCTGGTCACAAAAGGTCGCCTTAGTTGTTTTCCAACTACATACCGGTCCCATCGGGAGCTATCTCTACACCATGGTTGATAATATGTAGCGCTGGCTTGATTTCAATGCTGAGACAGGTATTCCTTTCCTTTCCTCTGCCCATTCACTCCGATGCCGGCTGACGCAGGAACACAAGCTGACTGAGTGTGTGTGTGTGTGTGTGTGCGGGGGGGGGGGGGGGGGAGAGATGAACGTTCTCAAACAATGCTGCTCCTACGCTGTTCCAAGGTTCTGACAAACAAAATTGTTGCAAAAAGCCAGAACAGAGTCATTACATGCCTGCTTGGAAGACCAAAATAAACTAAAACAAAACAACAGAACATGCGGACCCCGCTTGTTGTGATGCAAAGGAGCAACTTCTTTTTGGTACCGATGGCGTGCAACAAAGAAAACAGCAAAAGAAAACGTGACGGCCGAGCGCATATATGTGCGTAATGAAACAACCCATATGCGTCGGTCGCCTCCTGCTACGCTCTATGAAAGCCAGTTTGTTTTCTACATTATTAGGTATGCCGCTCAACCGTGCCCCTTTGATGAGATTACACTTGGTTCCTAGCCATTGATTCCAATTCTGGAAGGAACACTAACCTTGGTCCAACCACGCGTGGAGGCTTTCTAAGTTCTGCTACGCATGAAGCGTTTATTTCTGCTTTCTTGTTCCAGCTATGTGATTTCTGCCAATGCTTGCGCAGCAGGTGGCCGCCATATTTTGTATTTGCTAGTGGGAGCATTTACTATATTATACGTAGCCGTAAAAATTCAGTCATGCGGCAAAGGCCGAAGAAAAGGATGTTGGCCGAGAACCTCCGCGGCTCTTCGCCAAGAGACATTTACCCATGATTCGGAACATTGCAGATGTATTCATTGTTACGATTTTGATTATACTATGACACTCGTGGGGAATACGCATACCCCGTTGTCTTCCGGTGGTCAGCGGCAAGAGCCAACGCACGAGGCAACACGCGTTAGTTACATACGAGCGGGAGAGGGCACATACGCCTCTCCTATCGTTTACTGACACCGCCGGAACTTCACGGAAGCGCGCTGGCCGCTCACGTCAGTGCAAGGAAGGACAACATAATTCTATAGACACAATGCCCATAGTCCGACAATGTAAAAGCAATAAATACAAAGTGCCCCAGGCCTGCCCTGTTCCAAGGGAAAGTAATTGATTGCTCACCCAAGCGGTAATCAGCGAGGCGTTAAATTGAGCAATTGCGCGTAAAGACCGCTTTCTCGCCTCGGACCTTCGAGCGGCACGCTTCCCTCACCCTTGATCGTTGAAGACAAGCCGGGAGTCATGGAACCTAGGACGTCTACAGTAAGCTTCCCCCCGCCCTTGTTTTTGCACATTGAACATTCTTCCGCGTATTGTCCTTTGCTATGCGTTGGGTTAATTAGTTAATTGTTTTTAACGAACTGTGGTGCTCTTTAATTATCCCAAACCCGGCGTGGCTGCCACTTTCTGCTCAACTTATTTGCGCGGGCATGTCGCGTACAAGTAACGCCTGCGTGTGTTCGGCACGGAGGCTGGCCCCTCTTGGCGGGTGCGCACAGAGGGACCCCCATACACTCAAGGACCTCCCGTGCAGTGTCGTAATCTTTCGCGCACAGTCTGGTAGTGTCACGCGACATAGGTTTGTACTCGCCTTGCGTGTCGAAACGCAAACAAGATAAAACTTCAGGAGGCAATGAATTTCGGCTAGCTGGTGTGACATACTGATGAATAAAAACGTAGGGCACAACCGAAGACGGCGAGACAGATGAGAGACAACGACTGCAGCTTGTCTTCGTCTCTCGTCTGTCGTACTGTCTTTGCTCGAGTGCTATGTTTTTCATCTCGGGCATCGTAATACGCCCCTTTAATGAGGAGACAGAAAGGGAAACACAGCTTGCCGGCAACGTGGAGTGCGCGCCCATTCTTCACTGAAACAACCAAATAGGTCACACAGTTTGCAAATTTCTATGGATGCTGTAAGAATATATTAACCTTCTGGATCAAGCAATTTCCGTAGAAGAGGTGTTCATGACGATTTGCAGCAGCGGATTAAACATATAGTTCGTTGGCTTCATTTTTGCCTTCAACACGTGCTATAGAATGAATAATTTAAGTGGAATAAAATATCACATACACACTTTGTTAAAAACGAGATGCAGGCCGATAAATCGTTCGAAGCTTTGCTGATTGGATCATTCTGTAGTGTTGATCGGGTTATTTTTTAGTCCAGTGTAGACATATTTCTATATTTTTGGAGTTATTACTTACATTCCTCTCTAAAACACGCACGTAGCATCAGCGACCGCGTAAACGCGACAGGCAGCAGAGCAAAAAGCAACAAGGATCTAAAGAGGCTGCAAAAAATGTGCCGAGGATACCGACCGAAGAATATTCCGCGATAACATGTGAAGACGAGGCATATAAACATTTTATACTGAAGTGAAGTCACTATTTTGAGGGTGCCCTTCGATCGCTGTGAACACGGCCGCCTAGTAGCTAAGCGAAAAGCCTAGAATAAATGAACACACCTATCTCGCAGCGTGACTTGCACCATGCGAACTGTACTCTTGACAGCTAGACGAGGCCGCTTGCAGGCATTCAGGCGAGTAAGGCGCAATCAGAGAGTGCATTCTTGGCCTGCTAATGTTAGCAGCGCACGGTCTTGCGGGCGTTTTTCCTAGCTGTGCTAACAAGAGCAGGTAAACCAATTACCTCTGCAATGGGAACAACGCCAATCGGAACAAGGAGGCAATCAGCGGTGCGCCACGCACGCACAAACACAGCGCGGATAGGCGCAACACTTCGTTCCGCGCGAAATGCGTTCTCTGGCTCATGTACCGACGGCAGGCTGGAATCGAGGCGTTACAACAGAGGCTACGGGGCGCGCGAGATAATTAGCCTGCACTCTATTGTGTCCTAAGCGTTAATTTGCCTCGATTAGCCATGGTGCGTATAGAGGAGTCTAACTGAGCTCGTTCTATCGGCACTGCTTTGGACAGTGCCCGTTCCGTTATTCTTCGAAGAAACGCCTGCGAGCTCTGTACAGAACATTGAAAGAAGCCTTCTTGAATGCGCACTGAATAGCAACCAGCATAACTGCAAGGAACGGGTGCGTTACATTCATTCGGTAACACGCCATGCGTTGTCAATGGCGCTCATACCTGCGCATTATATCGATTCCCGTGGTAGATGGAGATCCAGCGCCATATCGTGCCAGTGTTTACACTTGTGTAGGCGTATAACTAAATATTTATCGCAGATGTGGAGATGATTTTACGCGAGAATGCGTGCGGCGCTAATGAAAAGACTTACTTGAAAGTGCTCGTGTTGTACTATGTCACCGATGAAAATTTGAACGCATTCGAAAGGCCACTGTAAAATACAATTGGCTTTGGGGTCACATTCTTCAATTAAACTTTTCTGGGACAACTTTTTTCGGTCTCTTTTGTGTGCCTATTCTAGCTGAACTACAAGGTATTTATTCATTTCTGCTGTGTTGTCGTTGCTTCTCATCTGTAAGGAGATGACATTGAAAAATTTCCGTTTAACAACTTTGCTAGAGTTTTAATGCTGGGGTCATTCTTTTTCTGGGTGCTTTGTTTGGGCTTGGGAAGAAGAATATATTCTTCGCGATATAAAATTTCTTCTCAGAATCGACACGGCTTCCTCATTACAATCTTCTTCTATTATTATTTATTTTCAGGTCACGTCCGCGATTTATTACTTTCATAGCTATTTGCTTTCCACCTGTAAAACCCGCTTCCGTCAATTTGTTATTTATATGTCCCACAAAAATTCAATTCCATATTCACTTCAGTCGGCCTTTCTATTGTTTTAAATTTCATTTTTATTACATATTTGTCGCCAAACGAACTTTTCAGCCGGAGTGGCCAAATGGCGATATTCACGAAATGTATGCCACCCTGCGGCGGTGCGGCGAACTAGTCTTAGAAGGATTGGCGCGCAGAACCTTTTGTTTGTTCCGTTGGGATAGCTTCGACGACGGCGCAAGTTAATCGCGAAAGTTTGAAAGAAACACGGGTCTACCAAGCCTGCTCACAGGCGAAGTTCTTCGTAACGTCACCATAATGGACTACTTGAGGCGCCCCATCTATGTCGTGAAAATCGCCAATACCGGTTAGGTCGTATAGGCCATTCTCGAACTGAAGCGAGGAAAAACAAAATTTATGACTGGACTGGACTGCAACTGGTTTTAGCACAGCATACCTACGCCTCTGGTATCAACAGCGTCGGGATTGGCGGTATCGATATACTGGGCATGTCAAGTAACATGTACACCAACAGTAAAAATGCGTGCAAATATCCTTAAGGACGTGAACCCAAGTGAATAGCGTTGGACAGAATGTGTGGTAACGACTTATTCCTTTCTCTATGGGCACAAATGTAATTAGGCGCCTAATATCGCTGCACTTCTTACGTGCTGCTTTCGACGGTCAGATCGGATGCTCATGCAGTACCGCAACAGAACTAGACATTCTATGTGGCGTTACATCTGGAAAGAAGAACAGGAATGCATGCTGCATTGCAGTTATAAAAGAATTGAAAGTTGGTTATGAGGAAAGAAAAAAATGGCGCAGTAATTGTCTCGCATCTCGGTGGACACCCGAACCGCGCCGCAGAGAAAGGAAGGAAGGTGAGAGTGAAAGAAGAAAGAGAGAAAGAGGAGGGGCTGTAGCGGGGGGCTCGGGAATAATTTCGACTGCCTGATAATTTTTTCAGCGCACTTTAAAGATCCCCAGGCGGTCAAAATTATTCCGGAGCCCCTTACTACAGCACCTCTTTCTTTCTTCTTTCACTCTTACTTTCCTTCCTTTCCATACAGAGTGGTTCGGGTGGCCACCAAAAAGTGAGACAGATACTGTGCCATTTTCTCAACTCAAAAAAACAATTTCCAATTTTTTATAAATTGACAACAGGATGCACTTTTAAATTTCTTTATGACATCTTCGAGCCTCTCTTCAGTGCTTGCCTTGAGAAACCTGTTTACCGATACAAAATCAATAGAACCTGCGCTAGTCCGATCTGTGTACGTGACCACGGTAACCATATCACCTCGATTCATCGCTGCTACATCATCACAGTTAAAAGACACAAAACTAAACCCGCGCATTGTGGCTGAAAAGCTGCTTTCTACTAAAGGTTAACGCACTTGAAGAAACTTAGAGAAACGCTGGCATACCGCAAGGCAGCAACCGACAGTCATGTGTTGACGAGACGTCGATTCCCTTGCAGTGCATGGCAGTTTATAAGCTACGTGACCTCATTTAGCAAGTAAAGTAATTAGACGGGGTTGGGAAACGGACACCCAACATTGATTCCTGCGGGTGCTTATATAGGAACTGTACGGCCCTTCACGCTTCAAGGCCTATGTGGCGGCTCCGGTGAAGGAAACGTCTTGATTGAAAGACCCCGGCTGTAAGACTTGAATCAACCAGAAATAGTATTAATGTGTGTTCAAGATGACTTATAATATAGTTCGCCACTAGTGCGACGTGGTTTGGGCATGTTGTTTTCAGCGATGGTCAGGACTTGGATGCCGGCACCAGCAAGACGCCATCTGAATCTTTTTTTTTTTGCACTTGTCCCTCTAAAGAGGAAAAGGTACACGTTCCGAGGAGGACCCGACAATCACCACTCATCGCAAACATGAAGGTACCCAAAGAATGTAAACTGATGCTAACCGTATTGAAGTGAATCCAATATATCATAATTAAGCGCCCTGCTTTTTCTTTCAATCTTGTAACGCTTTCTCCCCGTCAAGATAACACAGCACTCGGTCAGACTTTTTTCGCAATAAGCGTTCAAGTTTAGGAAAAAGAATTCATGAAATATGACTTCATTGCAACATTTTGCTATTAGAGCCGGGAATAATGAGCAAGAGGGAATACCCAGCGCAGCTTCCGTGAATCATTTCGTTTTGTTTGTTTTCAAGGCATAGTGATCAACTTGCGCGTTAGATTGTGCCCTGTCTGCAAATCAGCGCGCTCTATCTTTTCGCTGTTACCGCTAGTCTGGTTTCGAATTCGCGCACACGAGTGATTGAAGCGTACATTGCTGCACAAGCCTGAATTCGAGGAAAGAGAGGATTGTTAATCACAACCAAGCACTAATATTTTCAGCGGAACGGGACGGCCGAAAATTTACGAACGACAGAGTTAACAATAAAACAGCAACGCTTGGCTGCGCCTTTCATGCGTTTCTTTTTTTTTAGCCATGCTCGGGAACAATACGCATTCTTCCCTGGTCTTATTATTTGCCACGTTATAAGAACGTAGCTATTTTATCGATTCTCTTTCGGAAAAAGACGACATTAGTAAGAACCGAGAGAAAGTACTGCCTTAAATTGATTTGATTTAATTATACATTTCACGCGCCAGTGCGACACGTTTGGTCGAGGCAAGTCTAGGATAAGGCCTCGAATAATTTCGGTCAACTGGGCATCTTTACAACGGCCCGGAATTTTTCTACCCGGGCGTTGTCGCCTTTCATTTCCTGCAAGATGCGGGCGGCTTGCAACCCATGCCATCCCGGGAAACGCGATTTTATAGTTTTAGACAGTCCTGTATGCGGTAATTCTGAATGCTATGTCTAAATTTAATACGAGCTACGCAGCCGGGATTCAAGACGTCATTTTCTGACGTCTTCAAAAAACTAATTTTCAAATTTCCAATTTTTAATGTGGGAATTATGCTCACTACGAATTTAAGACGCAGCGAAAGCAGTACGTTTGACCGTCAGATTATAATAAGACTTGATTATATAGCATCCCCCAAATATTTTCCGGAAAGTGCACGAAGTTCGTTCTTTTACATTAAAATAATCTGGAAGATATAGTGATGTTATTCCAAGGCTTGTTGCGACATGGACGGCAGGCACATGAAAGGGAAACAATTCAGTGTGCTCAGTTAGTGCACACGGCACAATCTGTCTCGACAGCACTCCCGCTGTGCCAGTGCGCCTGTGCCTCCTGAAAAGGAAGACTGCTGCCGTCTAGTGCGAGGTGAGCACGTCAGAAAGACGTCAGACGTTTTTTGAGGACAAGAAATGGCGCAGTAACTCTCTCACATATATCGGTGGGCACCCGAACCGCGTCGTAAGAGAAGGGACAAAGGAGCGAGTGAAAAAAGAAAGAAGAAAGAGGTGCCGCAGTGGAGGGCTCCGGAATAATTTCGACCACCTGGGGATCTTCAACGAGCCTTGACGTCGCACAGCCCACGGGCGCCTTTTGCGTTTCGCCTTCATCGAAACGCGGCCGCCGGGGTCGAACCCGTGCACTATACTCTGGCTCAGTAGACAAACACCTTAACTACTAAGACACCACAGTGGGTCCACATTAAAATGATAAATGCACATCGAGGAAAAAGTGGAATTTATTTCAAAATTTGCGCCATGCGCGTATGCTTCACCAAAGCAGATTTGAATAATGTCCTTTCTAAGCTCTCTGATGTATGTCACTTGCTTCTCGCCAATACCTCTGCGGTCACCAAGTTGGTTTAGAGACGTGATGCAATAATCGCGGTCAAAACGTTCACGGCAACTGGTGGCAGGCTGGCCTTCTCATCATCTTCATCAGTTTTCAGTCCGTCGGGCAGAGCTCATACTTCTCTTACAATGCCTTCTCCTGCACGTGGCTCGTCGATGTCGGCCTCGTCATCCGCAACAGCGAACTCATCACAGGCAATCTCAGGTCCGGCCAGCTGTGCATCAACGAAGCTTCTCCGCGAATCGGTATGCCTCTGTTCGCATGTATTTTCGATACCTGTCGTTCCTGGGACCACGACGAAGCTATCCCAACTAGGGCGCCTTCATGGCTGGATCGAGGCACCCTAATCCCAACGTACTGCCTGCACCTGGTAGCAGCGCATGTGAGCAGCCAATTGGGTAGGCGAAAAATGCTACGTGACCGGCTGGCCCAGTTAGGCATACCACGTGACTGGTATTCAAACTTCTAAAAGTTGGTGCGATTCGCTGATCACCGTCCGTGCGCAGTAATTTCGATTTCAACGCCGCTCTTATATCGCACATACCCAGCACGATTCTGCTCCCGATTTCGGCTCCTTAATTTGCTGTTTAGGTCCGCACGTTTTTCAGAAGCTGGGAGGAGTTTTCCGCTCTCTTGCGGGTAACGTGGGTTTTTAGAGTGCTGGGGCGAGTTATAGGGCTCCCTTGTTTGCTGTAACCGAGTGGTGCGGCCGCAGTTCGATGTATCTCAGATGCCGAGCCACTGGCTTATTATATATTTTGATGGTACCGCCACCGTCTTTATAAGCAAGTGTTCGTTATAAACGCGGCCGCTGTAAGTCTGCTCGACTGCATATATCGCGCATCCCAGCCCCACCACAAATGCACCATCCATATTATTTCTACAAAGAGGCAAGACCAGGAACCATCGCGTTTAGCCCGCGAGAGGAACTGTTTTTGTTTTTTTTTTAACGGTAAGGTCACTACCACGAATACTATTTCTTTAGATGTTGAGAAATTGTTCTTCGAGATGCAATACAAGCAAGAAAATAACAGGTGGGCGTAGCTAGGCTGACTACCATATGTATTCACCTGCGATGCCCTTGTGCTAACTACTACCATGTTCCCTCTCGTGGGTCATATGTCCGTCATCACCGAAACACGAAGAATTCAAGCGGTCGCGCAATTACAGGATCAAACGTCTTTATCATAGTCAGAGTAGTGAGTGGCCATCACTTCGCAGCTATTCTGTCCGCGTACAAGGCATCACGAACGACTTCGGCGCTTGTTCCGGCAAAATAGCTGTCGCGGCACGTTACAGCAGCAACAACAGCCCATGAAGCCGGCCATGGGCCGCATGGCCTCCCAAAACAAACGTGCGCAAGGTGTAGCAATTATAATTTCCTTTACGTTGCTCGAACGACATGAAGTCACGAAACCCGGATGCCACGCCACCAATTTTCAGTTTATTTTGCTATTCCTCGTAGACTCTCAGGGATGAAATTCTTTTTCTTTACCTCTCCGAAAAGAAGAAAGGAAGAATAGAACTGAGCGACCACCAAGTCTACAAACGTGCAAAACGTATCGTAACAGTGCGCCCCAGCGCAGCAATAGCGCATCTCTGCAAAGTGCAATGGCTTAACGAGCCCCTGGCGTGACGGCTTGTGGACGGCGGGAAAGGCGTTGGATAGCTTAGTGCTTTTTTGGCTACTTTCTCAACTCCGGCGTCCGGCTGCGACTTCGCCTTCCTCGGCTTCTGAAGTCAAACAAACGGACACGCACTGTGGCGAAGTACTGGCTGGCTCACGTCCGAGACGAGCCAAAACTATGTTTCCAGCTTTTTACGCGACAGCGTATGTAGCTCGTCCTTTCGAAAAGCCGTCTGCGTACTGATTGCCGGCACCGCGTGTCGGAAATAATTGGGGGCTGCGTAAGAAAATTGTTGCATGGTAATTTTTGGTTCTAGTGATTGATGGTTGAATGGTGTCTGATAGGCGGTGTCGAGTTAATGAAATCATTGTAATTATTTGATTACTCTAAAGAAACTGAAAATGAAGAAAATTGACCCGCCGCGGTGGCTCAGTGGTTAGGGCGCTCGACTACTGATCCGGAGTTCCCGGGTTCGAACCCGACCGCGGCGGCTGCGGCCTTATGGAGGAAAAACGCTAAGGCGCCCGTGTGCTGTGCGATGTCAGTGCACGTTAAAGATCCCCAGGTGGTCGAAATTATTCCGGAGCCCTCCACTACGGCACCTCCTTCTTCCTTTCATCTTTCACTCCCTCCCTTATCCCTTCCCTAACGGCGCGGTTCAGGTGTCCAACGATATATGAGACAGATACTGCGCCATTACTTTCCACAAAAACCAATTATTATTAAAATTGGCCAAAAGGGTTCAAAGGTGTCAAAATGCTCAAACTGAAAATTCAAGGCTTGATGATGTTAATTTAAAATTTTGAATGTTTAATTGATCAAATATCAATTGAAACAATTTAAAAAATGAAAAATGCGATCAAAGGTGTCAGTCTGCTAATAGAAAACCTAACCCACTACGCTATCACGTATACCCTTAATTAAGGGGAAGCTTAAAGACCTCTCTATTCTTTTTTTCTTGGGAGTGGGCCGGAATAGGCCTTCTCAGCCGAGGGGGGGGGGGGGGGGGAAGGGAAACGAAGTCACGGATATGCGTCTTCATGGTGGTATGGTCCATGTGTTCCTCCCTATTTGTTTATGCACACCAGCACATTTCTCTCCACTGAGCAATGAGTTGAACGACAGCTACAGGGCAAAGAATTAAATGCCAATACGGAATTATGACAATGACAGATTTATTAAATGACTGGTTGGCGGCGACAGATATTGTCCCCATTTTTGTCTTCATCTCGTTCTGTCTCTTTCATTTTAACTGCTAAGGAAGGAAAAGTTTATTTTTGCTAGAATAAATATTTAGCTATAGTTTGCTATCACTTTTTCTATGACACGTTGCTTTTTTGGTTAATTCATTTTGTGTACTGTCAATCACTCACCGTTCATGCAAAATTTCGTTTTCCGGTCATGCAAATCAAACCGCGTGCTCACGCTGACACGTAGGCTAGCACCCCGTTCGACACGGTGGTCTAGTGTTTGTCATCCGAAGAGAACTTTAGACGCGTACGCGGACACTGCGGAGGAAGCGAACCGCACACAACTGCACGCCTTTGTGATCGGCTTCAAATTGCATCACCTGTAGAGGACGACACTCAGCGCCGATTGGCGTCCGCCTGAGACCCAATCTCAGCGTAACCAGTCGCAACAAAGGAGCAAGCGGTGACAACTACTGTGCACCTTTTTTTTTCGTCGGCAATATTTTGGCAGCGTGATGCGCGAGTGCAAAGTGCGCACTCAAGAGAACAGTATTATACGAATGCCGTATTTATTTTTTCGTTTTTCCTACTTGAATTCTAAGCCTCCTTGCTCCAAGGCAGTCATTGTCCGCATCTCAAGAAGCAACCTTAAGCAGCGTAAAAGCGACGGTCCCTTTTCTTTGTGAGCACTGGTTTCTGAAACCGTGCCTGCACACCTTCGTAATCACAGCGTCATACTCGCTCCTCTCCAAAAAAAAAAAAGAAAGGCCGCTAAAAGCATCATTAAACTCTGTTTTTTACTATAGTTACTTCGTTGTTCCGTCTTTGTTATGAAAAATGCAGACCATTACCCTCTCACCGTCGCCAAGGATCAGAAAAACGCTAACGAGGTTAATGTACCGCGGAGAGTTGCTGCTTGCTATGCCACCAGTTATGTTGTTGTTGTTTGCCTAATTATCTTTCCTTTTCTTAACTTTGTTGCGTACCTCTGTCACGCATGGAGACGTTGGAAGCTTACGAATGTCTTCTCTTTTTCTACCCAACTGTTTGCACTCATCACTCTGTTCACGTTTCCGTTTCTGCCTGCTTTTCGCCCATTATCTTCTGCCCAGACTGTGTGGCTTGCTTTTGCTCAACGATCATAGGGCCGGCGAAGTTTGAAAAAACTTTTATAATTCTGTCCTGAGCTCTTCCATTTCTCACGAATAGAGGCCAAGCAAGGAAGCCAAGGCAAAAAGTAGCGCCCAATGCTGCTCTACTAGCCCGTCAAAATATAGGAAGTAGCGGAGAACCAGTCGTGGCTTTACAGCGGCAGTTGTCAGGCGCACGTTTACCCCGCTTTGGGGCTTCGGCATGGTCGGCGTAACACCGCACCACAACGTCTGGTCAGCATGTCGTGGCGGCACGCATCACGTCATTAAAACGCGCTTCGCTGATTGCTCCGCAGTGACGTCATGAACGACGACGTCATTGCTACGCGCCACGGCAACGCACCATAGTTCGGGGTCCATGCTCAGTAACATTACGGGCGGCAGCATACGGACGACACGCGAGCTTTGCCAGAGACGATAAACAGTAATGAATGCGAAACATTTATATTCTCCACAGGAAGGACCGTTCGCTGAATTTCGCTTTATATAATTGCGTAACCGTCAAATGAGCTTCTATTTTAAAATGTCGCAATAAAAATTTTTGAATTGAGCGAAAGCGATTTTTTTTCTTTTTTTCCGTTCAGCAAAGGAGAGCGTTCACGGAACTCAGTGAGTGCTTAGTAATATTCATGGGCCTAATAATCTGAATGAAAATATATGACCTATTATGATACAGTCGGGAACAAAAGTCTCTGGACCGCGTGTTTCGCAAACGAAGTCGTTACTTCTACTATTAGCCGGCGGCTGGAAGCCATGTGAAAGTCAAAATTTTGTTCTATCACCTCCGCAAGTGCGGTCTTCAGCCGGACGTTTAATGACAGAGATCTTGGCTTTGTTTACGGAATGCGCGGTCCAGAGACTTTTGTCCCCGACTGTGCTTGGGCATTTGACGTCCCAAAGTTGCATATGATCTACTAGAGACGCCACAGTAGATGGCTTCAAGAAGTTCGACTCTCTGTCTAAGGGGTTGTTCACCGTACACAGACATCGAACAGCCCACAGGAACCTTAGCATTTTGCTCCATTAGAATGCCGCTTAGACATTGAGTTCATTAGGAATATGACAAAAAAAAAAGCACAGTGGCTGCGAGAAGAGAAAACGTGGGTGCTTTGCGGTGTTGGCAGTTTTAAGCGAGTTCTCAGCGAAAATACCGCTCTGCAAAAAGCTAGAGTTGTGTCAATAATGGCGCTACCTAATAAAAAAAACATGTAAGGACGGGACGGCGCGTACTTCGGTGAGCAGAGGATTCCCCCCCCCCCCCCCCTTTCAGAATAATGGCAGTGCCGACAGTGTTGAAGAAGGGATCTAGTTCATCTTCAGGCCTGCGTCGGCGCTTCCCAATTAACCTTCCCGTACAGCACCTTTCTTTAGCAAGAGCCGAATAATAGCAGAAGAGAGAGAAAGAGACAGTCGCTGCTAGCAGAACAGTGGGGCCGCCGGCGAGCTATATAGCAAGCACTGTATGGAGTAGCCCCGCGTAAGCGCCGTCGAGCTTCAAGGCCATCCTTGTTGTAGTTCAATAAATGACAAAATTCTAGCTCAGTTCTCGTTGCCTTATTTGCACCCGGAGCAATCAAGAGCACTTTCGCCAACGTTCAAACCAGGTGCTACGAACTTCAGCGTGGCGCATGGATCTCCATACCCTATTTGCGCATGCAATAATTGAGGTAATGATGAAACGCACGTCGCTTTGAGCGAACTTTGCTGTAATTGAGTTCTTCAATATCATGTAAAGTGCACGGCTTTACAGCTGCAATATAATGTAAATATAAAAAGCGGGTAAATATAAAAAGGGATTAAGCTGTCCTCTAGCGCGATCTCTTTTAGAAAAAGGGTGTGCCTCCCAAATATCAAAGCAGATTTTGATCACTAAATTTATTCAATTTATCTAGTATCTAGTATTCCGTGTTTTTTATTCATGGAAACATACGAAAGGGCTTGGGCTGAGTATCCTCACCTTTAAAGGAAGTGCGCTAGAGAATAGCTTGCTCGCTTTTTACTCCTTTCGCGTTTAGAAGGCGCTGTCAGTGTGTGCGTTTATTTCCTTCTGTTAACCACACGGGAGTTGGGAAAGGCAAGCGCAAATACCTAAACCCTTTTGCAGACCTGCGAAACTTTCAAGAAACTTCCAACGCCGCCATTTCTGCCC
This sequence comes from Amblyomma americanum, assembly GCF_052857255.1. NCBI lineage: Eukaryota > Metazoa > Arthropoda > Arachnida > Ixodida > Ixodidae > Amblyomma > Amblyomma americanum. The sequence goes on along the minus strand of NC_135499.1, from coordinate 215,810,375 downwards.
TGTGACGATGCGCAAGCAGCCATGAGCTATTTCTGGTTGCCAGTGCTTGAAAAGCAGTGCAAAGCGTTCCGCACGTGCGATCGCACAGCGCGCGGGCGCACCTGCCGACGACTCTGCGCAGGTAATAATGGCAACGACACGTTCTCCATATTTGTGCACTGACAGCACACTCTGCAAACGCCCGCCAAAAGCCAAAGAGCGAGAGCCGATATTAGCTGCCTGAGAAAATGAAAATACAAACGTCCTCCACGCTTGCTACGAAGGATGGCGTGCTCAAAGCAAATTGAAAATAGGTCGATAGGCCAGAGGGAAACAGGACATTTTACCAAGACAAAGAACAGCGGACTGAGCCACCGCTCAACATTTGTTTTAGAGCGCTGCTCTTGAGCCCCAGTTCGTGGGTTGAGCCGCGTCGCCAACGTCGGTGTAACCGAGCCAAACCATAAATAATTGAAGTAAACATTCTCGCGACTGCGATTTGAACCCGCGGCGCCGCGAACAGATCAGCTTCACTGGCCACTGCACGAGAGCACTAGGATATTGTGCTGCCGATTGCGCCTCGCGTTGAACTGCAACACACTCACGCTGTGCATTGCACACCGTCGTCTGCAAATAATACTGCTATCGGGCTGGTAAAAAAATACGGAACGGTTAAATCAAAGACTCTCCAGTTTCTTAGTATGTGGAGGCAAGCCGATTACCGTTTTAACCCGGGAAATGTTTTCACTAGCTCGCCTTCCCAAAGCGCCGAAAAGGTGAGGAGGCACTCGTAACTGTAGCACCGATGTTTTAAACCACGTGGACAACAATATTGCCTCAAGGTTTCGTTTCCTTTTTGAAAGAGCGCACTGTGCTTGGCCGGACACAAGAGTGCAGTCAGCCGGCTCGATTCTGCGAAAGAGTTTATGTCATTAGTAGCGAATTTTACTGGTCGACGCGTAGAACCATTCTTTAAAGCTTGACATGCTCCTCGCTCTCATTTCTGACGAACTGAGGAGAACATTACCAGGGAAGTGCGCCAAGCTTATGGTAAAATAACGAGCCGCATCAGAGCTAGAACACGAAGCTTAAAGTAAAGTCAGTCATGTCATGAGGACTAACTTATTCTAAAATCGCAGAAAACATCTGTCTGAAAGGAATCCAGCAGCAACAGATCTTCAGACGAAAGCGGGATTCCCACCACCGCTCGCGTAAACAGAGCAGCTCGTTTGCAAATGCATAAGACCACTCAGCCATCGCGCTGATTCGCTCCGCTCTTTTTTGAGTTATTTATTTTGCTTATTGTAGCTCTTTATTTCTATTTTTTTTTAATTTTAACAATTATACGTGGTCTGCGTTCTTATTCTAGTTTTTATATGAGTAAAATGCCCTGCTTGGCTTAGCGTATCGACTTTTGTTCATTTGTTCTGAGCACGCTATACTTCGTGGAAACTGCTGGGGACAATCGTCGTTTTTATGATCGGTATTCTCCCAAAGATCAGTTTTCACAAACGGAAACGCACGGTGTGTAACTGTTTCACTTTTTAGTGGACACCTGAAACGCGCTGTGAGAGGGACACTTGCCGAAAAACGCGCTGCTCGGCCGAAGCGAAGGTCCCATCTTCGTGTAGCGAAGACCCCATCGTTGTGTAATGTGTTCTAGTGCTGCATGCTTTAGTGCGCTACAGTGGTCTGACAAATGAAGATAACGATACGCACCAGCCTGCCGTAAGCAGATTCGAATTTGGCAGCTACGTGATCGGATGTCTGTGGCGCGTTGTTCGGTCGCTGACAACTCCGCTTTCTCCTGGCTGACCGAGTCCTCTTCGAAATGTACACTGTACACACCAAACATCGTTTTCTTTCTGGTATTCTCGCCTCCACAACACTAAGAGTGGCGATGGAAGCCAAGGCCGCCGTTCAGCTTTGAAAAGCTGCTGAGGGCCACTAAAGAGTCTAGGGCCCTCAAGAGTCCAGTACAGCTATCACCATTTATTAGACACCCTGAAATACGCTACGCCTTTCGTGCAATGTATTTCATGCTTGCGCCTACTATTGATCAACGTAAGCGGCCAATTCCTTTCTAGGCTCATCAGCAAAACGATTACCCTTCTCTGCGGGCAGTACTGGATCAGGGTTTTCAAGAAGAGCTGCCAGGAACTGAGACATTAATTTAAAAACTATTTATCATTTATTAGGTCTCCATGATGATTTTCTTTCAAGATCTCACAAATGTTTGTGAAGCTGTGAAGCATCGGTGCTTAATTTTACCTTATTTCAGTAGCACTGATGCCATCGCAGGGAACAGCGGAAAGCTCAAATGACTTGTCTAAAATACAGAATATCAGGAGACTTCCGAGGGTGGCATTTCTATACAAGAGATCGACCTGGTTACTCGAGGTTAAGAAGACACATTAGTGAAACGAAAACGTCGTTTATGAGATGTGTCCTCTTCTTCATGTGGGACTTGTCACCGTGATGGGAAGTGGAATGAGCCATAAACAGGGCACCACTGAATTAAGCGTTCACAGCAGAAAAAAATCGCAGATAACGAGAGGATATTGTACCTCGCTGACTTTTTACGTGATCCTACAAGGTGCTCTGTGAAGTTGCGTAAGAACATCCACCAGAATACCTATTATGAATTGGCGTTCACAGTAGATTCTCAGACCGAGGTCCAAATTATTGGCACTTGTGGAAAACTGAGTTGCTAGAAGAATTCGAGTCCTGCGAAACGACCTACCGAGTTATAGTGCGGGACAAAAATAGCCTGAAAAAGCTTCAGCCAGAGGTTCAGACTTGCCCCGTGCAAGATCAGTGCTGTTGTCGCCACTCTGTTATCTTGGAAACGTCATGCATTTGACTATCCCGGACTGTCCGAGTGTCTTATAAGAGCTGAAGTAGTAATGCTGAAGGAACATTTTTCAAGTTGCATGCTGTGAACACAAGTACTCTAACACAATCATGTCTACAAGGTGAACAAGTCAACTACAATAAGCAGCTGTGTACATCACATGTATAAGTGAGGAAAAAAAAATTGGTGCCCTTTTGCCTCTTCACTTCTTGAGTTAAGTTTGAGAAATTTTTCCGCCAATAATCTTCATATTTGAACTTACACCGTACAACTAGCCGAAAAACACTGATTTCTAAAAATGAAGAAAACGCCAAAAAACTTCCGGCAATTCTTCGCAAAAATTACGCCGGATATTCCACGGCCTGCCTATAAGCTGTTGTATAAGTTCGGGTTAACACCCTTTTTATGAATGATACTCTTCTGGAAATAAACTGCTGGTTGGTACACGGTCCTCCATGTCGGTTGCTGGTTTGTTCTCGAGCGCTGCTAATGCCTACCGTCGTTCTTTATTACCAACAAGCCTATACTAAAGTTCTGTTACGAAGAAAATCAAAACAGAGCTATCCCGATCTATAGAATGAACCTCCTCTGACCACACATTGAATTTATTATTAATAAATTCCCGAACATTTCGACGTCCTAAGAAAACAGGAAGTGCCAGCCATGGTCCCATATCAGTCCTCCAGACAGCTCCCAGCAGCATGCTTAACTAGGTAACGCGACCAGTGATGAAATTTACTGGGACCTCTGTAAAACATCCAGGAGACGTCTGTGAGACGCCCACAGGACTCTAGTGAGCTGACTCGCATGGCCGTTGTGGGCCAGACCTCCTCAAGTGGCACCATCTCTGCCCAATAGGTGAGCGCGATAATTTTCCGCTACAGGTAAAAGCCCGTACACAAGTTCAAAAAGTTACGTCTATCAAAAATTGCTTACATTATCTGACTAAGCAAATTACACACAGTTAACAATTCTTCAAAATAAAACGAGAATCTTCTGGCCAAACGTCGCGGAGGTCTCGTAGAAGATTGACGACGGGGAAGCTCTCAACGAAAATTGGATCAGTGAATTCCTTGCTCTTCTTCCTTGTGACCCATTTTACATTTGCTTTCATTTTTCCGGAACACTAAAAAACTGAGTTATGGTTGCTTGTGCGCGCTGTTTTTGTTAACATCTTTCTTTCTATGCTCAATCCGACCTATTTGTTTTTCAACCCCACCTTCTATCGTCTTCATTTCGCTCACTTTCTTCTCTGACCGCTGATGAGGCGCCCAGATTTTTTTTTAGTGATATTCGGGGCATAGCTTGAGAGAGCGGACGAGAGAGAGAGAGAGACGTGGTACGCATGGTGGGCGCAAATGCCGGCAGAAACCTTTTTGCAACCCTATGGACAGCTGGCTTTTGAGTGTTTGTGATCGAGAACGCAGGAGATCTTCGTACTTCAATGCGTTCAATTTTTCTACTAGGTGTCTTCCACTAAGCAGAGTCTAATATCGCGGCGCTTTTCGACCCCTTTTATGGCAAGACCTACATCAGCCTTGAGAGCACCATCTTATTCGTATAACGCAGAAAGAAAGCGCAATCCCTCTGTAGTCCAGCCCCATCAGCTCTATAAAAAAGCGTTAAAAACAGCGCTAGCATTAATACACCCTTTTTGAATTTCTGTTGTGCACCTTAATAAGGATCTCTCTCCTCTTATACCTCACACACCCAGGCTCCGTTGTGAAGAAAGGGAGGAAAGAAAATCGGCTATACAAAGTTGCAGAAAGTAAAAACACAGTAATGAGTGTTGTAATTTATATTCTTGATCCGCCCAGGCTGATCCCGCAGCGAATGTGCTGGGGTAAATTCACACAGAGCCATTATCTCCAAAGAAGGTCTAATGCGGCTAATATTCCGCATTGTTGCATTGTTTGCGAAAAACTATATTTAATAAATAATGGAAATTATAAAACCAAAGGCGAACAATAAATCCCAGATTCAACGTGAAGAATGCTCCAGGCTACAAAATCAGTGACAGAAATACAATTCATTTCAGCACGCATGCAAGTCGGCTTAGATCAAAGAAGTTGAAACATAATAAACAAAGAGAAATAATGAATACCCAGCCAGGGTTTCCAAACGTTTAGCATAATGTCCCAATGCACGTACTTCCAGAAAGAACTTGTTCTGCAGACTTCAGCTCTCCGTCCACCGTGCCACATCTACTGGGATATGCGATGCGTTCCCATTGCATTTTTTTCATTTACTGTTCCCTGCACCACATCTCCAAACGTAGGCTCAGTTGTTTAGAAGAGGCGCCGAATCGGCCAAGCGGTGAAGTGAAGACATTTCTCTTTAACCATCCTGCTTCCAAGAAACTCCCACAAACAAACTCTTATACTTATGCATACACCAGCAAGCTATTTCCAATCAGAGAACCTCGAAACACGCAAGAAAACACAGACACGAGCGAAATAAAAAAAAGAGCCGTCGCTTCATCGATGTTTCCTTTCGGTACATAAATAAATGTCCGAAGAAAACGCTAGCTAGACACGTGTACTTGAGTGCGGAGGACAGACTCGCAAAATCACTGATATAAAGAGCCATGCAAAACACAACACTAGCACACACAGACGTAAAATAAAATAAGCGCAACAGCAGAACCAGCGTGGCTTTCCTTTATCGAGGGCTCTAAACTGGAAAAATTGAGAAGTTCGGCATCGGATATGAGGCAGCGGTTAAACGAACCGCACAGGCGGCAGGCGTGCTTTGCTTGCAACTGCTACAATTGCCAGCCCAACACATAGCTGTTGTGCCGGCAATCGATATCTCACGTTCATGGCGAGTTGAAACGCTGGGTACCTACACCCGCAAACAACACTGCTTTGAGAATTTCTCTCAAGCAACGCCAGTAGAAAACAAACTTAGCTACGGCACCTCTTTCTCCCTTTCTTCTTTCAATCCCCCTTTATCTCTTCTCTTAAAGCTCGGTTCAAGCGTCTGCCGAGATGTAAGACAAATACTGCGCAATTTGCTTTCCCCAAAAACCAAATTTTCAATTTTTTCAAACTTGGACGCCATGTACTTCCGGCTATGTATTTCTTGTAAGTCTAGAATGTTCCGGTAAAGAACAATTAAATCATTGGTGAGCAGAACCACAAAAATATGCAATCTATTCGACTGCTTTCCCTCTGTTAAACCGGTCCTCTTGAATATACTTCTCCAATTTTCACAGAAATTTTCTCGCGACACAATAGCGAGTCATAATGACTTCTGAAAAATATAGTGCATTCAAGAAAAACTAACAGTCGAAACCCCGAGTTGTGATACAGAACGTATAAGACATTTTGTCAACCGTTTCTTTGGTGCCAGCCAATTAAACGCATTAACTTTGACAAGAGCAAGAGCGGAGAGCGACTGTATTTCAGTTGTATCTATATATTCGCCAGCTGGTTCTAATATTAACAGGAAGCTGAAAAACGTCAAGGCGATAGTTAACTCAATAAGGGACCTAGAACGTGGCGTGAATATATTAAGCAAATAGATGCGAATGAGGTAGAAATTGCATTATAGTAGGTGAGCCGCTAATGAGAACCTGATTTCTTCCGTCGGCGGAATTCTCGGAAAGAAATGCAACCACAGAACCTCAAACGAAGGCGGCTTAGTGCGCTGGTCTTAATTGTTAGAGTAGTGAACAGAAACGCTGCCTGGCACTTTTGGAGTGATCAAAAAAGTGTGGACCCGGTGCAATGGCTTCGGTTTATTCAGGCCGATCGGTCTCCCCAGCGGAATTAGCGAATCGTGTAATTCGCACAGTCGGCAGTTTCAGCTCGGTAATTTTGCCTTTACTGCAGGTTCTCTTCCTGTTCATTGTCTTCGCTTGAAAGAAACAGCGCTTACATCCCAGGCCTAATTAGTGAATTACGATGATCGCTATTTCTAATTTACTGCGCCTGATGTCTACAGGACGTCTTTCCCATTTCATCCCTGTTTACTTATGGCGTTGTACTCGGCGCCTTTCAAGAGGCCCGTGTACTGTGCTATGTCGGTGCATGTTACAGAACCCCAGGTAGTCGAAATTTCCTGATACCTTCACTACGGTGTCCCTCACAGCTTATGTCGCTTTCTACTCTGAGGAGACCTTCTATGTAACAATCCAATGTACTGGGGTAAATCTCAGAAGGTAGATTAGATTTCATACAAGGAAGTAATTACTAAATATAATCCACAGATAAATTTTGTGCGCGGAAACCACATTAACACCCATTTTTCGACTAAAAAAGCTCAAGGAGCGTAAAGTAAATTCGTGTCCAAAAGTTGTCCACAAATCTGCCCATGCACAGGAATCAAAATCCAGTATGAGATACAATTGGGTGTCAGCCTCTGCGCTCCAGGTAAACAGCAGTTGCGATGGAGAACTGAGTGAATGACGATGGCAGCGGCGCTGCATGTACTGCTAAAAACGGCAATCAGATACATGAGCTTATACTCACGCGTATCGAACACGTACAGATTTGGCCGGATTCGACTTGGGACTACTTTAACATCCTAAATCTGGTGCTGAGACTAAGGCATCAGTAGGTATCACCTATCACCTATCAACAACCAATAACGGACAAAAACGCTTTTTATAGGTACAGCATCTCAAGTGCTTTGTCCTTGATGTGTCCGCGTTTTCTCTCAAGAGGATAGCTTGATTTCTGCTCTCCGAGCCATAAGTCTGGTCTCTTTTTTTCTTTCTTTAACCAATCCGCGCTCGCTAGGGGTGCATTGCCGTAACCCGGGATACTGGGCGTGTGCGCGTTTCTTTTCTTGCCACGGATAGAGGTTCATCGAACTAGTTCGCCATCTGACAAACTTTCCGACGTCGTGGGAAAAATACTTTATTTCGGCAGCTTTCGCATTGAACGGCCATGGCGTCCATCGAAGAAACCTGCACAACTTTTGTTCGCCCTCTACTTGCTGCTCTAATCCTCTTATGCACCCACTAATGATAGGAGGTCCCCCTGGCAGTTTCTCACTCTGGGACCTCCTGATGCTGTATATAATATTGCCGCATGCAAGAAGACGCCAAAGATGAAGACTTGGTCTACGAGCGCGAGGCAAGAAGAAGAAGAAGCTGAAGTGCGCAGGGACTTTTTCTGGTTAACCAGTAAACCGTTTTACCTTCAGCTCTTCTCGGGGTTCTACCGAATCCTGGCACTGGTGGAGGTGCGGGGTATGCACAGGACTCCTTCCGGCAGTCCACAGCGAGTCCCGGACATCGACACGCCTGTCCATCGCGCTAGCCGCCGACGTCTAGGCCTTTCCCCGGAGTACAACCATCTACCGGGCGACTCTCCAAACGTCAAAGTTCGCCGGGACTTCCAAGCCATGGCACCTCCCACCCCTACGTCAGTGACTCTTCACAACACCAAGGTACCGGAGTGCTTCCGCGGGAACGCGTTTGAAGATGTGGAAGACTGGCTCGACCATTTTGTACGAGTGGCCAAGTTCAACCTGTGCAGCGTGGACCAGAAGCTTTGGAATGTTTATTTTGCACTTCAGTATACTGTTAGAACTTGGTATGAAAACCACGAGGCCAGCTTGTCCACATGGAATGACTTCCGCCGCCAGCTGGTGGACACTTTTGCCACTACTGATCGACGAGAGAATGCGCTGCGCCTGCTTGAAGTGCGCGTCCAGAAGCCAAATGAAAGCGTAGCTATGTTTGCGGAAGACATGGCTCGACTTTTTCGCCGTGACGACCCCGATATGACTGAGCAAAGGAAGCTACGAAATCTCATGCATGGCGTCAAGGAGCAGGTGTTTGCCGGCTTGGTGCGCAACCCACCTCAAACCGTCAGTGAGTTCGTCAAGGACGCTACAGCTATAGAGCGAGCCCTCCAAGAACGGTGCCGCCAGTACGACCGACCCTTCACCGGTGTTCCACCGACTGTGGCGGCACTCACTGCAACCGATGGGAACACTCTTCGAGACCTCATTCGAGAAATTGTCCTTGAGGAGCTGCAGCGAATTACTGCTACGAGCGTTCAGTCACCAGAGGCCGTCGCAGCAGCCGTTAGGAAAGAGCTCCGGCATGCTCTGTCACCGTCTGCACCATACCACGAGTCTCATCCAGTTTACAGCGCGGCAGCCGTTTGCGAACCATACCACGTGCCACAACCCAACAGCAACACGGCCGTCAACACGGCGCCTTACTATGAGCCGGAGCCGCAACCCGCGAGCTATGCGGAAGTCCTTCGTCGTCCGCCGCCAGACCACGCCCCACCGGGCTCAGCGAGCCGTCAGCAGACGCGGTTCTTCCAGGAGCTTCAGTGGGCACGTCCCGGCCGCCCTCAGCCGCGCCGAACTGACCTGTGGCGCTCTTATGACAGCCGACCACTCTGTTTCTTCTGCGGACAACCTGGCCATGTGTATCGGTACTGCCGCTACCGCCAAGAGGGGCAGGCCTTTCCGCCTGGTTCTGCTCGACGCACTTTCGACGCTGGCCGTGCCCAACTCGAGGACCCGCCGCTCAGCAGGGAAGCCGATTCACCGGGCTTCCGCCGCCGCTTCCCGTCTCCACGGCGTTATTCTTCACCGACGCGTCGTAGCGATGCTGACGTTAGCGGACGGCGGACCCCGAGCCCTCGCCGGGGAAACTAACCGCCGCAACCTCGCGAGAGGAGGTTGCAACCAGTCGAAAAGTTTCAAAGCCCTCACTACCGCCGCAACTGCCGACCGCAACCCATGACTGTGACGCCTCTGTTCACATTGACGCTGCCGCACTACCACCGAAAATGCCGCCTACATTAGCGCCGAACATGCCGAACCAGATAAGCAGCCCCGACGACGAAAATAACAGCGCCGACCTTACTGCACTTCCGCCGCAAATGCCGAGAAAGACGAGCAGCCCAGACGACGTTGTTAGCGCTGACCTCGCCGTTTGCATTGATGGGCTGGAGGTACACGCTTTGGTGGATACCGAGGCGGATTTTTCAATCATTAGTCAAAAACTGACTGACAAGCTGCGCAAAGTAAAAACCGAATGGACTGGGCCAGTAATAAGAAGTGCTGGGGGTCAGCTACTGGCACCGACTGGGAAATGCACTGCCCGCATAGGAATTGGAAACTCAGTGTTCGTTGGCAGCTTCGTTTTCCTCTCAGACTGTTGCAAGGACCTCATCTTTGGCATGGACTTTCGGCGCCTTCATGGGTCTGTGATCAGCTTTCGGGACAACGTAGTTGCCTTCACCAAAAATCATGGAGACCTTGGTTATGCGCAAGTACCACTGATGCCCTTACGAGTTGCCAATGAGGGGGTGACATTACCTACTCGATCGTGCTCTCTTGTTGAAGTGAAGTGCAACGTGGCGCATACCGGCGATGGCGTCGCCGAACGGGCCGTCACCCTGATACTCAGCCGAGGTGTTTCTATAGCTCGAGGACTAGTCAGTTTGGCCAATGGGCACACCGAAGTGCTGCTGACGAACTTCAGCGACGAGCGTCGGCAAATTCCGAAAGGCACAACTGTGGCCTTCTTCGATAGCGTCCCAAGTGATCAAGACTATTTCGTGCTGCAACTGGAAGGATCAGTGAGCAAGGCGCCCGCACCCATAGTCGGTGTGAGACCAAATCTGTCGTTTTCAGAACGGGAACGTCTTTTGGATCTCATAGATCACTTTCGAGACTGTTTTGTTCAGAATCGCGGGTCTGCCAAACACCTTTGACCAAACATCGCATTATCACGGATGACGCGATTCGCCCGATTCGACAAAATCCTTACCGTGTGGCTCCGAAAGAGCGCGAGGCTATTCAGCGTCAGGTGGCCGAAATGCTTCGAGACGACGTTATCCAGCCGTCACAGAGTCCCTGGGTTTCCCCCGTGGTACTTGTTAAAAAAAAGGACGGCAGCTTACGATTTTGCATTGACTACCGCAAGCTCAATCAAGTGACCAAAAAAGACGTGTACCCCCTCTCTCGCATCGATGATTCCCTTGATCGGCTACTAAATGCACGTTACTTTTCTTTAATGGATTTGAAAAGTGGATATTGGCAAATTGAAGTAGATGAGAGGGATCGGGAGAACACAGCATTCATCACTCCTGACGGATTGGATGAGTTTAAGGTTCTTCCATTCGGTTTATACCCGCCGCGATGGCTCAGTGGTTAGGGCGCTCGACTACTGATCCGGAGTTCCCGGGTTCGAACCCGACCGCGGCGGCTGCGTTTTTATGGAGGAAAAACGCTAAGGCGCCCGTGTGCTGTGCGATGTCAGTGCACGTTAAAGATCCCCAGGTGGTCGAAATTATTCCGGAGCCCTCCACTACGGCACCCCTTTCTTCCTTTCGTCTTTCACTCCCTCCCTTATCCCGTCCCTTACGGCGCGGTTCAGGTGTCCAACGATATATGAGACAGACACTGCGCCATTTCCTTTCCCTAAAAACCAATCAATCAATCAATCAATTCGGTTTATGCTCGGCACCAGCAACGTTTCAGAGGCTGACGGACACTGTGCTCTCAGGACTCAAGTGACAAACATGCCTGGTGTATCTTGACGACGTGATCGTGTTTTCGGCAGCCTTCGAGGAGCATCTGCGCCGTTTGGTAGCTGTTTTTCAGGCCATACGATCTGCGGGCCTCACACTAAAACGCGAGAACTGGCACTTTGATTACGAGGAGCTGCAATTCTTAGGACACGTTGTTAGCCAAGAAGGTGCCCGGCCTGACCCCGAAAAGCTCTCCGCAGTCGCCAAGTTCCCAACACCTATGGACAAAACGACGCTTAGGCGCTTCCTGCGGCTTTGCGCCTATTACCGTCGATTTATTGCTGGCTTCTCACGAGTTGCCTGGCCATTAACTTCACTGACACGCGACAACGCTATCTTTCGCTGGGGTGAAGAAGAGCACCAAGCTTTTAATGAACTCCGGAGACGCCTACAGACGCCACCTGTCCTGGCGCACTTTGATGACGACGCCCCTACCCTGCTTCATACCGATGCAAGCAATGTGGGTTTAGGTGCTGTATTGGTGCAGCACCAGGATGGTGTGGAAAAAGTGATTGCATATGCCAGCAGGACTCTGTATAAAGCTGAAGCGAACTACTCTGCAACAGAAAAGGAATGCCTTGCAGTCGTATTGGCGGTTATGAAATTCCGCCCTTACTTGTACGCTCGCCCCTTTCAAGTCATTAGCGACCATCACTCTCTCTGTTGGCTGACGAACTTATAGGACCCTTCAGGTAGACTCGCGCGTTGGAGTCTTCGGTTACAAGAGTTCGACATGACGGTTATTTACAAATCCGGAAAGAAGCATGCGGATGCTGACTGCCTTTCGCGAGCACCAGTGGGACCCTCCACAATGACCGATGAAGACACTGCTTTTTTAGGAGTCATAGATGACGCAACTCTTGCCCAACAGCAGAGAGAGGACCAGGAATTGCTCTCTCTTATTGGTTTCTTGGAGAAGCGAACTACGGATGTGCCTTAGATTTTCGCCCGCAGCCTCTCGTCATTCTTTCTTCGCAACGACGTAATTTACAAGAACTTCCGTTCTGGGGGGAACAGTCATCTACTCGTCGTCCCAACAGCTCTTCGCACGGAAGTCTTGCAAGCATGTCACGACGAGCCAACCGCCGGCCACCTAGGCTACACCTGCACGTTGGCTAGAGTACAGCGCGGACACTACTGGCCGAAACTACCGGCGACAGTGAAGCACTATGTACGGACGTGCGTCGACTGCCAAGGTCGTAAATCACCCCCTGAAAAACCAGCCGGTCTACTCCACCCTCTTCAAGTGCCAAAGACACCTTTCAAGCAAATTGGTATGGATCTCCTGGGACCATTTCCGACGTCTACTGCCGGGAATAAATGGATAATTGTCGCCACCGATTATCTAACTCGCTACGCGGAGACAAAGGCTCTGCCCAGGGGTACCGCCGCCGAAGCAGCTTGGTTCTTCGTTGAGAACATTGTCCTCAGGCATGGCGCTCCAATGGATTGACGGAACGCCTCAATAAGACAATCGCAGACATGCTCTGTATGTACGTGGGCGTAGACCACAAGAATTGGGACGAAATTCTTCCCTACGTCATGTTCGCCTACAATACGGCACAACAAGACAGCACTCGCATGACGCATTTCAGCCTTCTTCATGGCCGACCAGTGACAACTATGCTAGATGCCATGCTGCTCCCGAATGCCGACGGCGACGATGTCGATCAGGACGCCGAGGAATTCGCACAGCGCGCAGAGGAAGCTCGCCAACTAGCGCGTGTGCGCATCAGAACTCAGCAGGAGGCTGACGCACGACGCTACAGTCTTCGCCACAGACATGTCATGTATGAACCTGGCGACAAAGTGTGGGTCTGGACGCCTATTCGCCGTCGTGGACTCTCCGAAAAATTATTACGGCGGTATTCGGGCCCTATGTTGTGCTGCGACGTTTAACCGACGTCACGTATGAGGTGGTGCCGGACGGGTTATCGACATCCAAGCGACGCCAGCAACAAGTCGACGTCGTCCATGTTGTACTTATGAAGCCGTACTACTCGGAGCGATCTTGACCTCCTACTTCCTTTTGTTACCATCGAGACGATGCTTCCTGAGGAGGGGGGCAAATGCCGCAGGCAAGAAGACGCCAAAGATGAAGACTTGGTCTACGAGCGCGAGGCAAGAAGAAGGAGAAGCTGAAGTGCGCAGGGACTTTTTCTGGTTAACCAGCAAACCGTTTTACCTTCAGCTCTCCTCGGGGTTCTACCGAGTCCCGACAAAATCTAAGCCCGTTGCTTGTACATGCAATAACAATAAACTTGAACTTGAACTATGGGCGAGTATACAGGAGGGGAGACTCGCCTGCCCCATCACTTTTTGCCTACACTATTAATCTCCTGTGCCACACAATGTCTTTCATGGTGAAACAGTTTCCTGTTCAGTTAAAGCTACATTATGAAACGCTCTGGTGCGACAACCACGCCATACGCGCTCAGCCATTTTTGTTCGTGGATTTTTTTTATTTCATGTACCAGAGCTTATTTCACACACTGAATAAGAAAAGACTTCAAGAGGCACAGAGGATAATTCCTCGAGAACTACGGGTGTTAGTCAGAGTTGTGGAAACAGCGTTTACACGATTATTAGGCTATGTATGGGTGTTAGTTCTCGGGAAACTGCATTGCAACGACCATTAGGTTCTTGAAGAGTAAGAGTTGCTGCTTCAGAGACCAACTTTTACGGAATCGTCAGCCACAGTCAATCTTCGCACTAAGGAATTGTTTGCCGCGATTTACGCGTTTCTTTTTTACAGTGGAGAAAATCTTTATACATGAATGAGCGCGTGTTTTCATGAGTCTGCTCATGTTCAGCCTCCTACATGTGTCAGTCTGTGGGTGTGCGTACTTGAATGTGAGGAGCCCAGAAATGTTTCAGAATCGTAAACCAGGGCAAGAGTTTTTTAATCCCAGGTGCCGTCAAAAGTATTAATTTTCCCGCGGCCTAGGCATCAAGCTTAGTAGTACACAGTGGCGCTTACTTGCCCGCGTTGAGACCATCGGTTCTGATTTCACATTTTGCGTTTAAGCTTTGGGGTACTGCAGCACCCGTCTCGCCAGAGGCTTCTGCCCCTGAGTGGCCTGTATTTCATATTTAGTTTTGGTGGTCCCTGTATGCTCTCTTCGTTCTTCAGGCACTGGTTCCAGGCGGGAGTGGCGTCGCATGGGAGTTATCTAGAAATCTACATTAGTTGTTCTTTCTTCTGAACACGCCTCTCTGTTCGAACTACTTCATCGTTGATCAGTCGCCATGGATCAAAGATACGGTAGTCGCAAGGCCGCCGCAACGATGGACTGCTTGATAGTACGCAGCGATGCAAGAGTGATCTGCATTTTTCACTGAGCCGTTGTGCTCAAGCGCGTCTCTCCTTATACTCTCTGCATTTGTACATAGTGTAGAGCCAAGTAGTAAGCGAGGTTGGATCCGAAACATTTTTTTGTTTTCTAATGCTTTTTTTCAATTTTAATTTTGTCCTGACGGTTTTAAAGTCTTGTTTTACCCCTTGAAGTAAGACAGCTTTAGAACATAAGCGGCGAGTCTCGGATTTCATGACTAGCATTTCAAGAACTTGTCAAATTCAACTTTTATCGGTGGAGTAGAGTGCCAACAGAACAAAGAAACAGGCACTGCAAGACTAGGAAGTTCGCGGAAAATCAAATCGATTTTCGCGTATAACTTGCACCATTATGAAAGTAGAGGTTAGGGAAACTAGGGAAGTTAGGGAAGACCGCCTAGGGCGACGTCTTCCTGATATAACGAGCGGACGAGCACATCAAATAGCTAAGAAACTTGCAAAGAATGAAGGCAACCTGAAGAAGATCCTATAGCTGTTCTAATCAAGTGGCTGGCCAAGTCAGCAGGTCTGATAAGCACGCCAACCCAGAATCGGCTGGCCTCCTTTGGGGCAGAACTCTGGTCCAATTTGCATTCACTGCACAAATTGTACTTCTGTCCTACTTTTCCCCCCTTTTTATTGAGTTTTCTTTTTTTTTACTCTCAGTGGAGGCTCACAGCAAGGCCCAGACGGGGCACTCCCGGTAATGAAAAGCGATCGCCACTTGCGGAGAGTACGGCCAAGGATATACACCGCCGCGTATGCTTGCTTGTTGTCGACCTGGGCGATCGTTCGAGCTTAGGAGTGATTCGTCAACGGAGGTGCAACCGGTTTCCCTTTTATTTTTTCTTTCGCTTTCATATACATTATTCAGGAAGGGCTCCATCGAAGCACCTGCCAATGACTCAGCTGGAGTGGTCGTGTAAGCAGTGCAATCACTTTGCACCCAACGTTATTTTTTTTTCAAAGGTGCCAACCGGAAGCGAGAAAGTAATGCAAAACATTGGTGATTCCCCTCTGCGTGCTGCGAGTTGGCTTTTAAAAAAAAGTCAACTAGCGGCTATCTAAATAAGCTTTCCTAGAAGACTGAAGTGACCTGCAAACTACGTACTTGAATTTATTCTATGTTCTCGTTCTCACTGCCTGCAAGATGGGAATAGAGTAACCGCACTTTTTTAAAGGAATAATTTCTTTTTTAAACAATCAACTAGATTCTAATGCGCCCGCGAATGCGATAAGCCCTCATTTTTCAAGGTCGGCAAAAATAGGAGTGAAATGACTTCAGTTTTAACGCGCACCAGATTTACAAGCTTCAATAAAAAAATACGCGCGTGAGGCCGCCCTATAGCCACTTGCCTCCGTACACAAGATCACATCATTTCAAAGCTTTAGCCTTTAGCTCCTTCCTTCAGGCCCTCGTCGCGGTTCTCAGTGCAGACCTTCAAAACCCGCCAAAATGCTGCGCTCCGATAAAGGTACGGTGAGTTCATCTCTGGACGGGATCGTTTCAGAGGCGCCGGCGTGCTTGGCGAACGTGGCACAGCGCCGCAGCGTCCTATGCGGCAGCGTCGGCGGTGGTAGCACGCTCGGCAAAGGACTGTCCAGCTGCGCCAGTGTGTGCTTAGAAACCCTCCCCCTGCAATGTCTCCCCCCCCCCTTTTTTTTTGAAGGAAAGCTTCACTAGCTAGGTAAGCCCAATTTCGCCGTGCGTTGCCGATCAAGTGCGGCTATACGCCTTATCATATGTGGTCCACCATGGTGTCGCATCACTTTACCTGTGACCTTTCGATTCGACGGTAGAGGGCGGTAGAACAGGCCGCAGCGTTCATTGGGTGACCAACCTCTCCATTAATTTCATTGCCGCTTGCCAGGGTGGCGGGTTGGGCGCGCTGTCTTATCCAGCGTGCGGAACGCATTCAAAGTTACAGACGCCAAGCCGCGTCTACTTGCCCGATACACCACAGATTTTTGCTCTCTAATCATTCCCTTTTCCCAAAAACCGATTTTCGCTTTCTAACCACGTTCAGCAGTAGTTAAACCGCAGCTAATTTTTGTTACCCCAAGTCGTAGTGAACTCGGCGTGTCTTCGCGACAGACGTTGCCATGTTGGCTCAAGACCAAGTTTGTTCCTTGCAGAGGGGGCACTTCAGATGCTCGCGAGGCCTCTTGGTATCAAGACTGCAGTCGGCGAAATCGATAATTCCATGAGCAAGTAATCAGTCGTCATTTTAGAGCTCGGCTCATAGGCGCTCGTTCATGCAATCAGTGTCGTAGTCGTCGGCGTAGTGGGCGTAGCACGCCCGCCCCTTGGCAACCGTGGCAGGTATCAGCAGATCGAAATGCCACCCACCACGGCAAGAGCGGAGGAATGAACAACCGGAGAGTCGCCGCCATAGGAAGATCCCAGAGGGTGGCTACCAGAGGAACGTTCCGTCTGCCAGCGGTGGCTGATGGCGTGTGAACAGCTGCGCTCAAATTTCACATCACAGACTATCGTAACCGTAAAGACAGAAAGAATAGAATAGGTAATCTTTGCTCTCTCGCTAATCTCACAAAACGCTTTTCCCCCTACACTACTCGAGCTCCGGAAACTTGGTGTGTTCCTCATCCGCAAACTAATTATGGTCAGCTACAGGTTGCCGAAGTTCCTAAATGACCTTACTCAATGTAACGTCGACGTGCTCACTTGTTCTTCAAGAAAGCTGCTGGAAATATTTTTGTACGCATGACAGTGTTCCTGTAATAAGCTGTGTACGGCGTTTTTTTTGCTATATTTTTCCTTTTACTGTTTCAATTGTATCTTTTTGGGTTTCTTGTTTTGCCTTTGTTTTAACTCTAGTCTATTCATAAGCCGTCTCTCCGCCCTTCCGCAGCCTCTGTAACGGTATTTGGGGCCAGTCAAGCTGCCCCTGAGCAGCTTTTCCCCCTTTTATCCGCACAACCATTGTATCTCCTTGTTTGTGGAAATAAACTCAAACTCAAAACTCAAAACTCAAACTCATAAGTACACAAGAAAGACAAAGACGAGACGGGTGCATATACACTCGTTGACCAATTCGCCCAGCAATACACTCAGCTTTACTGTGGGAGAATTCATCACATTTTTCAGTAGCGTAGAATGAGTTAACTTGTTGCTATTTTTCGTTTTTGGACATTGGATACCTCAATTGCTCACAAACATTTCTCAGAAGGTAATAAAGCTATTTAACATTTGGTTGGAGCTCCCGCTTGTATTCAAATGGAAGGAAACACTCATATCACGATTACAATACTCGGTTCTACGTTATTACAGCGCGGCTGTTGTCGCGGTTTATTCATTGGAATCTAGGCTAGCTCTTCTTGTATTTTTATGCGACTGGAAGTATTAAGACGGCTCCTACAGCTGGATCGCGTCGACATCGGCACTGCGCTTCTGCTTCTTCGGCTCTCAGATCCGGATTTTGGCGGCGCTTGCACCGTGCTTCTGCTGCGGCGGTGCGTTTGTGAATACGGCCGCCTAGTACGTACTTTTATCGTCCTGTGCTTTTTGTAGCTGCACTTTAATAACACATTGCCGAGCATCGTAACCGTGCAGATATCACGCATTCTTTAAGCCTTTTTTTTCACAGCAGTGTCCAGATGTCCACTCACGTAGTGGACTCCGGACTTTTCACCACCTGGGGATCTTTAAAGTGAGCTGCGGCTCGGCAGCTTAAGATATTAGACAGGAATTGCCGGGGCCGGCAACATTCTTTTCCTTAACTTTTTTTAAATATATCGCTAATACTACTACCACTACAACTATTTCTCTCTTTTATTTTTTATGAGTAAGCTTCGCAGTATTTGTTGTCGTCCTCAGTTGGAGTGGCACATACCCACAGTGGGGGATTGGCCAGGGTGCCTTGTATAGTCAAAAAATTGTGAAACAATGACTTGTTTAAGGTAGCAGAGGCTGAATTTTGTGCTCCAGTGACGCTTTTTCTGAGTTTTTTTTTCTGTTTGCTCCCTCCGTGGTATGCTGAGAATTCACCACTATTTTCATCTGGAGTGAGCACCACAACCGCTTTCCTGTCATCGGCCAATCGGTGGGTTCTTTCGAGTTGCTCCACGAATCGGGGTTAGATTACGGGCTGAGGTCTATCTTTAAAGCACTGAAATTGTGGCAAAGAATACCACCTTAGATCGCATGCCAAACAGCGCTTAGCGGGCGGCAGAAGGACGCCTGCCGACGGTGCGGCGGAAAGAGCTCGCGGTGGTCACGCGGTCCCAAACGGTCTCCCATTGGCCGTCGCTCGGAATGGGCAGCGCAGAGCGACAATGACGCCATCGACAGAGTCAGCGGTGACGCCCACCCGCGTGCCGAAGCTTCCTTTGTCCCGCAGCCTAGAGGGATGAGGTGCTGGGCACAGAGCGCGTTCCCCCGAGGACAGCTTGTTTGGGCTATTCCTGCCGTTGCTATTAACCGCACGCCGTGCCCCAAACTTTCTCCGCCTCTCTTTGATGGTCGGGAACTTACCGCGTGGCATCCGCAGCGTCTCTGCCACCGAAGAACACGCCGCAACAAAGCACTCCCATTACAATGACAAAACAACCGCGGTGGCATCCTGATGAAGGGGCTCCGGCCACCAATGGGACTCGTGGACAACGCGGAGATCGACGTCTTTGCAGAACGAAGAACCTCCGTGAACGACAAAAAGAAGAAACTCTGATGGGCAAATAAATATAAGCGTTTTTTTTATTCTTTCGCCCCACAATAGACACGCCAGGAAAGCAGCACCGGATCACATTTCTTTTTTGCCCGAGCCACAGAACTGACATATCCACAGTCCGTCGTTTGCTCTCCTCGGGACATCGAACCCCAAGGATCGCCCATCTGTACCCTAGTGTGCTGAGCTTCATCAAGATGTTGGATGCCATAATCGAACGGGTGCCTCAGTCGTAGGTACTCGAAGTTATTCTTTTTATGGTCTGGTCGCCATCAAAGTAACTATGTTTCCTGGAGATGCTAAGTTTATTATGAAAATAAATACCTGTAGGGTTTGTGCTACTTGGATCAAAAAGCGCTCAAAACAGAGGAGGACGAATGAAAATACAGGCAGCAGAAGCGTCTCCTTTACCATTCTCTTGTGCCAGAGGTAAGCATTTGGCAAGAATTCTTGCATCTCTACTGGTTAACTGATATGCTGACTTTGTGCAAAATTAGAGGCTATTAAAACCGAGCGCTTAGTACATGTTTCTTTTCTTGAACCCTGTCCTTTTATGTTGCTTTTTTGCCTGGATTAGATGAGATTGTCGCTTCATCTTCCAAGTGCGATGGCAGGCATCTCTGCTCAATACGCCCGTGTAGTAGTAAACAGCAAGTCCCGTTCACATCGTGTCAATGTTATCTTACGCGCATCGTGTATTCCTACACCGCACGAATGCTCGGGAAGCCGAATCAAGAGTCCATCAAGTTTCGTCACCAAAGAAGCGCTGCAGCGGTATGAAGACCAATGCAGTGACAAATAGCGGTTTACATCTCACGCTAAGACTACATACAAAATGCATTGCTGTATGTTCGCCGAAATCAGTCGATTCAGCATGCTCGAGATTTCGCGTTCGCTTTTCATCGCTGAAACATCTACACGCTGTTTTGCAATTTTTAGGCAAAATCTTTTTGAGTTCAAAGAGCCCTTTTATTTCGCATAGCATTGTAAGCGGTACAGCGCATCAGAATATAGCCAAGACATGTTAACTAGTAGGCTGGCTAACAAATATGTAGTTAACCTTTTAAATAGTAATGTTAGTATACTTTTTTACTGAGGGCAGCCTAGCTTAAGTTATACCCATATCACTTTGTAGAATTCCCAAAACGCATTTACCCTCGGCGCTGAGGCGCAACAAATTTTTCCCACATCGCGCCAATATACATGCGCTTTCCAGAAGCTTGGAAGCAACGCGACTCCTCCACTGCACATAACTCGTTAAGGTATCCAAAATTTCTGGGGCCACTGCGCTGAGGGTAGAAGCGTTTTTGAAATTCTATAAACTGATATCGATATCGCTTGTGGTGGGCCGCACGAAGACTAACGGTAACAGTTGAAAACTTAACTATTCAATATTAGTTAACCAGCCTGCACTCTGATGCGCGGCATCGCTGACATCGCTATGGCGAGAAAAGTGATCTTCTAACCCGAAAAATCCTATTTTTAAAAATTTGCAGAACAACTTGAGTCAAACGCCCGGTATAATTGCACTGCGGCAAGCAAATGAGATCCCCCGCAGGGGCCATAACTGTCCTTTACTGCCCTCCTGAGAGACGAACCCTCAAGTGTGCTCGTCCTTGTCGTCCCCGTGCGCACTGGCACATGCGCGTGCTAGGCCTTTGGAGCTTCAGACTTTAATGCGTCTTATAGCCGGCGATCAGTATCACCTTTATTTGCTCCGTGAACCGAAGGATGCGTTTCAGTGGGTGATTTTGATTCAGCTGCTGAGCTTTTTTTTTTTGTTGCTCTGACCCAGAGTTTAATTTGCACTCCTTCGCGGATTAAAGGCAATCCCATATTGAGATACTTCAGTCGTTAGTTTACTTGTAGGAAGTAGTGAATTGCAGTCCCCGTTATTTCAGCTGTTATAAAAGGCTTTTATAAGCACCACCACATATCTGCAGCAGGGTGTCGCTTTTCCCGAGGTTGGTTACAAAAGAACCTCGTGGCCTGTACTTTGGCTACTGCTGCTGTGTAGAGATGGCCCAGGAGCTGCGTAAATACCAGCCTCCCGAGCACTGCCATGCTCGATAAGCTCACATCCCGCCCTTTCTCCAAGGTTGAAAATAAGATCATGTTCGATTGTGATGAAGTATTTGTTGTCTCTTCCACCTCATTCTAATTCTTCGCCACTTTTCCACCTATCTGTGAACATTTAACGAGACCTACCGAGTGGTTATGATAAGATAAACTCAAGAACCTGTCTCCCTAAGCCATGCAGTGTTCTGGTTATACGTGACCTCCAACGTTCTGCATTGCCGATTCCGCATTCTAACTAGCTTCTATCTGCGTGGCTCGAACACGGCTGGAATACCAATGAGCGCAAAACATGTTTGTTTGATTCTCTCGTAGCAATGGCAAGGATGTTGCGTCCGAGTGAGAAATTATGGAGGCAATGCAAGGACGAACAAATCTGAGCTACGTAACCAGGAAGGGAATAACGGTAGGCGCTTGTCCGCAAGACGATCATAAACGGTTTGCCTTGGTGCAGTGTGACACCAATATGCACACACACAGAAGGAAGCGTAAGTATTATTGTCCTACAAAGGACGCAAGCCTCCAATGAGGGCTGGATAATGTACTTTCTTGCCAGGCCTATACGGGCTGCTCCGAAGAGATAGCAGAGCGCCGTGTGTGCATAAGAAAATAAAGGTACCTGTATCGAGCGGGGTTAGAAGTTCGCAGCGCTAATGGATAGCCAAGAGTGAAAGCGACCGCGATTCGTGCTTGAGGTTCAATTTATCAAACGTTATTAATTAGCCTGTCTTCGTCTTAGAACGGCATGTCGGACCGCTTCAAAGCGCTCGACTGTGCTCGCGTGTGCTGTATTTGGGGCACGTGCACCACAGCAAGGCGTCTCAGAACTGGCGCGTGTATGTGAGTGTGTGTGGGTTTGCGTATGCGTGTGTCTGTTCCTAGTTTTTAACTTCTTAGGCAACGAGGTCGACATAACTTGAGACGCTTCGCTTTCTGCTTTATTTTGCCTTATCGAATGCTATTTGTTTTTTACGGTATTACAAAGCTACATTTAGCGCACTTCTTGCACGTACCGTTAGCCTGGTTCTTTTATTTTTTAAGCTATGTTTCTAAATCACCCATTTAATGCCAAGATTTGTTTATTTTTTATTTTTATTCCTAGATTCACCTTTGGCGGGCGCAACTTCCAGGCACTAAAGTGGTTATGTTCTGGGAGTAAAATCTACCATTACTCCTTTGGCAGTTTTATTAAGCTCACCGTAAAGAAACACAACAACGACAGAACATAAAGATCGAAACAAGAAATACACGGCATGCGACATACAGCAAGCAGTTCGGAAAAATTAAATGTTGCAGATTCCCACATTGCTGAGAGCATATGTAAGTGTTATAAATGCTTTGCAGTACCAGCGTAGCACTGCCTTGCATAGGTTATAGATGGTGCTAACCCCGTTCCTTAAATGGGCCCCGCCCAGCTCATGCTATGCGCACCACACCACAAAGCACTTCTTCCGCCGTCACCGCTAAAGCGAATAATCAACTAGAGACTCTCCAGCGCACACACCGGACCACCGCAATTCAGACGCTTCCAATCATCTCTTTTAAAGACGCCCCGAGTATGTTCCTTGTTTAGCCTCAAGCTGAGGCGCCCACAGACACAGCCTTGACATCTGAGTCACTTCCGCGTGGCTTGATTGCGATGCGACGGAATTGCTATAGTACAAAATGCCACCGGCAACTCGATCTTTGCAGTGATAGCAGAGACTTGGAAGGTCTGCATGGAGTTCCACGATTCGCTGTACGCCGATTGGTTTAGTGTGCGGGCGGAATGTTTCGTAAAGTTCGCCACGGTTACAGGACGATCTTCGCCTGAATATGCTGCGAACGGGAGCTTAAAGCATTTCGTGCTTAAAAACCTCGTTCGCGGCCTACGCTAACTTATATTATCCCCGGCGCCTCTTTATTCCAATGCGATTGCCGAGCACGCGCACGAAAAAACGCATGATATCGCCTGGGACAACGCCGCAATTCTTTCCAAAGAGCGGAACCTGACGGCACGGCTTTGCTTGAGTCATCATTCACCCAGACGACACCTGATACTATGAACCGGAAGGAAGGGACGATGCCACCCGTGTACATGCAGTCATTACGTCATATTCTGGGTATTTAAGTTTCCACCACTGCCATTTTAGCCTCATTGTCAACAAGGAACCCGTACGGGTTCCGAAACGTCAATTTGTTTTTACTTTGACTTTGTCAGGGACTGTAATCTTTTGCTTCTACTAATGCCTGACCAGACTAGCTTTCGTCGAACCCTTGACTATTATTTCCTCTCTAGAATTTCACTGCAACTCTTTTTTTTCTAGCAAAATTTGATTTAAGTCCCTCCTAGTCTTTCTATTACTACTGCGGTGCCCCATCGTTGCAGGGCTGTGCAATTAATTTTCAATTTCCCAGTATGAAGACGTTTCCAGATTTGAAGGCATTCAATATTGGATGCTCAGGAAAGTGAAACTCAAAGATGTAATAAAAAATCAATGCGAAGTTCTCTGATTACTACAGGCCTTGGGGGAATTTCAGTGCGCACGCCTCAGTACTCTCCTTTCAAATGAAATGCTGCATTGCTTCACCTGGCAGAGAGATGAAATACAACTGCACCGAGCCAATTCAAAGCTTTTCGTCTGAGCTCCCACACAACTTGAATTAATTAATTTTTCTTCTCCTTAATCTGGGATCTCGGATAGCATGCAGACGCAATTTCCCAAGCCTCTTCTGTTTTGTCGATATCTCAGATTCTCTCTGCCTTAGTTTTATTTCTGAAGCTCTCGATTCCGAACATCATAGTTTGTTTTGTAATCCATCTGTTCATATCAATGAGCGCGTAGTTGAAAGCAAAAAACTAGCGAAAAGATACCTGCCAAAAAGCAGATAAAACTGGGCTCCAATCTATTAAGAAATAATTAAAGAGCAATAAAGCATGTGCTACTGGCCCAAAGCACGTAATAAAAGACTACCTAACTGTAGGAATCACATCGAGTCCTATTGCGCTTAGCACACGGTCTCAACACACCCCTTTCATGTCCTTCCTGCATCGCAGCTTTCAAAGCAGAGTTCAAAAGTAAAGTACGTATTTTGCTTTTCTGTTGCTCTTCACATCTGGTACAACTGCACAGCATTTCGTTTTATTCTTTGCGAATAAGACGCAGGCTGTTCAGGCACATGGCAAGATCATCTGGTCGGCCAGGAGAACAGGTATTTAATTTCCAGAGCCAATGCAACGTGAACATTATGCTTGCAGACGTATAGGTGTGCTAATAGACAAGGGTAAATCTTGAAGCGGTGGCGCGTCCAGTTTGGAGGTGTACCTACGTAAACGCAGAGCTCAAAATAACTACAACACCCACCGTCAATTAATCTTCTAGCATAACAGAATGATGAACCATATTGGGGAAAATCGCAAAGCCCTGCAATGCCCACTTTTTGACGGCACGTTAATTCTTTTTTTCCAACTTACATGCTTGAAGTGTGCCTGACCCCACAGGCTCGTCATCGACTTCTGCTCGGACTCCAAGTACCCCCGTCCATGTGACGCTGTGACTTTCACGTTCAGATGCAGATCCAAAGGCAGTTGCATCGAATTCTGGCCGTGGCGGCTGCAGTTTGACATAGGCGAAATGTAAAAAGACCCGCATGCTATGCAATAACAGCGCACGCTGAAGAACACCAGGTGGTTTAATTTAATCCAGAGCCCTACACAGCGGCGTCCCGCATAGCCACTGTTTTGCTCCAGGACGTAACACTTCACCTACCACCACCACCCAGTAGCTGTTCTTCGGAATTTTCTGCTACTTGGTTAAACCATGCGCATCTCTTGCGGGCTACTCTTAAGCAACTTGGGTTTATTTTAGCACACCACTCGTCCGTTTCCACGAACGATGAAGCAGTTGTAGGTCTTGCCGTGCGCGTTCTACCATTGTGTGAAGTGTTTTACTGCGCTCCAACCTCATATGTAGATTTTCTGACTCCTCCCCATCATTTTCTTTGCTTCTCTATCTTTGACTAACTCTCGCAGGACAGTATTAGTTACAAATATGTGGGAGAGGGTTTTGTCCTGGAGTAGGCGTAATCATGCTGATTATGATGATGACAACTTCACTATGTTTAATCAGCAAGCATTGCAGTCGTTGTAGTGTGCAACTTCGCTGTTTTCCTTCCAGCCTAATCGCACTCTTCTTGTGGTTAGCTGTTTTCATTTTCATACCCTCACATCCTTGACGCAGACAATATTCACAGCATAAATAAAACGAACAGAGAAGTTCAGGAACAAACAAGAAAGGACTGTGCTGCACTGCCAACTGCATTTATTTAAAAAAACTTCGACGTAGAAATACGTTCAGTTATCATGAGGTTCATTTTATTTATGCTGAGAATCTTGTCTGCATTATGGATAGCAACCAACTAGCCCAATCCACCGTGCTACAACCCTGATGTCTACCTTTACCTACCTGCAGTGATATTGTGCACTGCTATTCCGTGTTGATATTCAGGAAGCTTGCCAATGCTAAAGTTTAATCGTAAATGCTCGCTAACTCATCACTGAGGCCCACACGTTGACAAAGTAAAAAAGTGATGGACGACGTTCAAACGAAGCAAATAATTTAATCCTCCAACCAATACTATACCTTTCTTTTCATCGCGGTCAACCCATCCACTGAGCAGCTGCTTCGGTTGATGAGTTGCAGACACGCAGCAAAACAGCTCTTGCTTGGTCACTTGTCCGCTAGCTATACACAGGCCCCCTTTCTACCGATGGCGCTCACGGGGGACATTAAGCTCAGCAACGCTTTATAAATGAACATAAAAAACTTATATACCAGGACGAACGCAATAATTCGTATGTTTTTTTTTTTTTCAAAACTGGATCTGTCTGACGTTTTCACCAACCAGTAGCGTTTGCCGGCTGCGATGCAGATTCTTCGGATGAGCTTTCTTCCTCTAACTCCAGGATAACCTCGGCTCTAGATTAATATTTATAAATTGCTCAAAATCCTTTTACAATATTAATTGCCTTACTCTTCTCGAAATATTAGGTGTATTTGACTCTTGTGGCTTGTTTTACAACACCGTCAGCAGATGGGCTTCATTACTAATAAAAATTGCGACAGGCATCTAATTTTTTTAGCTGCACCACATATAAATATCTTGGGGCATCTGCTGTTCTGTTTCTAAATTAATGACCTCGTTAACTCTAGCAGTAAAGATCGTCATCCAAGCTCACAACACCACTGTGCTCCTTACCGGCTCGAATCCAACTAATACAATCAAAGACGTGCACCAAGAACTCACACATTTATCATCCTGGAGTTCTTCTAATTCCCTTAACTTAAGTCAGTTTCTAGATACCGGAAACCCGGAGACCGGGTCAACTACCTGCTTTAAAATTGAACGCTTCAGTGGTTCACGTTGTGCTTGTAGTTAAGTTCCTTGATTTATGTGATAAAAATAGGATCACTGGCAACGAAAGTTTCTAGCGCCTCTGGTATTCTGTCAAAATAACGATTCTATTTACCAAAAGGAATTAAACATCAATCTTTTAGTTCTTTGTCCAGTATAAACGATTCTAATTTAGTATCGGGCTTTGCTACTATTTCAAAAATGAATAAACACCATATTCTACAAAGAAAGCAATTCGTGCGGTCATGATTATACCATTTGACAGTCATACAATTCCGTTACCGGCGTGAAAGGAAATAGTAACACATTAATTAACAACGCTAACCTTAACACTTAAAAGATATTCGTACTACCCGACATGCCGAAACCTGTGAAATTCCACAATCAAATACAAGTTGATGGACCTTCTGCTCTTACACTAAGCAAAGATATGTATTAGTTTCGCTCTTTTTTCGACCGACATAACTGCCTGGAATTGGTATTTTCGCACCTGACATTCCATTAGTCAGATATATTTGTCGATGCTTCACGTATTTGTTACATCTCGTAACTAATAAACCCCAGTGTTACGCAGTGTTTCTTTTTTTTGTACAAGCATATAACTGTATCACCACTGAACTGTAATTTGCCACTTGGACTGCGTGAACAGTCATTTATGTGATTAGTAGCTCAGAATTCTGTATATCTAACATAGGAAAAATTCTAGCTCAAGCTGTATACCATATCGCCATTGAATAAATAGCCATGGGCTAAGTCCAGTGCAGTCAGAGGCTTTTTGCCCAAGGCCCTCAACATCCCTCATGTTAGAATAAAGACTTGATTTGATTTGATTTGATTTCAGCGTTATCAATAGGACAGCCGTGTAGAAAGAATTTTAATTCAGGTCTTGGTTGTGGGGCGAATGAACGGGAGGAGTCAGAACAAGCAGATCTGAACCAACTAGGTGTTCTGCGCTACGACGCTCCATAAATTGGCATTTAAAATGATTTCACAATTTGTCCTATGTAAGAAAAAGGGTCGCCGAGTAGACATACGGGCGTAAAAATTACGGCTATGCATCTGTGATTCCTAATGTTAACAAAAACAGGTTATACGGTGTCCTGACGATTATTTTTTTGAACACGGAAAAGGTTCTCATTGAATTAATGAGCACTTTATATTATTACATAAGAACAAAAATAACAATGAGTACGAGCCGGTCTCAGCTTCGATCAGTACTTGTACGCACTCCATTGTCGGAGTTTGCAATGAAGGATTTGCAGCGCCTGGAAAAACAAAGACTATGGGAAACCAGTTACTCTTCCATGCTTAAATTAGTTATTAAGTACGCAGTTACTCTGATCCCTCCCAAGCACTCTAACAGACACCAAAACCTCGGCAAGCCAGTAATGCTTCTCCGCTGGAGCGATTTTATGGGAAGCAGGAAGGGGCAAGAATTGCTTGCCTCTTTAAGACAAAAAAATTGATTTAACCACTTCCTCTCCCCCCCCCCCCTCCATCCCGCTTTTTCAAAATTAGGCTATTGACCCGTCTGTGTAGCCTCAAGCTAATGAAAAAAAAACTTGGTAA
Organism: Amblyomma americanum; assembly: GCF_052857255.1. Lineage (NCBI taxonomy): Eukaryota > Metazoa > Arthropoda > Arachnida > Ixodida > Ixodidae > Amblyomma > Amblyomma americanum. Next base: position 215,781,971 of record NC_135499.1, on the reverse strand, counting down.
AAAAAGAATAAGACCAACAAGAGGAATCGGTTTGCAGGATAATTGGCTGTTAAGGCCCGTGTACTTCTTCAGCTGAAAATACTCTTTCTCTGTACACGGAGAAAACTTCTACCGTCATTCTGATGCTTACCTGAAGTTATGACACACCTGAACTCAAAGGCCAAAATAAGTCAAGGTCGAAGTTAAAGACTGAACAGAGATGAGAAAAGTTGTGCTTATCTTTGTGGCCACGATTTAAAACGTATAGGTTTTGTCACAATAAAAAAAATGGAGAATGTTTGCTTAAATTATATAAGTGTGAAGAAGCAGAATTGCATGAACGCTAACGACGATGATGGAGACGGAGAATTCTCTTTGTTTTCGCGTCGCAGGTGGAAGTTGACGAAGACGATGATGTGCAATGCAGAGCGCGATAGCGTGTTACAGTTTAACTCGAGGTGTGCTCGGATGCGGCTATAGCCGTAAAGGAAAATCTGAGTAAGCTACCTTTTGAGGCAATATTTTTATGAAATAAAGCATACAAACTACTGCAATAGCCTGGTGCTCTCTAGCACTTGCCAGCGAAGCTGGTCTGTTCACTCTGCCGCTGGTTCGAATCCTGATCGTGCAATATTTGTTTAAATTATTTTTATTTATTCATATTCACAAGGCACAAAGCCAAAAACATCGCACGATACTTGGCACAAACTTACAGACATCCCAATATTTTGCTCGCCGTTTACCCATCGGAGCAGTGCTTTCGCGCTCAAACGTATGCATCTAATTCTTTCCCGCACTGGCTTTCGGATCAGCGAAGTGTGAACCGCCTGAAATATCTGTTGCTTGGTAAACAGTTGAGTTGATTCACGCTTTTGTTACCACCCAGTACAAGCACACGGAGAATTGCACCACTAGCACTCAAATTTTCTGAGTGAAAGCTGCGGGTTGGGTAGCTTATTCATAATCCTAATATCTTTCTTTCTTCCTTTGCTGTTTCCTACTTTTTAATATACGAAGCTTTTTGATGCTCTGCTCCCAGTGCTTTTTCTTAAAGCTCACTATGTGCCCATGGTCACTTTTTCATGGGCAGAACTGTAGGGGTCACTCAGCCTTTAATATGACCCTTCACGTACAGAGAAAGAAAAAAAACACGCTCGCAGAATGAACGCGCTCGTGGCGCGGCTTTTGAAAAGACTTGACTGAGCCTTGATTGATCGGGTGGTTACGCCTCTGAGGGTCACATCCGCCTAATAGTGGCCGACTGCGCCTAACGAGCAAAGGGAAGAACCAAAATATTAAAAGAAAGGAAGAGAGAGAGGAAAAGGGGAGAGAGGCGGGACGATCAATCAGGGAAGCCTGCTGTTAGGTCATAAACCGGGGCTCGGACGCTGCGATAATCACTTTGGGGTTGTGCCACTGAAAAACTAGAGAAAGAGAATTTACTGTTCCCGTTACTCCTTGCTGCCACAGTCGTTAAGACGCTGCTGACATCTGCCGCCAGGAGAGGACCTTGCCGAGAGCGTTGAACATCAGTCGGATTGTCATTTTCTGCATGAGATTATTTAGCGCACGTGAACATGTGCGAAAATGGACAGAATCAGCAAGCGAATAAAATAACTCTGGCCAAGCCATAAATGAAAACATATTTGAGTTCGTTGTTTTCATTTGTGTGCCTTGGTGAATCCTTGGCCCGATGCAAGGTGCGATTGAGAGACAGTATAAAGGAAAGGTTGAGAAGGTTAACTAGCAATGTCCAGTTGGCTGCCCAGCACTTGGTAAAGAAGATAAAAAGAGTGATAGAGATAAAAGAAAATTGGTGAAAGTTGGTGAAAATTGAACGCGTCCATGGTCCAACGCCTCAACAGGAAAAGGGGTAGCAATAATTGAGATAGGTGCCTATGACCTGAATTTAACGGTCTGTGGTAAGCGCACTGAAAATGCAATGTCGGACTTATGAACGAGACCACTCAATTTCGCAAGCTGCACCTAGTAGGAGGAAAATTCAGTAGGCTTCCACTACTGAGGTAATAAAAGCTGGTTAAGGCACACTGCATAAAAATGTGGAAATTTATGAGAGGTACATTAACGGGCGAGGTGGACAAATATTTCGATGGGCGGGTAAAAATATAACCGCCAATACAATCGAGTAACTGCACAGTTATGCTGTGTCAGAATTTTCTCATTTCAGTATAGAGCCTTGAGGCCATGCTACCATATGCGTCACTCACTCACACACTCACATACCCAGCTTCGTCATAGACACACCTAAAAAATCAACCGAGTGCTTCCAATTCTTGAAGGAAAAATAAATACGGTCTGGCGGAGCAAATATATTCGCTTAAACCGCCGTTATTCGCATTGCAACGGTGCCGTGGTCACTGTTAGTGCAGCATTTTTTTATTAAATTCTAAATCTTCTGGTTATATTATTCACGTGGTCCAGATCGGTGGTCACTACCGGTCCTAACTATGTTTATTACCACTTCCATCGCCTCGATGCCAATCGTAAATTGCTGTACCCAATTCCGAGACTTGAACATTACTTTATTTTTCTTCAAAAACTTTTCAGACCCATGTTATGTTTCGCTTGCCTTAGCAATTGATCATCCTTTGCAATTCTTCCCCTTCGTGACTTAGCAAGGCTAGTACCTTACAAAACTCATTCACTTCATTTCAGTTGGGATCTATCGAAATTCGAAAGCCATCGAAATTTGACAGCCAAGTCATAGAAGGTAACTTGGCTATCAAGTCATGCCAGCTGCCGTTGGAAATCACATACGTCAATGATGAGTAGCTCTGTGCCAACTTTTTGTATTAAATCAAGTTCATTGTCTGCGCCCTCTTACTGTGATGCGTATTCGTCTTCTGTTCCCGCTCATGCGTCCCTTTGTAAGGTAATGTTCCAGCACAACCAGTTCTAGTTAGTCCAGCAGCATTGTTTTTGTCGCCCCTGTAGAAATTACCTCTACCACTTCCCCTCCCCCCCCCCCCCCCCCCCTTCCCCCGGCCCCACAACATGAGATAGGCTGTCTAGTAGTTGTGAGTGCAAACGCAGCCCTGTGTCCTGCTGCTTTAATATTTCCGCCTGTTTTTAGCGACAGACGAATAATCTCTCCTCCAGCTGAAAATCACCTCAACCATCTCTGGTGTGATGGCGTTTGAAAATTTATAGCCGCTGCTGCAATGCCTCGATTATACTGCGGCTTGACAAACGCGCCATTCAGCCGCTATCACGTCTGTAGGTCGACTCGTCGCAGTCCTCCTCCTTCATGGCAATCAACCACCGAGCAAACGTCAGAGTCTAGCTCCGATCTTTTGTGGGATACGGCAGCTGAGAAGACCAAATACAGAGTAGAATGTTCTCGGCCGAAATAGTCGTGCTCCGACATTCATTCTGGCTGCCGAGACACGAAATCAACCTCGAACGTAGTATTCTCCCTTTCTGTGGAATTGCTCCCTTGAGGACGGCAGACGCGGCACGGATGCTGTCGTTGAAGAAAACAATGTGGCAGACAATGATTCATGTTGTTCGCGCATCTGTGGTAGCCTCTATGTGTTACTAAGGCAACTGCTACAGAAAGAGAGATGGGCTTCCGCGCGTTCTCAAAAGAAGGCGCAAATTAAGGGTAAATCATTCAACGAATTTGTCACTTTTTGCATCAATCGCTTCTGCCCGCGGAGGCTGGAAGGGTTTGTTTTGGGTTATCAGCGGAAAAAAAGAAAGAACGATCATCATTATTTTATTTGCTTGTTTGCTTGCGTGTCCGAACGTCTGCTCGTTTTTGTCTTCCAACCTTGGATGGAATCGTACTTGGGACCAGACATGCTTTACATTAGCACTTCCTGTCCTTTGCCTTCTCTTTCTTAAGACCTCAAAAGCGACCTTTAAGTTGGCTGCATAGCGCGTGCAGATCATAAACGTTCGTTGCTGCCATTGATTTCGATGCTGTTCAAAGAACTGCCCCTCATGCAGCAAGCTGCAAAGCGGCGCATAACGCCTACTTGAAGCACGCGTAATGCGGCATGAAAAACCTAAATTTCATCGCGAAAATGACAATAAAATGACAATGACAACGATTCTTAATATGTTTGGCCTTCGAGGGCAATAAGCTTTCCAGCAGAAGAGAATACTAAACCGAATAATCACAAGTCGGCGTAATGTTCCTCACTGTACCCATGGAACAATATTCAATATATATTTGCAACCTGATATCTTGAAAAGTTTAATAAACTACTGACCTCTTCCTTCGTTTTGAAAATGAAACTAGCGATGTCGTACCAGCCAACTGTGTGCCGACTTTCACCGCCCGAGACAAGATAGGTGGGGTCAGAAACTAGCGTAGCGACACAAAACCGCTACCCATTGTCCAACCTTGGTAAGGTAAGCTCCCTGAGGCATTGTCATTTAAATCTATTTTTGTCTTGTCGCACCTCACAAGAAGCAAAAACAATATTAAACTGAACGCCACCAGAGGAAGACTCCTGATACCTTAAGCCTTACTGTGTTGTGTGGCACCAGTTCCCTTGGCAACGGTGAGAAAATGCGCTCCCAAAAAAGTCAGTAAGCATGAGCCGAAATTATGGCCGTGGAAAACGTCGCCTCTGCACGACTCTGCCCGGGACCGGCCTGGGTCTTTACACCGCGCGTCTTTACTATTCTGTCTTTCTATCCCATCTTTCAACTCTCCTACTATCTGCACGTGGTAGCGATTGTGGCTCGGCTTGAGCCAGTGGGCAGGCCTGTGCACTTTCCTTTTCTTTCTTCCTGGCAACAACAGACAGAAAGACGACTTCAAAGACAGGCAGTTAGCAACGTCATACCCTGAAGCCGAGTGCAAGAAATGGTGAAAGAATCGCAGAAAATGGAATGCAGAAAAAAAGACGGGCAGAAGGCATGAAAGCCCGCAGATTCAAGAAAAACAAAAACAGCAGCTGTAGAAAGGATACTCGTCATCTCAAGACAACACCGCTGAAGCTAGTGCGCCTGGCTTCACTCGGTACGCGTATGCTAGAGGCGCTCTCCTCTTCCAGCGCGATCGCATGATTTTCCGCCGTGCAGACGCAGGTTTACGTATTTTGTTTATTGCTCACTACAATTGATGGTGGTAGTAGTGTTTTTTTTAAATTAAAATAATAGTAAAAAGGAAGGAAAAGGTTTTTGCTATCCCCGGCATCTGCCATTGATACTGAAGCACCTGACTACAATTGTCCTGTTTCCCTTTTTATTGCGAAGCAATACTACTTCAGGTCGCACTTCAGCCCGTTCCGTGGCGAGGCGGTGGTAGGCACCATTGACCTTTAGCGAGACCTCGCTGCGTGACGTCACACCATGTGACCTAGAGTGACGTCACACCAGCTGTGTAAAAATGGCGCCCCATCTCACGCCGTCGCGAGGCGAGGCGGTAGCCACCAACGGCGGCCTAACTCCCGCTTCTCTCACCAGGGGCGCTACGGTCGGTGTGACGTCACACCAGCTGTGTAAAAACGGGGCCCCATCTCACGCCGTCGCGAGGCGAGGCGGTAGCCACCGACGGCGGCCTAACTCCCGCTCCTCTAACCAGGGGCGCTACGGTCAGAGTGACGTCACACCAGCTGTATAAAACAGCTCCGCTCCTCTCGCCAAGGCAGTCCTACAGCCAGATGTTACGATGGTGCCTACAAACAAGGCAGCTCGGCAGAATGCACAGAGGAAGCATCAGCGAGCTACGGAGACGGAAGAAGAACGAGAAGAACGACTTTCTAAGTGGCGTGCCCAGTATGCAGCTCGGCGACAACGTGCAACCTCCTCTGTGGAAACAGCAGAAGCAAAGGAAGGAATTATGAGTTTGCCCGACAGCGAGTCTCCTTCTACTAGTTCAGAACGCTGGAACGCGACTAAACGGCAGAGGCGTGTCCAAGAAACCCCGGAACAACGGCAGCAGCGGCTCGAGAAGGAACGTGCGTTTCGACTATTGCTTCGCAATCACCAGGCTTAACCAAGCTAAGCCACGGCCGTTTTTTATCTTCTTCTTATTCATAATTTGAAGCTGCTTCTTTTCTGAATTTTTGTCGCTGCTGTCCGCATATGCAGGTCGAGGGAATTAAAAGTTTAGAAGGGTCGCGCTCCTTTATATTAAATACTAGCAAGTGTTAAAATTTATATACCAAATGCACCGAAGTGGATGGTAGAAGCACCTTAGAGGAACAACGCCAGATGCAGATGCAGTGGACCAAGCAGCCACTAACGGAAAGGCTCTGCGCTGTGCGAAGTGAACCCAGGAAAGAAAAAAGATGAGAAGGAGAAAAAGGCAGAAGACGAACTGTGCGAAAATGCCTGCTTCGTTGCACATTTTATTTCACAACTTCGTTTTTGCTTGAATCACGCCTCGTACTTTCCACGAAATACCGTACACAGTGGATGCACAATGAATGGGCACCAAGTCGAGAGGCATGAACACCTTTCCAGCGACAAAAAAGTGTTTTGGAACGGCGAAAAGATTGGAAAACAAATTGTCCCTGGCCGAGCCACTAGGTATAAAGGGCAGGTCTTATGGAACAAAAATTAGGATGACGCATTGAAAGGAACTAAAATCAAAATTGTCTCTTCCGCGGGCATATGGGATAGATTTAGAGACGCATTCATTCTAATAAATGACTCACGCGGAGCAATTGCTGGAGGCCGTTGTAAGGCTACTTCGGCCTGTTTTCGCCACTTTATATAAGCGCTCTCTGCTACTACTGGCTCTGTTTAATACAGGGGAAATGCAATAACAGCGTTTGGAAGCAGCAGCCAGGAATCTCTGCTTACGCAACTGCAGTTACGGCATGCCAAAAGCATGTAAAAAAAAATGAATGTGTTTTAGCTTTGGTTAAACCTGGAGTGACGCGATAGCTACAGCTGGCCGAGTGGAATGCGCTAAGTCCAATTGCAAAGTCAGTCCTTCGCCGCTACGTTTCCCTGGGCCTTCCTTCTTCACCTTCGTCCCTGGACGTGGATTCACTCTCTCCCCTCCTCTTCCTCTCTCCACTACCCCCCCCCCCCCCCACTCCTCGGTTTCGCAGCAGCGACGCGCCGCCGGCAGCTGCTCCGCACCACGTTACCTACCACGTGACCAGTCACTGCGCCGCCACGGAGCTCAAGGGCGGCCACGCAACTCAAGGGGTGCCACGCTGAAGGTCGAAGTGCTAGCGTAATGTAGCTATCACTAAAAAAAGAATAAACAAGCCTCAGTCGGCTATAAAGCTGAACAAGAAAATTCATCCAGAAACAACACAGAGCGATCGCCACTAAACAAGGAGTAAGCAGATGTGATAGTCCGCATAGAAACAATGTAACTTACTTGCATGGCAGCTCCAGGTTCGGAGAACCATACACAGCGATTATAAGCTTCTGTGAGACCAGCGCAGTTTTCAATGCGCCTAACGAGAAGACAGGAGTACGCCTAGCTTATGGCTACTCTTCCTTCGTTCTGCTTTACTACGTACGATTCTCAACTACCAGAAAGAATGTGTCTTGAAACTTAGCACTAACTACACCTAATATGGCGCCAGATTTGCAGACATGCTTATTGCACATAGTGATTCGGAATGCTGGAAGGTGTAAGCTGCATTTCGGTATACTTTGAAAACTCTACCTCTCATGCGAGACAGTGCTAACGCGCTTCTCGCAAGTACCTCGGCCATCTATACGCCACACATATAGCAAAGACATGGGATCAGTGCCTCACTATAAGCACTGCTAAAACAACAAAATTATAACGAAAACTTTAAGAGCATCTGCGGGGTTAACATGAAAAGTGATAGAGAAAAGGAGGTCCTACTGTCGTCAACTGCACGGGGACGTCCGGTGCAGATGAGCTGTGTAAAGAATAAAATAAACGCTCCAATTTAACAAGGAGAGGACAGGCAAATACAAAATATAAAATTATAATGCATGAAGACTTACTTAGTGAGAGTAAATATAACTAAGTAGCAATCAACTACATACATATAACAACGTAACTCAGTCCATAACAACAAAACCATAACTGGGTTTAGTTAGACTGCATTCGAGCAGAAAAGTTTGAATGTTCCTGGCTAAGCCATGTAGTGTTGTCAATGCTGGCGAAATTTTCAACCGTTTTGTTCTCTTTTAGCATTCCTTATTTTCACCACGAAAGTGCTGGACGTACTACGGACATTGCATGCATGTTTAACCCCACAGTTGGCAAATATATTCAGCTGCTCTCACGTTGTTTCCTACTTGTAGTCATAACTTGCTCACACCACGTATGATAGCCCCAGGTAAACGTTTTTCATGAGATATGTGAAAGGTGTTTCCTACCTACTGGAATATGCACTTCAGTATGATATCGCACGGCAACGATTCAGTTCCAGTGGCGTGTTCAACTATCAACCGAATATCGTTAATAATTGAAAACAGGCTTGATTACCTTTTTCCTGTCTCACAATGAAAAAGACCGTCCCCTCCCTACCTTCCTTGCTTCTCTACGTGGAACCGCCATCCCAGCGGACTACGGACTTCCATCGTATGCTTACCTACGTCAAACTGTCATTGATCACAGGTAAACCTGGCTTTTTCTATTCAGAAGGTTGCCTTGTTACTTCAGAGTAAGGATTTCACTAGATTACTTTATACTACAAATACACCACAAAAACAAAAAAATCCTCGAAAACGTCCCCGTCATAGCTATCACTTCCCAAGCAGCACAGGTCATCGGCCCAATATTGCAACAGGATGGTCCCATCCTGGTCCTTTGTAGGGCAAGCATTGCCAATACAGTTCCAATGTTGGGCCAATTACATGTGCTGCTTGGGTTAATATCGGTGTAGGCGTCCCCAATGTGCTTTCGGTGTAGTAAATTCTTCTATCCTATGATGCTGCTTTGTGCGCAAGCAGTAATATTTAGATACAAAACAATAAGATAAAATGTGACACAGTGTAATAAAACTACCCGCAAATAACTAAGGACGAGAGCGTGCCGGTCCCTTTAGAGCGTTCGCCGATCACGTGAGCATGGTTTAGTAACTTCGTTCGATTAATATTTAATCCCCCTTCCTATGACCCCCCCCCCCCCCCCCGTTCTTTCCGCCTCCTGCGATTCTTGTTTCCTCATTCTTCCACCACTGTCGATTCCGTTTCGATTTTGGGCTTTCCGCGAACGAAGCGATACTTCGTTCGCCATCGCTCAAATGGAGAAAAAGGGGGATCGTTAATCACAGCTAAGCGGAAATCGTTCGAGCGATGCGTGGTAGTCGAATTTTTTTAAAGCGATGTTAATTGCTAGTCTAAAATTTATATCTGCAACTGCAGTATACATTTCATTCTGATTTAGTGTGTGTGTATAGAAACATGCGAAGCAAATACAAATCCTATGGGGCGTTTTATTTCTTTTTCTATGATCCTATACGCTCTAATATTTTGTGTTTTCAATTGGTGGAGAAATTTTTAATTCAATTGACTAAAAACGAGCTTGTTAAGAAAAACGATGAATAGAAAAAAGCACTGTAGAATTTCGCTTGTTCAGACCTTGGCCTTCGTTCCATGCTAGCCGCCACAGGCCGTGCTTTCTGTGGAATCACATAACGTCAGCACTAATAGCATGCTGGATTATTGGTGAATGTGATCACCGCCACATTTACCGTTGGTGTCGAAGGATTCTTCTCATAGCCGTCTACGTCTCAGATAAAGACAGCATGTGTATTGTCTTGTGCCTGGCTACGTTTAAGTTCTTACATTTATGAGTTTCCCTGATGTTAATCTGCTAAAGTTGCAGAAACGAGCTGTACCCTCTGTGAATGTGTAAATGATGTGCGTCGCAAGTAAAAACTGCACTACGAGAGAAACTGCACACACTCTTTGCGAAAGCAGACTGCTCTTAGACACATCATGTTCTGGCAAACATAAATGATTGGAGAACCCAGTCTTTCACTCCAGTGTTGAGTTCAGGTCCAAAAGAGAAGACATTCTGAGCACCTGCAGTACTGCTATTATCCCTCACCTATTTCCTTTACCGCCTCCTTCCTCTTGGTTGCCTGGCTTTGTTTGGATACGGCTGAATACTAACGTAGCTTAGCGGAGCTAGCGCCACTTTTGAAAAGGTCGGCTTACGCATTTGGGATCTTATCCTATGTCAATTCATCCCGCAATTCGTAACTTTCCTGCCTTTCCTCTGCTCAGTTCTGCCTGGATGCCGGAGCCGGCGATTGACAGTTCTCAATGAGAAATCAGCCACGACGTCACAAGTCTCAACTAGAGCTCGTTGATCGTGCTAGTCGCAAAACTCCCTATACGAGCCATGCATCGAATTCCGGGGGTTTATTTGAGCCAACACTCGGAGGTTAGGAGACTGACGTGGCTCCCGCGTGCATTAAAATGTGCTGTGTTCAGGTTACAAACCCTGAAACGGTTGGTAAACATGTTAGTGCCTCACATGAAAGTCAGTGAAACAGAGTCACTAACAAAAACACCTGCACATAACAGAACGAGAGATAAATGAGCAGCTGAAACAATCAATTTATTTGATGGTTCCTAAGCTAACGACAACGAACGGTGGCAGTTTGTTTGCCGTTCCGAGCTGGTGTCTCTATCACCTATCCTCCACTAGGTAGCCGACTGGAACAGTCAGGCTTTGAAGAGAAGTTTCACAACTGGCATGGTCAAAGAGGTCTGGTAACTATCAAACGATAAAGTCAAAATAACGGGTAGCAGAAAAATTGTTACAAAGTACGGCTTGGTGGCATGCACTATCTACCTACACAACATTGCACTGCACAACCTCTACTCCAATTCGTGCATGTCTGAACTTCACTGCACCCTGCTTCCTAACCATCTGAATGCAATGCGATGTCTGCCTGCACTAAACTACTGTGCACGCAGAACTGCAAGGCTCTGGCTGCCTACTTGCGCTGCACTGCGCTTTCTGTATTACCCTGCACTGCAACGCTGGAGTGAATGCACTCTGTGTGCAGTACACTATATTTCACTGCCTGCCTGCGCTGTAGTGCTACTGCCCCTACACTCCACTGTCTACCTTGAGTGCGATAACTGAACGACTTGCCTGCACTATTTGCGGTACTCTGTGACATTAGCCTTTATTAACTTCACTGCCCGCCTGCACACGCAAATCTGGCGCACTGCCTGTATTTCTGCTGGCTTTCGTCCCCATACCTGCAATCAATTGCTCGCGCTACCTGCACTGCACTGCACTGCACTGTGCTGCACCGTACATCACGCACTGCAAGGAATACACTGTACTGGACTGCACGCAGTACAATGCAACGCTCAGCCCGTCTGCCCTGTAATGCACCTTGTTTTGTTCTACAGTTCCTGACTATAGTGCTATTACTCCACTGCATTCTCTGCCTACATTACACTGTGCTTCCTGTACTAATTCCCTGTCTGCCTCTCTCCCCACCTTTCTTGCAGTCCTTTCTTCTTTCTTGCCCGCTGCGTTCCGTTCTCTAGGACTTCCACGGAAACGACGGCGGCGCCCCCCCCCCCCCCCCTACATCCCCCTACCCCCCTCCTCTAGTCCCCAAGAGTGATGCCCAAAGGGCCAACATACGTCGGGACCAGTATCCTCCTCCGTCTTCATAACAACAACCACCCACCACCATTCCTTCCCTTCGTCCTTCATTTCATTCTCCTTTCTTCGTTCTTTTGTCCATTCTTGCCTGCATTTCTCCTGCTCCTTACTGAGGTCTCTTCTCTTCTAGCTACCGTCCTTTCTCTCTTCTTGCCTCTTTCCTTTTATACGCACTTCCGTCCTCCTTCAATCCACCCCTCCGTCTTTGCTTTTTCTCTCCTTTCTTTTCTCCTCCATTTTCTTTTTCCTTCCTATTTTTTCCTTCGTTTTGCCTTAAAACAGCCGCTGGCTACAGAGGAGCAGGATGGTGTATCACTTTTGTCAAGATGTGGGTTGTACGCAGGCATGGTCATAAACACAGATGCAAATCCTTGCATGTTTCAACCGTCGGAGAATCACGAGCGGGTCGTAATTGTTAGATAAGACGTTCGGACAAAAAGTATGGTGGGGCAGCCAGGAAAAGAATGTATACCAATAGGCCCCTGCCTGCTCCACTAAGTATAACAGTGGTACCGAAACTAATTTAAATTTTATGCTGTCTCACGTTCTCTCCCTCCCATCCACTGTAGAAAAATTCTTCTTGCTTGGTAAGCAGAATCAACGAATCGCTTACACATGGCCCTTTCTCAAAATTCGAGACTTAACATTCTCGAGTTCCCTAAACCGCTTCTTATTTGATTTGGGGAGAACTAGCACCAGACCAAACAAAGCGTATAATTACATCTAGCAATGTACAACGAGATCAGGTAGTGTATCAGTCAAAGTACACCTGTACGGTAGTCAGCACATCTGTATAGAGCGCTCGAAAGGCGAGCTTTTGGCTGCAGGTGCGACGCCTGCCGATAGCACCTTGCTTGAGATAACCTTGCATCTGAGGATGCGTCGCCACACTGATGACATTGCCTTCATCTTTATCGCCTCACTGGACCGCAGCCACGATCGCAAAGGATCGCCTGTGAAGTCGCTGCAGGTCGCAGAGCCAAGGCCGAGAAAACGGGACAGACGTGCTGACGAATGTACATGTGTTCGTACAGCACTTTGTTTAGGCATCTGCCCATCTGGCCTACGTACACTAGGCCACAAGACAAGGGTGTCTTACACGTGACTGCGTCAAGGCATTCGCAATTTCGAGCTTTCCTGCGTCCTTCTTCTCAGAAAGATAAGGACTATATTTTTCGAAGCCTTCGCCTCCTGACATCTAGCGCGCGTAGATGCCTCTGCCAGCGGGAAGACTACCAACTCGGGCGAGCCGTGCTCCACGCAGAGATGCCATCCTGTCGCTTCGTTGCGCGTATGGAATCTCCAAGAAAAAGAGAAGGGGAATTCCGGAAGGAAGCGCACCTATCTGAAAGGAAGCAAAAGGGAGCGATGAAGAGCCTTGCCAAGTGAAAGGAATTTGGGGGAAGCGACGCAAGGATGGATCACTCTCCCTTTTTGCACTGGCTCCAAGAATGCGGCGCGAACAGCCCACATGCCGCTGACAATGGAACGCTGCCTTCGCTCAAAGATGAGCCTCAGACAAAGGCTTTTTTGTTTATATTTTTTTTTCTCTTTTGAGAATATGACGCAGCTGCGAAGAAGCTCTGTTCCGTTTGAGGTGGTTTTCCCGGAAAACAATCGCAGCATTTTCAAGCGTCCAAATATAGAAGATGCAAACTACGGAAAGACTGCTTACAGCAAGATATTTTCATCACAGTTAAGTCCCACCGCCAGACGAAAGGACTAAAGAATCATCATGGGAGACGGGGAGGCAGTCAAGTTTCGAAGCTATTCGTTTCTTTGTCGAAGGGAGACACCTTGATGCGCCGGTATGAAGGAAGAGTAAGCTCGTTACAGTCGTATCACACGGGTGCGCTTAACCTCGGTTAGGACAACCACAGTCTTCGCTAAGGGTGATTAGCGCGCCTGTGCGACAACGCTATTGGAGTGTGCATATGGTGGAGACGCGACGCATAAATGTGTGTGGTCTATAAATTATAGGCAGTAAATATTGTGGCCCACAAAGCCTACCAGTTTTAATCTTGTGATATCCGGTACTTATTCTTAGTGACAGTGGATTGACACGGAAAAAACTTTCACAGAAAAGGCGAATGTAAAAAGGAACTTCCCACATCGATGTTTCGCCGCGGATACTCCTTTTGTTTCTTCATCTGTGAAACACATTGCTGCGACAAAATGCTGGATTAGCTACCCCCCAGCGAACTAATCGAGAGAGCAGAGAATACAGAAATCAGAGAGCGCATAATTAGCGTGGGTCTACTAAATGGTTTTCATCATGGTTGGCTCCACAGAAATTGTTATGCAGTTCCGAAGGTCGCATAGCATGCCATTTAGGCAGTTACCCGAATGACTAGGGAGCGTAGCTTTGTCTCAAAAGAGTAATCAATGGTGTGTCCACGTTTGGTGATACGTACACGAAAGAAAAAGTTTTGAAGACCTTTAAATCTCTGCCTTCCGCTATGTATGAAAGAAACACGCGATGGTTTAAACAGCCCTTTCGAGCTCTGCCCTCCACAATCATTTAAAGGGACACTGAGGTCAAATTTAAGTTCGCATGTATCGATAGACTACCACGTTGAAACGCCAAAGAAGTTAAATGGAGCTTTTATAGGCTGAGAACGATCAAAAAATGAATGCAGGTGCCGCCATCACAGACGGATTTCGCAAGTAAACGGCGAGCGTTGGCGTAGTTTTATGGGCGCCGATCCCAGAGACTACAGGATGCAAAGCCATTCCCATCCAAACGTTGATAACAGTGTCCTTGTCAGTGTAGACATGACGAGTTTGAATCAAGTGGCGGGAAAATTTTAAGCGCAGCTTTTAGGCGCCCGTTCCAGCCTTGCGTGACCTCGTCTGCGGCGTAGCGGGCAGATGCGAAGAGCACGGCGAAGGGTGAAAGTGGGGCGATGACAAAGGTAGGGCGAGAACGAAAACGCGGAGGGGTAGCCGTGCAGAGAGAAAGATGTAAAGTGGAGGAGGAGAGTACAATAGGGGCAGGCGAATGGGTCACGCTGAGTTTGCGCCGACCGTTGCGTAATGAATTTCTCAAACGCGTTTACAGATGACCGCCTTGCCTATGTGAGGCGACTGATTTCTTGCGCAAATATTGTGGCACCTTAATTGTCGCACAAGTGTTAGGCAAACTAGATGTTCAAAGATCTCCAAAAAACTGCCAGCTGTAAGCTGAGTAACCCATCAACCGGCAGTCGAAGCGTCAACTATCACATACATGGGCGTGTATGGGGGGCGTTTGTGGACACCAGGGTGTTTACCATAGGAACGGTTGTTTCGTGGCCCGCTGCCAGCAAAGACGCGTCCTATGTGGCTTCAGCTTTCCACCTTGAAACAGTGAGACAAGCAAGTTGCTATGCGTTCTCGCAGGGAGCAGCAAACGCGGGAGAGGACACCGCAACCGGACAAGGGTTGAACCGCAACGCTCTCCACCACTGAGGAGGTTTCGTGTAGTGCGATAGTTTAGAAGCCTTGTGCGACAAAGCGGCAATGCTTCGCACTGTACTCTTAAGGGCAGCTTGAGCGTTGTTTCTGCGTCAATATATGGCAAAATCAAGCTACGCTAAAATTTCACATTAGAGAGTACCGTAATCGTCGGTTAAAATTTTTTATGCCGTTTTATCTCCAATAAATGCGCCGTTTCTTGCCGGGCCCGGGAGGGACATAAAATTGATTTTTACAGAGAAGAAAACAGGGATATGGTTGGCATTGGCGTCCCTTTAATCTGCCAGCTCACCCACGAGAAGATCATTAGAGAGTTTTAGTTTCACGTACGTAGAGGGTTCACGTACGCAAACGTGAGAAGTCTACGTAGCGTGCACGCAGGTGGTTTGAAACCCTTATAGTTACACGTACGCGAAACACGCCGCGCGTTACGCCTAGCGCCATCTACTAAGAAACACAGACACTGGTTGTAGCCTAAATCATCCAAGACAAGTCATTAAGCGAAGCCATTCATAGCGAGACCGTTGCTATGACGACGACCAACGCTACTTCGTTAGGCTTAGCAGCTGAAAAATCGCCCTTCTGTCTGAAAAACAAAAGCTATTTGTCGCTTGAAACCTTATGCGAGGGTAAGAATGGGCAAATCGAAGGCGAATACAGCAGTTTAGAACACCATATCGCCTCGAGGGATTAGCGACGAAGCTGTTATCGCCGTGAAGCGGCGGGCAGGGTGCCGCCATGCCATGTTTGTCAACGCTACGTACGCAAGCAACGCAAAGACCGCAACGTAAAAATCCGAATCTCACGTACGTACGTGAGACTCGCTCATACCCTTTGCGTTCTGCGCATGCGCACTGGTCACCCGTAAGAGCTCTACGTATGTGAAGCCTCTACGTACGTGAAACTAAAGCTCTCTATTGAATTGTAGGCTAATGACTATTATTTCGTAAGTAAGCGAGTCGTATTATGATCAACTGCAGTCTCAGTACAAAAGTTAAGGGATGCAGGACCTTTCCGACGTTTGTTAACAGCTGTGGCAAAGAAGGAGGAGAAAAAAAAACCCACAGGATGGTTACGACTATGTAACGTGAGATTCAGCGATAGCTGTTTAAGCGTTTAGTTTTGTGGATATTGTGAGGTAGAAAAAATACAGTGGCCTCATATCGCCCTGTTGTAGTAGTCAAGTGATGAACCCCTGCACTTGCTGGCGGCTGTTCCAAACAGAGCCATCCGTAGGCTTACGCGACACAGTTTGACGTTGATATAATGTGAGTGCGTTAATGACCGGTGGGTGCGTTAATGATAGCCACTCACCGGGTGGATGTCATTAACGCTCCCACCAGCTACGCCGACGGCAACGACGGCGGACGACGGCGACGCGCAAGCCAGGGACGGGTGCCTAACAGCTATCGCTGTAAAACACGCGCAATCGAAGTCTCTTATAAGACATCGTCAGGAAGAACACCTTATAGCCATTTGAAACAAAGCATAGAGCAGCTGCATCAGCGGCTGCACTGGAAAACTCCCGTATTCTTGCAACTCCAATCATGAGTGTCTGGAATATACGAGCTACCGCCTATGTTGAGCGAAGAAGCAGCGCATAAATATTACACCATGACCTTCACGCCAGCTTGTGAAGAGCAATAAAGTGGTGCCATCAACAGGAGACACTGCGGTAACGCCTTGCATGATGAATTTTTGTCCAGCACAGAATGGAAGGCTTACCGCTAGGAATAATGGAGCAGTTCTCTATATCAAGCAAAAAATTGGCAACGATCATGGCTCCCGAAAATGCCAATAGACAGGACAGTTGGTTGAGGCTATTGCTCGTCCAAAACTGCGCTATGTTCCCTTGTTGCCGGATGTGAATTGTGAAGGTCTTGCGTATAATTTCGACCACTGACGTCACAGACCACATGAGCTTGGATACGGGGGTCGTACCGTGAAGGAGGGTATTGAGGAACGGGCGAAAGGACACAAACATTTAAAAATACACACAATGTTTACGCTTTCTCTGGCTGTCTCGCGACCGACTCAGCAGAGAATAAGCGGAGACAATTTTCTTTTTGTCGAATGCGTGCTCATACATTAACCCACCACATTGCTCATGCCGTACTCTTCATGTCATCACGACCTGACGATGCTGCTGTCCCATAGCGAATTCCGCCTGGCTCTTCTCTAAACGACCTCCATTCGTGCTCTTCTTTGCTCTTTGGCGCGATTTTATGAGCGCCAAAAATTTCTGCCTCATTTCTTTCTTTTTATTCATTTTTTGTTCTGGTGCCATGTTTTGTCAGCGCCTAGTCAGGGGAAACGAAGGGCTATTAGATACGTAGTGCTCACTCATTGTTTATTTCGCATTTAGTCATATTTAGTCATATCTCCTGGTTTTCACGAATCTATCAATATTAAGCGTCGGCAGTTCACCGGTGCACTTTGTGGCCAGGTTGTCGCCTAGTCACGTGATCAGTACTTTATTTAATGCTAGCCATCGGCCTTACTTTTTTTTCCAGTTATCTCCTTCCTCGCAAGCTCTTCCTCCTCATCGCAGTCTTGCGGTACACGAGGTTTTAATAACGCCCCTGGAAAGCAAACGTGTTCTGCTCGTTGGGTCAAGCTGTTGTTCAGAGCGGGCGATATTTTCCATTAGAAGTGGTTGATAAAACAAACCACGTTAATTAAAAAGTACACGGCTACTCTGCGCCCAAAAATCAACGCCAGAGTGCCTTGCACCGATCGAAGGGGCACCCCATGAAGCTTTGAAAGTAAGGATGACGGAGCTAGCCAGAAAGTTTTCCGACACATAAAAGGGGAGGGGGCTTAGCTAGAGCGCAATGATTCTGAAACTACAGTACCTCTAGCCACGGCGTCACATATTCATGTTTCCTTCATAAAGAAGAAATGAACAAGGACAAAATGCTTTCATGGGGTATAGAGCTGCATATTATAGCGGTAACTACTTCTTTCCCTCTGAGGCTGCCCTTTGCGGCTCAATATTTCGAGCCGACTTCAAGTTTCAGGAAATGGCTTGTTATAAGAAACGAAGAAAGATGCCGCACTGGAGAGCTCCGGTATAATTTAAGATCCCCAGGTGGTCGAAATTATACCGGAGCCCTCCACTATGACACCTTTTTTCTCTTAGTCCCTCCTTTATCCCTTCCCTTGCGGCGCGGTTCAGGTTTCCACCGATATGTCAGACAGAAACTGCCCCACTTTCTCTCCCCAATAACCAATTTTCAATTTCAATTTTCTGCAATGTTTCCCACCTGAACAATCGTACAATATTACGATGCATCATTCAAGCTTTGTCATGACCAATTTATGAACGTTGGCTTGTATTCTTTCATGAAAGGAGGCAGCGAAAGATGCTGTTTTTATGACGCTAAGACCAGTAAATTGAAACCATGCGATATGGCGAGGATTGAGGAACCGGAAAGCGTTAACAGAAACTGTTAACGATCCCCCAAGTGTCGTATTAGCAAGCACATAGTTAGACTAACCTGGAACAGAGACGAGAGACGACCAGCCAGCGTTATCAAGTGTCCTAGCATTATCCGTCTTAGTCTAATTAATAATGCACTAACAACAAGCGAGGGAACGTACTTCACTAAACAAGAGCAAGAGACAGAGGCGCTGATAGGGCATAAGGTTTATTCCTTTTTATCGCTATTCCGCCCACGTAAAAAATAGGTCAGAAAGTGAAAAATGTACCAGCAAACCGGCCCACACGAAAGTACCTGAAAGGCCAGAGGGGAAGAAATGCTCTCGAACATGACTGGCGCAAATGTGGGGTAGATACTTAAAGTCTTAAGGGCACTTTGAAACACTGTAGTACGCGTATTTCAATGAGTCGTTGAGTCGCTCGCGTTTATTTATCAATCCTTAAAGGGTCACTGGGGACAGGTTGAAGTTGAATTTTAGCGACAGGTGACTGAGGCACTACTTTAAACGAAAACGCATTTTTTATTAGATAGAACAGGCGAAAAGACAGAATACAGTTTACAACACCACCGGCCGACCTCGAATGTAAAATGTGTGCGTCGTTAAAGCTTTTTGGGCGCGGAACCCAGCAGCTAGGATTCACCGCCAGCCACTTAAAAGCGCTCATCGTGAAGTCCCTTTCATTTCAGATGTCACAAGTGTGAACCAAGCCCCATGAAAATATTACAAGCCCTTACTGCTCCATTCCCATTCAGTGTTCATGAAAACTTACAGTAGAAACGTTCCACCTGAATAAGAGCCTCTTTCTGCCAAGCCAGCTGGTCTATTAGTTTCGAATTTCTTTATTTTTCTATATATGCGGCATTCGTGGTAGTTCGCATTGTTTGAACATGTGACGTGTCTCGCATTGCTATGACAGTCCTTCATTTCTAGAACCGGACGGCAATGAAAATAAAATTCACAGCGACAGCTAATTCCATTATATGAAATTGAAACTGCCAGTACTTGTGCCGGAAGCAAGGTAACTTCCCTTCAGCCAATGTGAATTCTTTGGTCTGGCAACGTCACACTCTCTCTAGTCAATCGGGGAATGATAAGCTCGACGAAGCATTTTGGCTCAGTGGAGCTTATAGGATAGGATAGGATACACTTTAATGCTCTACCAAGGTGCTTCGGCCAGACAGAGGTCTTCATCTTCAAGCAGATGTCTCCCTCCGTCTTGCAGAGGTTGGCGCCCCTATTTCAGGGCAAGTCTGAGTTTGGCCGCTCGCTGGGCATGGATGACCAATCCTCTTTGGAGGATTGGGCTGCCGCTGGAGAGCACACTCTTTCACTCTCCCACTGCTCCGCACTCGGATTTTCTTAGCCATGGAATGCTTTATTTCTGTCACATTCCCAAGTAACATGGTATAGGGTGGGTGTTGCACCGCACCATGGGCAGATGTCGCTGTATTGGTTCGGGAACATTTTGCTAAGGATGTGTAAATTTGGGAAGGTTCCGGTTTGCAGCTTCCTCCAGTAAACTGCTTCTTGTTTATTTAATTTGTTGTGAGGAGGAGGATACTTTAGTCTCGTCCCTCTGTAATAATTTAGAATGGCGGAGTACGTCGGGATTACCCTCAGGAAGTCCTCCGGGTCTTCGTTCAAGAGTGCTCGGTTAGTGTACTCGCGAGCGACTCTATCGACCCTTTGGTTGCCTTCTATCTCGGTGTGTCCCGGTATCCAGAAAATGGTGTGTCTAATGTGATCTTTGGGTAGTCCTGCGCGGAGGAGGATTTGGAGCGTTTTAGACCTATTCTGCCGTTAATGTAGTAGCTTATAACGTTATGGTATTAAGAAAAGGAAGAATAGTCGGGCTATGTATGCAGATGTTCGCTAACTTGCACAAGAGAAAGGAATATTAAGGAATAAAAAAATAAGAAAAAAATAACAACGTAACGGCAACTACCAGGGTGTTCCTTAAAGACACTGTTATAGACTTATAGACATGAGCAGCTAAGCAGCTTTCTTCAGCCTGTTTTAAGGGATGAAAAAAAGAGTCCTTCTTGAAACGCTTTTGCGAGGGCACATTAAGTCGCGCATGTGTTCATTACAAATTATCTTAGCTGCTCGTGAAAGTGGCAATACTGAGCACGGAGCATACGCTACTCAGAACATGGTCAGAATAGCTATTACGGCCAGTTGATTGACCATGAGGAAACTTGCAGCACTTCCGTCCTTGTGTTTTAAGCCCTACAAGTTTCGCCATGCCTACTTAGAACTTCGTAAAGACAATAATTTAATATAAGCTTGCAAAGCCCTTATTTTTGTAAAATACGAGGCATCACTTATCATGTACAAAGTGCACTGATCAAAAGTAAGAGCTTCAAGCTGTAAGCGCAATGTCGGCCCATATTCGTGGTACGCTCAGAGCGTGACACATCTGCGGCTCCAAATACAGTATCATTAGGCCTAAAAGTTCGTTGTGTGAAATGTTTATAGGCCATGAAACCCCTGCGGAAAACACATTCGGCAAGGAAAGACTTTTGCATTGACCGCAATGTATGAACTCCGTTTACTGTCAATATTGTTATAGGCGAATCAAGAGCGAGATTATAAAAGCTTGGTTTATTTGTGCGATATTTGTGAATGGCCAGTATCTCTTATATGTGCTACTGTGACAGGCCATTGCTCGAAAGTTAGTTACATAGCGCTTCTAACCTTTTGATGCTCGAATTATGAAGCAAGAAAAAAAGAAATAATTGCCTGCGCATTATGCAAGCCAATGTACCTTCAAATTTTGTCAGCGCCTATAAAATTTCAGAAATCGATATGTCTCGAATTAGCGACAACAATTCCTTGGTCCATTTTCTGTAGATAGCGTTAGCTGTGTGCAAGGCCAAGTTGGAAGCCTCGAATTTACTCGATGGCCGATGGACCATACAATGGTGCTTTCTTTTCTAACAATATTTTTGCTATTTTTCACGAAAAGGCTGTAAGAAAAAGCGAGACGAAGAACTTTGGTGCGCGAGATGAAGGCCACACATTCGAGCCCCCTTTTTCTTTACACAGCTTACTGTCAGTGGAGTCAAATATTTTGACTAAGCGCTGGCTAATGAGAACATGTTGACGTAAGCCTTTATACGTAAACTACGTTTACTAATGAGTACACTGCGTGAAGACGGCACGTCACAAATTCCCGGCACCATGCCATAAAGGGTTAAGTGAAAAGAACAGATATGACCATGATTCCCAATTCATAGGCAAGGCCCTGTTCGTTTCAGAAAGAGAACAATAAAATGAATGTGTATCTATGATCACAAGTTAACGGGGCCTTGAGAAAATTAGATGGTTTATCTTACTTCCGCCTCCCTCTATTTCGTCAGCCAGGATAAAGGAGCGCATGCAGACTCTATCAATTTTTTTCGACTCTATCGCTTACTAATCGCTGCCAGACAGTACCCGGAAGTAAGCTGAATCGCAGTAAGCACTGTAATCTCTTATGTCAGCAGAATAAGGCAATCGGTTAAAAAAATGAAGGCAACAAATCTGCCGGCGTAAATCCGCCACACGTGTCCACGACTGCTCATTAGTTCATGGCTCGTTAAGCGATGGCGTCCACACAACCCTCCTTCTCAAGATTTCTTTCGATATTTTGTGCGTTGTTTCTATTCGCAAAACATTATGTGTTTTATGCTTACGTATTTGTTAACACAGACTGCTTAGCGCTCAGGTTAGTTCAGGTGCACCTGACTGTGCAGAGCGGCGAGTCGCCATTTCCGCATGATTACTTTGGCCAAATTTCACGGCTTCCTGGGCATAGTTTGTGCTTTCGGCAAGTTTCTAAATAGTCGCGAGACTGACGGTAGTGTAAAACGGGTCTCTTGTAGCAATAAGGACACCCGGCTTTAAAACTCAGTTCGTAGCCCGTCGTAGCTTGTCAGCAGCCAGTCTCAGCCAGTCAAAGCCGGTCAAAGCCGGTCATAGCCGGCACAGCCTGCCCACTGCACGAGGAGAATACTCATCGCTTTTTTTTTTGTCATAGACATGCTATGTCCTGTCGAGAGATGTCGTGATGTAAATTATTTGCCACGGAAAGAAGACGCTGTTTCGCGCCGAAGTAATTTTTATGACAGCTAGCACTGCAAAAATGGCTCAATTGTCACCCATCACCACCCTCTTTCGTCTCATCTTCCCCTTAATCAGTGCAGAGCAGCAGGCCAGATCTCGTTATTTCTGGTCGACCTCTCAGCCTTCGTTTCATTATATTTGTCTACTATTCTGGAAATGACCAGGTGCGCTAATAAATGCGTCCTTACCTAATTTCTAGAAGTTTCTAAAAGTAATTTTGTTTTTTACTTTGCTGAGCAACGGACGCCTACTTTATCCAGTAACATATTAAGAGACAGAGCTGATGCAATCTAAGGTGTATATGTCAACCGGATGATTCTGGGAGAAAATTCGAAGTTAAACCAACCCGTACAAATTGAGGAGGTTATGAAGAAAAGAAAGGTGCAGTAGCTGCACTAAACATAACACTATCTGCTCACCGGTGTTAGTTTTGAATTTAGTGTGCTTCAAGGCCCACTGATGCCCGATGAGGCCACAGGCGCTGTTTCACGCCGCAGGGATAATTTCCGAAATAAATTAATTTTAGCAATCCTGACGAGCATGTCGTACAAAACAGCTGGTAAGCCTCAAGGACTAATCAGAGCTATAAGATTAAAATGCGTATGTTCATACTACGGTCTGTGCAGTCATCGCGGCCAAAAATAGACCAGACACGCTACGTTCTGCGTTTATCCAGAGTGGCCGATTGAGACAGTTGCACTTGATGTGAATTGGCAAGAGAATTATGGGTGCGGCAGTGAAGCATTTCGATTGTACTCCCAGTTGGGGGGGAGGGCGGGGGGGGCACTGAAAGCGGCACGAGCCCGGTGAGAGTCTTCTCAAGCGTGCAGCGAGGACTTCGTTGTGTGCATTGCCGTGTCCTCCACCTTCATGCACATCGAGGTATTTCGCTTTTCATATGTTCCACTGCGCGTGGTGTGGCATAATGCAGCATAGCATGAGTAGAGGCAATATTCTCTTCTTTCCTTTCTTTCTCTCCTATTTTGCAGATGGCGAGAGACGTTAGAAAAACGGAGGCAAATGGACTCATAGCCACCATTTGGAAACATATGAAACTTTATACGCACTTTGTGAGTTTTGCAAGTTTGATTTTCGTTCTATTTTTCTGTCATGAGCTCAAGTGCACAGAACTAGCCCTGACACCGCAGTGTCCATATCCATTTTCTCCACAAAGCCGTCTTAGTCTTCTTACTTTCATATACCATCTGGCATAGTTTAGCACTTTTATTGAGACCCACCGCAGTGGCTCAATTGGTTGCGATGTTCGGCTCATGGGTCCAACAATATGCTGCTTGAGGACGCAGTATACAATCCCGGCCGCTGCGACTGCGTTTCGACGGTGGTGGAAAGCAAAAACACACCCGTGTGCTGTGCGATGTCAGTGGAATGTAAAGAACGGCAGGTGCCGGAAATTATCGAAGGGCCGCCCAATACCGGCACCTGTTTCTCTCTCCCCTCTTTCACTCCCTGCCTCAATCCTTCTCTCACTGTGCGGCTGAGATGCCCACCGCTAGTGGTAATGTGGTTTTCTCTTTCTCATAACCAATATAATTTTTACTTAGGCTCTAGTCATGCCAAGTAGTGAGGAGCTATCGGCTGTACACATTTGATTTCCTCATCTTTGTTACTATAGCTGTCTGCTATAAGTGGTATGTTTTTCGCTGAAAAGAAGTCCACGTCAACAGACACTCTCTTTCCCGTACCTGTGCAGATGTCCTCCAGGCCACTTGGTGAGCTTCGACGTATGGGTGCGAATTGGAACCCCTGGCTTCCCTCGCCATCTACACCAATAACAACCCTTCTTTCCAATTACTTTTTCATCCTTATCTACGTCATCCGGCGAGCACACTGACAGCATCATCCACTCGGGGACTGACTTCGGCGCGGTCGGCCTGTGTTTGAATCTCTGTGAGAGCGAACCGGACGCGGCGACTAAAATCGATGGCGACCGAACTGTTTGCTCGGTCAACGCTGTGACGCCGGCGTTGCTCGCGCTCCCTAAGCACGGGCTTGTTTTATACTTGTCACTCATCAGATTCGCTTCACCTATAGTCCTCAACATGTCCCTTCCCTCCTTCGACATTGCATTCATCCCCAAAACCTACGACGATATTCCGTGATCACTGAAGTTAGCTTCTTGCTGAGGTGTTACTGTCGCCCCAATAGGGTTACCATCCAGATTCGTTAGAGTCGAACATGCAAGGCGAGTCACACCAGGGTACGAAGAAACAAGACATGTGGCCTGAAGATTTTTCCCCAAATTTGAACATTTTAAAGCAGGCGCTCGTGTGTGGGGGTCACACAAAGCCTCACTTTGCGTAAGTAAGCACAGGAACATTACGCATATTTCACGACGCACGCAGAGGCAGTTATTTTTAATGCTGATTTTTTTTTTTGAATGGCTACGAACGTACTACAATGCAGTGGAAGGATAAAACTGGCCGCGTCAGCTATGGTGCGAAAATTTTTGCCAGCATGCAATTTAGCAGAATCAGCACGAGAACCTGGACCGTGTGACCTTTTGCAAAAAGAGTAAGCAGCCAGTTATAGACAACACGAATTCGTATAACACCATGAAAGAAGGGCGCACAGTTACAGAGAACACTTATAACTACAGACCTGCTTTCCTTTTTATTCAGATTTTTTTTATTTTGTGCCTTCTTTTTTTATGATACACCTACTTCTTAGCATAAAGTCGTAAGGAAATGCATACACCAGGTTCGTTTTTGTTCGCAACAAAGAAATGTGTTTTTGTGGCCAATGGGTTGCGTGCTCGCCTGGTAATCTCACAACAACTTGGGTTGAATTCCCCGCGTCTTCGGAAGGAATTTTATTTTTTTTTTTTTTGCCGGACCTCGTGGGTTTTTAGACGCCGCTTTTATGGAGAACGCGCTTCTTTGCCGATGAGCCATATAATGCTTACATGTTAAAATCGCTTTCATAACCCCGATAGAAATCTGAGCCCCATGATCCCAGAATCGCGATATGGGCTGCAACGTACACTGCAATCTGCCTGCTTCTATGCTGAAGAAAGTGGCTATAATCAAGCCATGGTCGCCCTCGGTGTCTTAATATTTTTAGTAGCAGAAAGCGGAATTCAAGCTCATGCTGAACAAATCGTCATCTCTGAGGTATTCATGAGAAGTTCCCCCAGACACCGAGCCACCTAAACTTTCCACTCGTTCTATCACCTGCAGCCCGTTCCCGCTTTAGGGTAGTGGGTGCAGATCAGAGGGGACAACGACCTCCATCAATTTCGCAACCTACTTTTTTTCATTGTTGTTAACCGTTCCGAGCGGTCGTCTATATCAAAGTCTACTCTTGAACTCCAAGTCCGTTACACAACACCAAGCTTCTCGGAGATGAAATCCCTTCGCCATAAATGCGATTTGATCGCCCAAGTCTTTCGAGTCGAAGCAACTCGCCAAGCTCTAAAAGACAGCGCCCACACTTCACCACACTTTTACCCATTAATGCTTCCCAGCTAAAACTCGGGAAGAAAAATAAACACCTCTCACGTTGCTCACGAAAAGCACTCTGCCATGCTCGGGGAAGAGCCTTTGCTCTTGCAATCTATTCCCTTCTAGCTGAAGCTGGGTGAAGCAGGATTAAGATTCTTGTCAGCTCTTGAACCCTACTTACCTTTCTCTCCTTTCACCTGCGGACTCATCGCTTTTTGTGGGTCTTTTTTCTACAAGCGGTAAGCCAGCTTGGAAAGCGATCGGCACATGAGCAATAGAGAAAACCCACGAAGGCGTTGACCAGTTCCAAAAGGTGCTGATGTCGACCCCACGATGTGTCGTCACCGCTAATACCGAGCGAGCGAGTATGATCGAGCAGAGGCGAAAGGGGGCTCCACTACTGCAGTTGGGTCACCGTCGACTTAGAGAACCGTGAACAGCTTCCTTCCTCACTCTATTCCTTATTATCGTGTCTGAAGAAAGCGCTCTTTGACTGTATATTGCCGCTTCAAGAATGCTTTGGCTTCCCGCCACGGTGACGCAGCGGTCAATGCGTTCTGCCATTCGGGAACAATTCGCAGGTTTTCACACCGTCTCTGGCAACAGGTATATGGGTGTACGCGGTACGAGAACGTACGTGCTTTGAAATTTCGCCAAATCTAAGCCCGACTGACTGAATGAAGCCCGGAGCCCTGTCCTATAGCTTGCTTTCTATCTTTGCGTAGCTTTAGCGCGTGCAACTTGATAACTCCCTAGCGACAAACGACGGAAACTACCACGTCTACAGGTTTCGCAGATAATGGCAGACAGAAAGGTACCATTCTGGTGACTGGGGAAAGGTGCGCGTTTCGGGTATGTTTCTTGTATTTTATGCGTTATTTATCCTGATAGAATTATACCTATCAGCTAACAGAACACGCTGAACACGATTTCGGTAAACCGTCGACAATCGCTGAAATTAGCTTGAACGACTTCGGCTGCTAGCTTGCCTCCTTGTTTTCAAAGATGTGCTTTTCTCTCTGATTTTTTAAAACACATTATAGGCGTCTAGAGAACAGTATCAAACACATGACAAATATTATCGGTCTTACCAAATAATACACGTATCAGTTATGCGAGAATCCTTTGTGGAGGTTTCCGGATTAGCTTCGCCCGCCAGGACTTCTTCTAACGTGTTCTGACATCGCACAAGGCTAGCACGTTTTGTATTTCACATCAATGAAAATGCGGCCGCAACAGTCGGAATTAAATGGCACGAAAGCATCAGTTTACTACATTTCTGATTTAATTTTAACGCGACAGCGTTAAGGAGCTCGTGTCGCAGAAAAGCCGGGGTCGTCGGCGTCGACCGTGAGCGAAAAATCCCTCCTCCCCCTCATCCTCGCAATGTACGCCACTGCCCCAACAGATGGCGCGCGACGGCAGCGCCTCCCGCTCGTCTCGTTCGGGCGCAGTGGGGCCGTGCGGGCACGCAGGAATCACGCGGTGAGCGGCGAACAACGCAGCGCACATCTAAGGCGCGTTCACCACGAAGCTTGCGGCTTGCTGCCCGTTCGTTCGGCGCGGAACCTATGCTGGCGTTCGTGGCATCGGGTTTGTCGAGAACGATGTGCCGACGGACTACGACTGCAACTTGAGTCCCACGCGTTTCGGCAAGGCGCCTGGCAGCGCTTCTACGTGGTTTGCCGCTCCGCGCGTCCGTTTCACCGTGCGTAGCAGAGCGATTTGTCTAACGGGCAAGGCGTCGCGCCGAACGGGCGATGGCGTTCCGTGGACTCCCTGGCAGTGCTGCAACACGCTGTCGCGTTCCACTCTTAAAGGCGAAGCTTAAGCGTCCTCCAATTTTTTTGTTTGGGAATCAGAAGAATGCACACAAATTTCTTCATCAGCTGCAGAAAACTCCAGATGCCACGTAGCTTTGCGCGCGGTCAGTGTTCGCTGGGTGCAGGCAGTTGCGAAGTGTTGTGACTTTCATTGGTGCTATTATTCTACAGTGCGAACCTTGCTACGTTAGCACACGAAGGATGATAACCTTCGATGGGCACTAATTTCATTGAATAAATAGTTTCTTTTGTTTCAAAAAGAGAAATAGAAGTTTCAACCAACCCAGAAAGCAGAACAGATTTTTTGAAGGCAAAGTTCGGAATAATTACGAAAGAGAATAAAGATAAAGCGTTCGCAATGAAAGAAAAGTACGTCTACAAGCAAAAAGCGTCCTAATGGTGTACCAACAGATGCGACCTTGAGCGGCAATAAAAAAATAATCTGGAAACTTGGTCCACGTCAGCTCTAAGACTGAGCCTCGCAAGAGAGATCTGAAACAGACCAGAGCTTGCGCAAAGAAAGGAAGCTGGAGGGCTAGAAGAGAACAGGGTGTGAAATGCACCGTCTTCAAAGAGCCGTATTTTCGAGCGCCTAGCGTAAGCATCTCAGATGGCGATATATCGAGACATTGAACAAGAGACAGAGCACTCAGAGAGCGTCAGCGTAAATCGCTGGCGACGATTCGGCATTGAGGCTTGAAGTACAGAGCAAGAAAGAAAAGGTGAGAAATCTGGTGTAATCCACGCAACAAATCACTAAACAAAATACAGGTCACGCATGGCAGGCCGCTTTGTGAAGCATACAGCCCACAATAATAAGCTAACCACGACAGAATAGGCTTCTTTGTTTATGGACATTTCCTCTTCCTTTGGAAACTTTCTTTTCCCCATTTCTCTCCCTTTTCGCACACTGTCCATTAGTTGACGTGTTAGCAGTACTACAAAGGAGTTGTGCTGCAGGAAGTGGGTTTTTATAGTTTCATTAAAAAAAGATGCACTCACATACAGCGTGCCGGCAGGCTGTGCTGTTGGCCGAAATTCTCATCTCATGACAGGAGGCAGGCGCTGAGGTGCTCACCCCAGCAATTTACATGCATTTTGCGGAAGTGATTTAAGCTTTTTTGTTATGACTGCTAAGGCATTGGTGCCGCTTTAACGCAGCTCTTCTTTCATGTAACGATAGCATGCAGTCTTACGCTAGCAACTATAAGTCTAGTGGAGCGCCACACAGGGACCTTTCTATTGGTCCATAATAAAAATCCAGCATTTGCACGACTTTTCTGAACATAAACGCATGAGATAGCCAGGCAATTGCTCTGTAAGAAAAATATGGAGGGGAAATTAATTTCGCGAATAAAGGTCACTAATAAAGACAACATGCGAGACAGGCAGCAGATAGCCATAACAAAAGACGCTAAGTAAAAAAAAAAGACGCAGAGACAGCCTCGCGTTGATAATCCTGTCTCTTTACTTTTTAAATCATCGCACGAGAATGGTTCGCAGGTCAAGCGCACACTGCTGCCGTTTTATAAAAAAACAATTCCATCGTTCCTATTGCAAGAGCTGGACGTCTTAACTTGTGCTTCTCGTCGCCGCTCTGCTTTTCTCCGGTCAAATCATTTTCAGTTTAATTAGTTAGCCTATACGTGGAATTCCGCTAACAATTTGCGCTTAGGATATGCCTCCCATTACGTGCGAGTGCAGCAAAAAAAGAAAACGCTTGGCTGAACAAGCGTGTGACAGCGAGAGAAAGAAAGCTCATCAAAGGCCCACTTATTTCTTCCTTCTTGTGTCAGTGGGAAAAAGAAGCTCCTAGTCAACGACCAGCGCAGCTTCGCAACCGCGGCATTTTGTGAAGCGCAACACAAGCCGAAGAACACAGCGTGCACGTGGAAAGCGTCTTTGTACCACA
The DNA here is from genome assembly GCF_052857255.1 of Amblyomma americanum. NCBI lineage: Eukaryota > Metazoa > Arthropoda > Arachnida > Ixodida > Ixodidae > Amblyomma > Amblyomma americanum. Next base: position 215,752,223 of record NC_135499.1, on the reverse strand, counting down.
GAAACACAAATGCAGTTGCATACATAAAATATTCAGCTGGCCCCTTAGCCCCACTTGAAGCTGTGCGCTTTGCTTAAGCTGGTTATCTATCCCAAACGCACCAAATTATACCGACCTTGCAGTGGGTTACGTGAAAGGAGCTTCATTCGGAGCGAATACAGTGACATTTAGTCCTCCACCACCATCAGGCGTTTTAATCTGGCTAGTCGCGTTCTTGAATAAGACTAGCGGTCCTTACAAACCGTCACCAAAACAAACAAAAAGAAAGAAAGAAAGAAAGAAAGAAAGAAAGAAAGAAAGAAAGAGAGAAAGAAAGAAAGAAAGAAAGAAAAAAAGAAAGGAAGAAAGAAAGAAAGAAAGAAAGAAAGAAAGAAAGAAAGAAAGAAAGAAAGAAAGAAAGAAAGAAAGAAAGAAAGAAAGAAAGAAAGAAAGAAAGAAAGAAAGAAAGAAAGAAAGAAAGGAAGAAATGAATGAATTTTTTGTGCAGTTTACACCTTTTTATGTGATAGAATAAGAAGCTCGTCCGATCGTTTGACGACATTCGACGGAACACTTGGGTACCGAATGTATATATGGTCTTTGTATCGGATTGTATCATGTCATGGTGCCAGACATCTCATGTGGTTGAGTCATTAATCATGTCTTAGCAACAACAAAAAAACCGAGAGGACATGATTTCACTGAACCAGAAGTGACGGCGTAATGTCTAGGTAACGCTAAGCAAACGTTAAGTCAAGCCAACCAATGTCGACGACTTCCTTGTGCAAATTAAAACCAGGGAGGGCATTGCGTGGACGTCCGCTAAGTTTTTCTGCCCTGAATTTCATTACGAAGTACAATCGAAAGCCCTGTTTACCGATGCGAACACCTCTTGTTCACTTATTGGTGGAGCATCCTGTGCCGCACAAGTCCCACCGGCGGCAGTACCTGCCATCCCAGGGCACTTGTGCACCGCTTAACTACTGCACCACTGCACCGAGAAAGGTATGAAGACTTCCAGGGATCTGTGAATGTTAAGTACACGAAGGCTAATTCTGCACATATGGGCATTGAACCATTACCCATCGCGTCATACCCTTAGCCCAGCGCGAACCGCGGTATGGCAGCGCTGCCTTCAGGAAATTAGCTGGCAGATCAGAAGTGGTGCGGCAGCGTGCAGAGGTAGAATTGCCAGCTATGTGGCATCGGGTTGCATCATGCCGCAGAGCGCGGTGACTGCGTCCACAAAAGTGAGCAGGCGGGTTGACGCCTTCTCGCACGTAAGCAGTCGTAACTGTCTCTGACGACTTTGTTATTGTCCTTCTAGAATATAAGAAAGGGCCACCACGCAACTCATCAGCAGAGATCACGGTGTTCACAGCAAAATAACACGGGGCTTCAATGTGTCTGCTCAAAGCTGTCCCGTCGAAAAAAAGAAGTATAGGAGTCTCTTCACAGAACAAATACCAGTTGTTTGTTGACTTATATTCTGCACGCTGCGTATTATGCTGTATATTGCGGGACGACATTTACACTCTACACATGCGATATTTGATGCAGCTCACTCATGGAGATTCGCGACATTCCACGTATACCTGAAAGTTTATCCATGGTGCATTGTTTTTTACTACTGCATATTTAATGAAAATTTACTGCCTTACCCACATGAAAGCTGCATTACATGTACAAAGCGCCACTGCGGCCCGTCGCGGAATGCCCAAAAATACAATGTAGAAAACATTTGACACCCTCATTTCTCAATTCCCTTTACTCGATTCTCAACCACGCCAAAAACCGAACAGCTGTCCAGAAAGCTGCCGCCATTGTCACGCCGATTTGAACTAGTTCTCCCTCAATTCGAGGCCAGCCGCTTTCTGTTGGTGAGAGAGAATAACAGCAAAGGAACGGCCACACACTGCACTGATTCTTAAAAGGCGCTGTCTGTGCTGTCATCCCTCCGAGTTGGTCTCCGAGTAAAAGGGGGCTAGTGCCAATGGCCAGAAGCGGCAGCGAAGTCTGTCTTCTTTTAGTACTTCGCAGATAAAGACTGCTTGGTGTCTTCCAGGACACTGTCGGAAGTCTCGAGTGGCGAAGCTGTTTCCATACAGCGTCTCTTTGGATGCCTCACAAATACGACAGCGAAGAAGTCGACAGTGCTACCGTGAGGAGGACAACGCACAAACTCCCTGCTTGCCGTATCTTGTTTTGCCGTCCCGCCCAGGAAAATTAATGACGGCTCAAAGAAAGTTTCCGTTTCTGCCAAAACACAGGGACCGTGTCGCGCACATTTACCTGTACCGCTTCTAACACCATAGAAACTTTCACCATAACATAAAAAGTCCCAGACATTTTGCCCTTCCTCCGAACGAGGAAGTGGGAGTGAACCCAGCAGAAGGCACAGCAGCAGCACGGGACAATAGACGCCGCATTCTATAGAATCTCCGCTGCCCGAACCGCAAGTCTCCTATGGCTCAAGACCGCACAGACAACAATTCCTTGGTAACCACAAGAATGCGGCGGTGCTAGATTATGCTAATGGCGGTCGCCCGGACAGCATCAGTGCTTCGAGCTAACGAGTTGCCATCCTAGACGTACAATTACTATTGTTACGTCGATTACACTGCGTGGCGCGGTGCTGACAAACCGCGCGTTGTGTCCGCGACGGCCGCAGTTGTAACGAATCGTCGAGTTACTAAGAGGATAGGCGCCGGCGACAACAGTCCACATGCACGCTATTGGACCCGATCTTTGCTCTGCTTCTGGGACACCACTGCATGGTATCAGCCTCGTCAACTACTGCCTCGCTCTGACGCCTTTCGTAGTGAATCTCCCACTTCTGACCGCAGCTTCACACCACAACCCCCGCACAAAGGTCGGTCCCCGTCACCACGCCGCCGCTCGCCTTCGCCACCGTAGGAAAACTATCATCGATATATTAACATATACATTGTGCAGTGCAAACTAATGATCCTGGCACTCTTCCCCAGCAAACATTCATGCACTGCACCCTAAGTAATAATTTTATTGCGTGAAACATCTCGCGGAACAAACTTTGTCGATAACGATCTGAGTGCTTGCTTTTATTTTTATGTTTTTACAATCACTTCCGCGTGAAATGCGGCTTCTTCACAACATGCCGTCGGTGCCATCCTGCGATGCGAATATGGATGAATAACGTAGCCTCTCTTTTTAGTTGTCAGTCTGTCTTCAGTTTATCACACATAAGAAGAAATAGAAGGCATTGAAAGTAATTATGCCTGCTTGGATTCTTTATTTGGCATCGTTGCTTGTCCTTCGTCAACAGAAATGCTTTTTTAACGATCATTCCCGCATGCGTGTAGCTCGCAGGGAAAAGGAACTATCAGGGGAAGTTGGTAGAAGCCAGCGGAAGGCTTCGGAGGGCCGGAACGTTATAGCTCAGGCCAAGCGAATAATTACGGCGCCGAATACGATACGGTGACCCAGTAAAGAAAATTTATGGCGGTCGTAACTCCTGGCGGTGAGGTTCGTACGACATCTGAATACGAGTGCAGTGAGGTTTGTATAGCAGAGAAATCGGGCTGGCTGGATGTGTGGTGAACAGAAAGGAGATAGCCAGGAATAATCCTCTTATGCATGCCGCCTTCCATGGCCAAAGGGGTGCACACAGTGAGTGCTTCTCTTCTCTGGACATGAACAGTTGCTTTGAAGCTCTTGGACCCGTGCATATATACACTGTTCTTTAATCTCCAAAACTCATTGGTCGACCTGCCGGCCATCGGATATACAATTTCAATAAACAATGGCGATATCCTCTAGAAAAGGGTAGCGGGGATACTTCCTTGTGTTCTAAAGATGTCCGCCTATGTCGTCACCAATACATGCACAGTGAAGCAACCACGCCATGAAGACTAGCGATCAAATTGTTAAGTCAGCGAGGCTAGCCTGGCAGTGCGATTGATGGTTGTGCAGCGTAATCTACGATCAGCGTACATTACATTTACCCTCCAACTCTGCGGAGTAATCAACCTGGCTACGGCTGCAGTGTTTCCCTAGGCACAGACATGCTGTTATTACTCTCTGGCGCCACATCAATAAACGAAGAAGCGGAAAACTGCGTTTATTAGCTGAAGAGAAGAAAAGAAGGAAGAATATTACTTGGACTATAATATCCGCAATAGCAGGAGTATAAGGAATAGAAAAAATTCAAGGTATCTATAAAAGAAGGCTGACGAAAAATACCGCAACAAATAAGTGCAGCTGAGGAGTTATACCGTACAACCGCTTTGTTTTCGGGTATTTTTCACTGATATCGTAAAATCACTTGTGCACCTTTTCCCGTTTGTATCTGCGCCCGAAAATATGGCCATCAAAGAAAGGCACGTTTAAACATGGCACCGAAACTGCGAAGAGAAACGGAAGTTCAGTTTCCTAGCTCTCATGTTCTTTGTCGGTCATTATGTTGAACCACCACAAAAAATGGCATTAAGCTTTTTTTTCTTTATGAATTCTTAAATGTAACCAAGAAAAAAATGATCTGCGAGAGAAAACTATGCACTAAAAAACGTCGTTCATTGCTCTGGGCGTTCCTTAAAGTTTGCCGTTCGGGGTGCTTCTGCAAAGAAAACTGGGACGGTAACCGTAAAAGGAAGAAAAATAAATAGCCAAAGACAGCGCGGATTCCCAGTGTCTTAGAAAGTCTCGCTTTAAGTAGCCACCAGCTACAACGGAAAACTTCCGGGGTGAACAGCACTCCCGTAGGCTATTTGGGAAAGAAGGCGAAATTTTCGGGAAAAGTTCAACTCCTGTACCAACCACCCATCACGCTGTCTTACGCCATTAGGTCAAGTATGAAATGCTGGAAACAAGCGCTCGCAGTACTGCAAGCAGTGAGGATTACAGGTATATTTCGTATGGTGCCTTAACTAAAACAAAAAGCAGAGTAGAAAAACTTAACCCGCAAAATTATCAGACTGTAAAGAAGCAAATAAAGGCTAACTTGAAAATCTGCGGACCGATGACGGAGAGAAAACCGTAATTTAAAACATTAGGGCATGTTCAATCATCCCTTTCATCGATATCGCATTTTCCAGAGAGCAAAAAATAGAACTCGAATCTCTACTCTAGCCATATAGCCGATCTCAACTCCGCGTAGGGGCATTTAGCCGCGGGAAGAGGAGCCAAATAAGGAAGTGGGCAAAAAAAGCTGAAGATCGCTACCTTGCAAGCGCTTTAGCCTGAGAAGATCGAACATGGTGCTTGCGCCAAGAGACCACAACTGCGTGTTTGAGGCGTTGCGTGCGAAACATGTAAGCCTAAATCATTTTATTTATATTAGGTGCAGAGTAACATGATTCAGTTGGCTTACTGTATAAGTACGAAATAAGAGAGCAAAATTTGAAAATGCAAGAACAAAGAAAGCAAAATACAGCAGTTATAGGCTCAGCGCGAGGACAGTCACACTTGACAGGAACTGATACCCTTCTAGACGTAACTAATATCGGAGCCTGTGGCACTTTTCTGAGAACAAAACTTGTACCACTTAAATAAACAGCGACTCAGTATGGCTTTCTTATTCCATGGCTTTCTGTAGCCGCTTCTATGAAACCACCATTTAACATTTTAGCGCGTTAATGAAACAGAGCTTGTGGTCATATTTAATTTCATAAACTCTTAAAGACTAGATAAGATGTCTGACAGATTAGTGTGCACGAAACATGTTCGATCACGTTGAATGAGTTGTGAGAGAATTTGCGACAGCTCAGCTCCATGGCAAGCGCGTAAACGGTTAGTCATGAGTAAGTGTGTTTGATGTCCGGCCGTGATATTTAAAGCAATAAAATTTTGCGGTTTTACTTGCTTATTAGCAGATTAACCCAGTTTACTTAACGGGAGGTTACCGGTACTGACCTGTGTGGCAGAAACCTGGAGGCTAACGAAAAGGGTTCAGCATAAGGGCAACGCAGCGAGCTATGGATAGGAGAATGGTATGAGTAACGTTGACAGTATGAAGGCAGAGCAGGTCGGGGAACAAACTGGAGATAGTGCTATTTTAGTCGAAATCAATACAAATAAGTGGGCTTGGGCAGGGTATGTAAGGCGAAGGCAAGATTACCGATGGTACTTTAGGGTAACGGGCTGGATTCTAAAGAAGGCAACCCTATCAGGGAGTGGCAGCAAGCTAAGTGGGCACCAATAAGAAGTTTGCGGATATAGGGTGGCACAAGCTGGCACGGGACGGGGTTAGAGAGATGTGGGAGAGGCATTTGCTCTCCAGTGGGCGTAGTCATGTTGATGATGATGATTTCATGGTACGGAATCCTTAATGAAAGTTACAGAAATTTTATTCCAATGCCTCTCATTTCATTATGTTGTACTGAAACACTAAAGACGAAAACGTACGGAGCGACTGTGTTTTTGTCGTTTTCCATCGAAAGTGCAGTGTACACAAAAAGCAAACACTTCAAACATTTCGTTATCTAACACGTCGCCAGGGGCTGGCTAATACGACTGAGCTGCGGCCTCTAAAGAAAACATGCGAACATTCTGCGAAGAGCGCGGAGTTATGGCGGATAAATTTCTCACATTTCAGTGTTTAATAAACACATTTGTGCTCCACCAGTCTTTGTATTAGCCTCACTTATTTAGCTTATAACTAACACGTTGCTATCACATTCAAACATGAATCAGTTTTGTCAGCTCGAAACGCTTTCATATGTAGGTTCCGCATATTTTTTTGAATGTGTTGTTGCTAGGCTACAAGGTTCTAAACATGTCAAAATTACATCACCAAGTTATAAGGTTTCCAGAATTATAAAACAGAAAACTGAGAGTCAAATATTGCTGCTGCTAAAACTGGTTCCCAACGTCACGTTGATCTTCAAAAATCAGCCATCTCTATCCTCAATGCATTGCGGCGTCCTTGTTCAGTTTCACATGCAGTTGAGAAGAAATATTTTGTTCAAATAAGGCTAAAGAGAGGCATTACAGTTACTGATTTAATTTACGCTTATCGCAGAATAGACGCAAGAACCACCACACCTAATGTAAGGCGTCGAAGAAAAAAACGACCGAGCACACGTTGCAAATCCCGACAGATGCCATAGCCACAAGAAAGAAATTAGAGGGACACTTACGCCTTGCCTTAAGTATATGACGCGACAAGGTTAATGGTTCTTTGCTTTCTTTCTTAACCAGCACATCTTTATAATTACACACACAAATTAGCATGCATTAGCAGATATACTAGACCACGTGATACACCACAAGACACACAAGGTCTCCCTTTAACGAAGTCGGAGGAACGGGCTTCAGTGGCCTAGGGGTGCCGCGTCTGACCCGCAACTCAAGGGTCATGGGTTTGACTCCGAATTCATCGTCCATATTTACTTGCGCAATTAATTTACTTTATATCCTTAAATGTCATAATGACATTTGAGTCATGCCATGACATCATAGTCCCAGTTTGTCGCAAGTTTCATTCACTTTGATTCCAGAGGTCAACGCGTGACGTCACGATCCTTTTCACCAATCTTGAATTAGTGGGATAACGCACACGGGTTTTCCTTCAAACGCCCGCTCTAACAAAAGTAAAAACAGCGCTAATTTTTACACAAACTACACAGAATGACCAGACAGGACGGGCGCTTCCCGTCCTGTCTGTTTTTATTTTTGTTACACAATGTTACGCTAACTTGCCCAGCAAGAGGTACTGTTAGCCCGCTATAACGCTGTTTCGTTAATATGTCTATGTTAGAAACTTTCAAGAGCCCTCAGAAGTATGAATTCAGCCTATTGCTTAGTAAAGGCAGGTTCTTTACTCATTCAAAAGAAAACTTGGAAAATGGTACCAACTTCCCGGGCATTGTGACGTAGGAGGGTACTGTCACTATTATTATGCTGGTAGCCCACACGAGCGTGTAAGGGTGCTGCATCCTTCAAAAATTCACTGGTATGGCAAGCCGCCCCCTGTGCTAGCCACAGCAAACCGACTAGTGTAGCTCACACTCTGTTTCTAAGTTATTGTCGCACTGCTGGAAATTTAATTTTTTTCGACGGTCAAATGAGTCAGCTGCCGTTAATGTAACTATAAAAAAAAGAAATTCCCCAGCTTCAAAACAATTATAAAAAAAACGTATTCAGGCAAATGCACCAAAAATATAATCACCGCTAACCGTACGATAAATCTTAATCAGTTCTGAAGACAGAAAAAGAGCGATAAAAAGACGCGTCAAAAGCCCAACTTTCTTAAAGCGTGAAACATGGTTCCGGTCTGCGTAATGTCTTCTTGCAGAGTCAAAATGGGCCATCAGCTCGTCGTACCGTAAGCAGCCGCCAGGTAAACGGCCTTTCTTCACTCCATTTACCAAACTTTTCGACATTAAGGATCAGTCGTTTGGCAAAGCAAAACCCTCCAAGAGAATATTGCGCACGCTTTGGGTATAAACACATACTTCTTCGCTTTCTTTACACAGTGTTGCCCTACTGAAAGGCGGCGTCTTGCCAGCAAGCACGGTAGATTTATCTCCCCAAAAAAGCAGAATTTGCGTCACACCGAGTATTTGGTTGTTATACGTACCTTCCTAACGAGGGTTTACGAGCGCTGAACAAGAACAAAACGAGACCACTTTAAAGACGGGACACGTGCGGGCAGCAACTTGCGTAATCGAACTTCTAAAGCGAGAAACTCGAGTGGGCCAGAAAGAAAGCCTCAAACTGAACCAGATGCATACACACGACAGCTCTAAAGAAAACAATTTCACTTGAGTGATCGGTAGAGAACACCTAACATTTGTATACTGCGCGGCTCCTCGCATCTCGGTACGCATTGCTGTCTTATTTTTTTTACTGATGCTGACGTGTTCAGCTTCACTGCCTTTCATTTTCGCCTCAAGTTTTCGTGTCGTGTTCTTTTTTTGTGAATTGATGCTTTGAATTTCGGTACGCATCGTTGCCTTTTTTTTTAACTGTTGCTGACGTGTTCAGCTTTACTGCCTTTCACTTTTGCCTCAAGTATTCTTTTCTTTTTTTGTTTTGTGAATTGATGCTTCGGAGGAGGCAGTTACGCGTAATTAGAAGTATGCACTGACGTCACAGAGGCAGCTATCTTGCGATGCATGTAGGACGGCGAAAGGCTGCCAGCAGATCTGATCGGCTCATGACCACCTGCTCCGGTTGGCACTGTTGAAGCTTCACGACGAAATGGCGCCCGTGACGTCATATGAATACCTCGGATAGTCAGAAAATTTCCCTTCTTCGCTTCGAATTCATTGCTCCAACTGTCGGTTTCTTTCGAAGCGGACTGTTTCTGCGCCCCCTGAACTGCAATTGACGGTTTCAACACACAGCGCAGAGCAGAAGAGAGCGCGAGTCGAGGCAAAAATTACAGCGAGGATGGCGACTGGCGAATTTACAATCGCCTTCTGCGTACCTCGGAAAGTGCCTTTCATTTTGATACACGCAGTTTTCCTGTCCTTCCCCGCTTTATTAACCGTCTTCCGCTTGCAAACGAGTTGAACACGTGTACAGAGGAACGAACAAACTATTTAAATCTAGCTGTTGGCACGTACGAACTACTCTCGGACAAGAGCTTATTGTAGCTCCGCCTCCGGAGGGATTGCTGCCAGCGGAAGGAGCGTACACATACCCTTATACGTACTACAATGACACATCGCACGCATGCACGCCACCTGAAAATAAATTTCATTTATTCACTTTCTTCAAGGCTGACGGGTGTTGGGCAATCTACTTAAATTAGTAAGAAAGTTAAGTGAAGGATTAAATTCTGCTTGATATCAGCACTACCTTCCTGCAGGCGTGCCGGAAGTCTTAAGATTCCAGAAAGTGCCTGCCCTTTAAAGGAGAATCCATGGTAATGTCAGACGTCACTAGACCTTCACATGTTGCCAAGCAACATAACAATAACCGCATACACATTTCCTTGTTCACCGGCGCCTCTGTTACTAACGTTCACTGGCACACGATGACTGCATCAAAACAGGAATCGGATTGCTGTCGCAGTGACGCTGCAAGTCTTTAAACCATTATCACACTGGATTAGAGTGCGCCTTATTCGTTTCGCGTCCTGTCCGAGTACGGTGATCCTGTTTGTAACTATTCTGAACCGCACTGGGCTCTCCATTTTGTGCGAATATACTCATGGCTCAATCATCTCGTGAATGAAGTTCACCGTCGGTTTACTAGACATCGCTTTAAAAGCAAGTGCATATCATTAACGCAGATTTCTTAAGTATTTCACGTTAACAACCCTGACACATATGACTCGCTCCTTGATCCACTCACAGTCCCCTTCGGACAGGTAGCCCCCTCAATTGTTTGACCGCACCATACAGAACAATACCTTTACTCTGGGTGTGCCATACTAAGATCATCCAACAAATGGGGCCAATTCCTTCCTTCGTCATCGCTGTAGTTGGTGTTAGAAAAATTAAACCTGCTGTCTGTCCTTATAATTGTTTCTGGCCCTTGATATCTCTGCTTTTTGTAACGCGCTCCTATAAATTATTTTTGAGTGCAGAAACTTTGGGAAATCGAGGATAGCGAAAAAAAATTAATAGGCTTCCTCTTTTGACGCACATTCGTAGGGAGATCAGGAGATCTCCCAACACACCTTTTGTTTCTGTAAATGTCGTAACCCTCCATCTTTTGCGCTTTGCTCGATGGAAGTACTTTTGCGTCGGTATGCTTATTACGCGTACACTGACCCAATTTTATAATATAGGGTTTCCTTTCATTTATTTTTCAATTTGCGTAGCAGTAGCAGAGGACACAACCCGCCAGTCAGCAACGCAGCGCCGTCTTGACGGCAGCTGCTCCTGTTATGAGGCTTTGCATACTCAGACTAATAATACAATTTGATTCGCGCTGTTTTGCTGTTATTATTCCTTCATGTCTTCCTATCATTTCAGCCAATGCCTATTTTTCACAAAATGCTCATGTAACCAGCTCTTCTTTTACGCGATTTTGCACCTCCTCCTTCCCTCTACCGGCCCGTACTCCTCCATCTTGGTGCTCGGCTCGTTTGCGCCATGGCATGAATCGTCTTCCTCTTATGCGCTGGCACGCTAGGCACGCAGCACTCGTGACATTGTTCAGGATCAATATGAGCCAACGAAGGAATGGGAGGCTCAAAAGATGTGTCAAAACTTTCGCGCTTGATTTCTTCGATGCGCGAGCAGCGAGTAGTGCCTTTACTTTTCTCTATTCCTATTCGAACTTCACGGGCGGACTCATACGCCTCGGCTCTGTTTGCCCCATAGATTTGGTTTAATTTGGTTTTATGGGGTTTAACGTTCCAAAGCGACTCATGCTATGAGTGACTCCGTAGTGGAGGGCTCCGGATAACTTCGACCACCTGCAGTTCTTTAACGTGCACTGACATCGTGCTGCACACGGGCCTATTGCATTTCGCCTTCATCTAAATGCGACCGCCACTGCCGGGATCGAACTCGCGTTTTTCGGGTCAGCAGCCGAGCACCACAACCACTGGGCCACCACGGCTGCTTGTCCCCGTAGAGCTGCACCTATATAATATGTAATTATGTACAGCACGACCTCTACAGTACACCTTGCAACACATTTTCGCGAAGGCCAAGTAGCATACTGTCGCTTTGGCTAGATGTTGCTTTCAATTTATGAGCCGCATCTTCTCACCACCGAATTTTTACTTGCGGCGAATTTACTGCAGCGGGACGTTAAAAGCTTAGTATTCGGTCAGCTGAGGAATTTTCTTCAAGCTGTTCCTCCCAATTGATACGTGCGCCGGTACTATTTGAAATGTCGGTGAGCCTGGCTTCGCAATAGGCTCTCATCTGTTTATATAGCGCAAAAAGCAAATAAGCAAAACCTAGGACGCACAACACATGAGGCACTGTCATTTGAACACAGCTTTGCCTAGGAGAGTGAATATATTGGTCAGCCTTGTGAAAAAGGGCACGCACAAAAACGGGAGCACAATAACAAAGCGGGAAAGACTGTATGCGAACATTTTGCGGGTGATTAGAATGCCAGCGATACAAATAATAATAATAATTGGTTTTTTGGGGAAAGGAAATGGCGCAGTATCTGTCTCATATATCGTTGGACACCTGAACCGCGCCGTAAGGGAAGGGATAAGAGAGGGAGTGAAAGAAGAAACGAAGAATTAGGTGCCGTAGTGGAGGGCTCCGGAATAATTTCGACCACCTGGGGATCTTTAACGTGCACTGACATCGCACAGCACACGGGCGCCTTAGCGTTTTTCCTCCATAAAAACGCAGCAAAACAAACCGTACTGAACTCTCAGAAAAAAGTACAAAAGGATTCTTATTTGCATGTTTTTGAAGTATTGGGCGCGGAGGGTGACGCCTTCGTCGGGATTTTATCAAACTGCCGAAAACTGAAGAATATCTCTCGACCTCGACGCGAATAAATTTCACGCATAGAAAGCAATGGCTCTAGGACGAAGAAGGGAGACCTATACCAAGAAGATATGTAGCCAGACCAATAGGCTCCGAACTCGATTCTACTTCCCCGGCCCTATCTTTACAGCCCTATGAAGCCGGCAGTGCACCGCACCTGCTCCCTGCGCTCCGATTGGCGACTCGCGATCGATGCTGTCAATTGTTTCCTTCTCTTCTGCTTTCTCTTTCTGTTTCCGGGTCGCCTGCTTCGAGATAGAATTTTAAACTTTCAATCAGCAGTCGACCCACTGTTGTGTGTGTCCTTTGTCCTCGTTTATTTATCGCGCTACGTCACCTGAGGGATGCCTCTTTCCAGTTATTTATTAACCACGCTTAGATTTTCATTGTATGGAAATGGCGTACTAAAGCGAGAGGTCGAAGAAAAATTTCTTAATAGTACGTGAGAGCTACCGGTACTGACAGGTCGACAGCTAAGCCACGAATGCCAGCCTGATGGTACAGCCACAATAGTACAGTCCGGTTTCGTCGCGCATGAACGATGTTAGAAGCACTTGTTTACATGAAGTCATCCGTGCTGGAGGCGTATAAACGGGCCTCCCCTTACCCGTTTAACTCAAGCCTTATGGCGGCCACAGGTAGGCCTCTCTGCAGAATTGAGAATTAGTAGGCACTGACTGGTAATTTATTGCTACAGAATCCGCTAAGGACATTGTAAAAAAGCGCTATTTTCAGTGTAGCATTCAAGGAGCGTGATGGGTGTCAGTGACGCAATTCAACTACGCTACAAAAGGACGCGCAGTTCGTAAACTGCCCCTCACGCTTGGGTCACTAGGGGTCTGAGTTGCAAAATAAGGCACTGCGTTCTATGCGAGCGATGTCGCGCCAGGCGACTAGCGTAGATCGGGGTGTAGTAGCGCTACCCATTAATTCTCTTGGAATAGCCTGGACGAAGAGTGGAATCGGTCTGCCGTGTCAAGCCTCCCTTTCGTCCGTCGCCGAAGCTGATGGAAATTCTCGCTGCGTTCCGGCTTCGTCGCTTGCGCACGATTTGGCCCAGATGCAACTTGCCGCGCACTCGTTTGGTCTTCGGGAATGGCTCGCTGGCTGGGAGGGACTTCGACGGAAGAGAGAGTCGCGGGAGGCCCCGTGCACGTTCACACACTGCACGCAATCAGTCGATGAAGTTTGTGCTATGCGGTGCATAGCACGAACTTTTGTCACATCTTATATTTGTGACATAAAAGTTAAATTGTCACATGTCACATTTATGTCACATCTCTATAACTACCATAGACGTTCAGGGTGCTGTGGCTGCCGTTCTGCGGGTGTATCTCGACTGGCAGGCTGTAATTAAAGCGCAGTTTTCGGCCCCTGAGTGAGCACAACATCTTCATTTAAAGCGTATAAGCAGGCAACCACCAAGGCCCAGTTTCCACGCTATTATTAAGTGATGACATTTACTTGAAAAAGGACGGATGCCTGCATTTTACTGTTGCTGTCGAGCCGAGCTTTCTTCTCATAAACTCTAGGCGTTCACTAGAAGCCTTGCCCCCGCTAGGCCAATGACCTCGCTGGTGTCTAATTAGGAAAACAAGGGGGCATTAATTACTGCGCAGCGCAGCCGGTATCTGCAACGCTAAAAGGCCGAAAGCAGCACGACAGAGGCGGAAGGCACGGTGACGAGCTAAGCCTGTATTTTCAGTACACAACGTTGATGTCCGCCTCACCTGTGAACCATTGTCTGCACGTTGCTTCACATTCATTTTTTTTTTATAATGTGTTATTGATGGAGATGAATCTCAAGAGCAGTAACCGGCCGCCAGAGTGTTTTCGTTCTGTTCCAGAGCTCTAGATTACCATGCTTCATCTCACTTAAATCGTACAGCCCTGTGTAAAATAGATGGCGAAAGATGATGAGGAGATGGTTTGAAGAAGCTATCCTTGAGCAAGTAAATTTTGACGCGATAGCATTAAGACCCTGTGGCGCAGAAAAGCCGGCATTGTCGACGTCGATGTCGATGTCGGCGATGATGACAGTGGGCGAAAAATCTACAAAAAACCCCAAGAGGAGCAACCTAGAGAACCGAGGGGACCGCTAGGCGACGTGACTTTGTGACGCCGGCACAACATGGACAACGGATTGTCAGCGAACTACACAACATGGCAGGTGGCAGATAGATTATTGATTGGTCGAGAAAGATTTCTCGGGAAGAGCAATTTACCTGCGTCTCACAAGCCCCACCATGGCAATGCCTGCCAACGCAGTGCAGCGGCGTATCGCTTAACCACTGCACCACTGCCCAGGAGTGGTATGAGGACTCCCAGAAATGTATGAATGGCAAGTCGAGAATGACTAATCCAGCATTAATGGGCGCTAACCTATTAACACTATCACGTGAAACCTTTAAAGCGAAGCGTAAGTGAGCCCTTCAGTTTCGCTGATTTGTCGCGCCTTTGCTAACATACCGATGAGTTATAACGAACCGTATTTAGATGCAAAGGGCGTCATCACAGGCTATCACTGCCAATAACTTTGCACGGAGCTGATGTGTAACCAGGCTCCTTCTACCAACTAATTATTTATTAGTTTCATTTATATGCTAATTGTTTAAATTATTGTGATTTTTTGACTGATTGACTGTTTAATTATGCGATTATCTATTTGTTAATCAATTTCCTAAAAATTTATTAGTTGTTTTATATCAAAGACACACACAAACACACAGGCAGACACGCACACAAAAACACACACAGACAGACATAAATTATGGTGAGGCATGAAAAAGAATAAAAATAAAAGAGACAGACAGACAAGCACAGACAGATAGGCTGACCGACTGACTGACCAACTGATTGACTATCGATATCGCATCTCATTAACTTACGCCAGCGCTCGCTTTAGCGGAGATACGTGTTTAAAGCGAGGCAAACCATGCACTACTTTCTGAACTCCGTGGCACTGAGGTTTCCTTCCATCCAAAACAGGCAGTGACGAAGTAAAAGGAGTATGGTTAAGTATAGACCCAAGTCCCTGCAGCTATTCTACGCACGCGAGATAACAGGGTAAGCTAGATAGGAGACAGGAGCGACAAGCGGGAACGGGTACTAAAAGAGCTCTCCAAAGCACAATTACCGTACCCGTTGCGAAACGTCCTTTACTCCGCCGCGGCTGCGTGAATGGCCTGTAATCAGGAGCAGTTCCGAAGACAAGGGAAGCATAACGCATGTGATTAGCGCTTCTGCTCCGCATTTCCTTTCCTTCCGGCTGACGCGGTGAACAAGATTAGGGCCGCTTCAAAACTGTGCAAACTATTACTTCTACTTATATATTTGTTTATTTTTGAAAACAGCAGTTAACATCTGAGTATGCACACATTCACTGCACGGAGGACTCGTTTGAACGCCACAAACGTCGCAATGGCATTTTGCACGTCGTCCGTGTTTCCGCACGGTCCTGAGTAAAGCCACATTTTCATCTTATACTTTAAATTATGATTACGAAACTGCCTTGAAGAAATTCTCTGACCTTCCATCTTCACCAAGACCAGGAGTAGGAGCTTGTGAGAGGAGGGGGGGGGGGCGAAGAAGTGACACGGCAACTGAGCCGCAGCCCGCGCGCGTACCTTAGTCACGTGACTATAGGAGACGCACTTTTGACAGTGCCCGCACCCAGGCCCACATCGTACTAGTCGCCTTAATGGGATTTGAAGAGGCTAGCAGGCGAACTCCGCAGTTTTTGAGACATAATACCCAAGGGGCAATGCCTGTTACCATGAAGACAGCAAGTATCGCTTTAAAGAGATCGCACATCAGCTCAGTCACACCGGTGCCAGCTGTGAAGTAAGTGCGATCCTGTCTGCCTTGAAGGAAGTAAAGTCGCCGTCAAAGAGGAGTTTTTTATTGCTTTTTTATCGTCGTCTCCTTCACATTAGAGCGTTGGAGCTGCGGTCTTGTGGTTGTCGTTCGAAGGAAATGGCCATGGATCACGTCCCCAATGGGTCACATGGTCACCGGTCGCATTATCCATGGTCGTTTCATCGCGTTGCTGTTATATTTATTCGCCCACGACTTTCCTCCCACCTAAAATCTAAGCTCCCTAACGCACTATCTTGTCACGTTCTTTCTTGCTTATCCCCTCCACACGTCCAGTTGACCCTGAGCCTCGCCTCGCGTTAGGCAAATGCCCCTTCAACTTCTTTTTTTTACTCTATGTCGGTGAGAAGTTGCGCAGACATTAAGTGTTTGTCAGCGCGTTTAGGCGTCGCTTCCACCAACCAATGTCTGAAGTGCAATTATCTACACTGCATTTAATTTATTTATTACGAGAGTTTTGGGGGGCGCAAGGGCATCTACGGCTAAAGAGCGCCACGGTGGGGTTAAGGTGGGTTCTAAGACTCATTTCCCAAGCAGTTAACCCTAAAAAAGTCCAGTACCAGGCCAGGGGACTGCTTGCACCCATTTAATCAGCGGCGGGTACCCTACGGCACCGGGGATCGAACCCCGCACCTCCCGCATGCGAGGCGGATGCTCACACCACTAGGCCAAAACTGCGGTGCTCGTCGATTTTAAGACTTATCTTGAGAACTGCAACGTTCGTTATTACTCAGTAACAACAAGGAGGAACAATGCACGTGACAAACATCTTCACCTTCTAGAAAACTCAGGTACGCTATTCTTCCATTACCCTTCTTGAGCAATCCTAGTAGTAAGAGGAGTAAAAATAAATACTTCATCCATAGTTTTCGAAAGGTTCCTTTTCCCTCTTTTTTTTCTCTCCACTAATGATAGCAGAGTAAGGATACACAACGTCAAAAATTGTCGGGACAAGCCTCGTTTACGCTTCTCGAGCCCGCGCACCTCGCTAATGCCTGTCGCTGTTCCGTGCGCATAATTAGCGCGTTACAAAAGGGGTCCGCTAATGTCCTTGGTTCGCATACACTCGCCGCTTAAGCAAGGCGGCCTCCTCTTTTAGGGATAAAACAGCGGTTGCATGGTGCGCAACCAAGTATCAAAGCTCACATTACGCGGTAATCTTTAAGCGTTTGCTTTAAAGTAAAACGGGGCTAAGGAAAGAAGGCTGTTTTGCGTACAGACACGCCGGGCAAAGGAGGTGGATGCACGCAACAACTTTGCAGGCAGCGACAACCTGTCGTGTGCGTGCTGTAATCACAGAGTGAAAGTTTAGGCTTGCAACAGCTGTTAAATGTGAGACGTCGCGCTGCTAAAGCGCCGATATAGGTGTTAAAAACCTTGCATAGGTACCCCTGAAATCATGAGCCATGAGATATTATATTATACTAGAGTGTGGCATTTTAGGGACAGAAGTTCCTGCTTTGATGTTTTTAAAAAGACATTTTTTTCCTCGAATTTCTTGTCAAAGCGCAATGAAAAGTTGCAGAGAGCTCAGTTTTATCTTTTGCTTTGCTCGCAAAAAATTTAAAAATTCGCAAGCAATTTAAGCAACCAGGCAGGCATAACGAAATAACTGTCACTGTCAACTTCTTTACTACAATCACATAGTAAAATCTTTAGTCACTGCTTCTAACGAGTATGTTCATATAAGAAACCTGAAGGTGGTCACATTTCTAGACCGTTGCATTTGGTAGAATCTTCATAACACGCACTTGTTCCGAGATCGCCTCCAAACCTGCGTAAGCAAGCATGCAACAGGACAGCAATCATTGCGAAACCCCTCCCTAGTGTGACGCAGCTAATCCATAGTATTCTTTTCCCTTTTCGACAGCCGAAACTGAAAGGGACACCTCTACCAGCTTCGCAGGTCGCTTTGCACCGTTGGATGTTGAAAGGCCAAACGAAAAAATGCATCACGCCGGGATGAATTTTGCTGCAACAGGCACCGCCCTGCAAGTGCAATTAATCGGTCAGGTCCAGACTCGAATGTCTCTACAGAACACTGAACAGAGTACTGTACCGACCAGAGCAGTGTATAAACGTAGTTGTCTTTGTTTTCATTGCAAATATGCACACCAGTCGCAGTAACTAAAAAGTTAATGGGTTTAGTAAATTAAAAGTTGAACCCCATAAGTATGTTCTGACGTTATGCCCACCTGGCCGCATAATGAGCGTACAAAAACAACTTTCGTGTACTGCTCATCGTTTGTTTAAAGAAAGTACGGAAATTAAATTTTAACACCTGGGGGATGGACGAATCATTCTAAGAATGAGATCTTTATACTTGAAAGGCAGTTGTTTCTACAAAACCCGCCAGCATTCGTCATGCTATGACAAAAGAGAAAAATGCGATGCCTGCGTTGAATTACTTTTCATTACAATAGAATGTCGTTTCTTAATGCATCAGCTGGGCATGAATGATAACAGCGAGATGCACTTTCCTTTGTTGTAATCAGTGTGGCAGTGCTGGCTATGCTTGCGACGACGTCAACGTGGTGAGTGCAAGATTTGGAGCTATATGTGCGTACGCTTGAACACTTGCATTATCAAAAGGCCGCATTTAGCTCATTGACGTCAATGTGATGCTGGTAAGAAAAAACTACGGCTGTTGCGTGAAGCCTGTCTGAGCAGCACCAACTTGACCAGGTGAGGAGGACGGTACCGGGACAGGTGAATTCGCTATATCTTAGTGATAATATGTACGCCTCTCTGTAATCCATGAAGTTATTGTTTAAGCCTACGCCAAGAACTGAAATAAAGAATATTCTCAGGTAAGATTAAAATCACAAGATGAAATAGGATAAGTGCAGTCATAACAGCTTTAGCTACAAAAGGCTGCGCCATTACGATTATAGTCTGAAAATAATGTAGAAGTGAAGTATAATTAACCATTCTCATATTTATTTGCATGAAGGGAGCCACCATGAAACTGAGTATTTCCTGGCACTTGGAAGCTGACACTTGAAAGCTGACACTTGCGACTTGGAAGCGGCAGCTTCCAAGTCACAAGTGAGCCCTGTTAGAGGAGCTGAAACATGAGCATAAGTTGTCCGTTCACCTCACATTCAAGCCTACACAACGCTGCAGCACACACTGTTTTCCTCAATTGTTTTCTGCGCTTCGGCATTTTTAGTGGTAAATGTCTCGAGTGGATTATGGCACTTCTTTTTTGGAAGCTACTTGTCAGGCTTCGCCTCTGCGGTACTTCGGTGCTATGTGTTAAGGAACTTCGCGCAAACCAAACGCAATCGACCTAAACAACATAATTTTCATGCTCTTTGCCCCTATAAAAAAGTTTTTCTCTATTGCTACTTAAATACACGTGAAACCAGACATTGCTGTCATTAACAAGCATTAGACACTCGGGTATGGCTGAAACAAATAAATTTGGGCAAAAGAGGTGGTGTCGAAAGAAAACAGAGACGTTAGCACACAAGCCAAGATCTTCAGCTTCAGCGGTGGTGATGTTCGCAGCGGTTTGCCTCTAATCATGCAGAAATATATTTACCAAGTGATTCTCAAACTTACTCGGCGTTGCCTCCCACAAGCTTGCTTCGACTTGCGTAGTCGTCAGGCACCGACAAAGGCAAGGTCGAGCGAGGGACAGTGAGTGAGCTCGGTCCTGTAAACTCAAGCCAACGGATGAAGCCCGTAGTCCAGTCTCTTCACGCACAAGCCCACGCGTCACCCGCGGATGCCTTGTCATTGCACACAGAAGAATTTGCAGCCCTTGCATCGTGCAATGCTGCAATCACCGGATTTTCTTCTGCGAAACTGTCAGCGCACCATAAGCAATCTTGTTTCCAGCTTCAACAGTCTCGAGTATTCCGCGATGAAAATATACTGAAGTACCAACGATTCGTTTACTTGCTTAAGGTAGAGGGCAAAATTCTTGTCTAGAGCGCACGAACTGCGTGCACCGGGCCGCTCCGGTCTACGCGCTCCACATCGAGTGATAACGTCCGGTTAGAGACGGGCGGCGCGCACTGCACCCGAACTGATAGTACGGCCCATCTTTTTGCGGCTTGCTAACCGCCGTGGCTTCGCCACCGCCTTTCGCTGCCAGAAGTCCTGTCTGCGGTGTGCGCCGCGAAACGAAATTATGCGGCTGGGCTTAGGATTCTTGGCTTTTTTTTTTCATTTTCGCGCGCGGAAGCCCTGGTGTTCAAGGTTTTGTCGGGTTATGGTCATGACAGTGTTTCTGGCGACACAGGCAGGTGCCGAAGCAGCGGCAGCCAGCGCTCCGCGAAAAGACGGCAATGCTATTAGCTTGGCCACCAATGATCATACCCGACCTGTCTCGAACCAAGCGTTATCGCAAGATGTCGCGGTGCGCGTAGCCCGGGGCGGCTCATAGCATGCAGTTCGGACGTTCTATACTCCGTTTCATACATCAGTTACAACGCTCTGAAAGGTACGGGAATAGTTCGTACGGGAAAATAAAGGGAGGCGTGTTACTCCGCGCTTGTTCTGTGCCCGAGTGGTCTATGGCACGAGAAAGCGACAGCGTGTTGTCAGCAATAGCAGTGCATGTAACCAAGATCATGACAAATGTGTGATGTATTAAGCCTACAGTCAAAGTATTTACTAGGTTTCGCTCTCCACAAATAACGCACTACTTTTTGGTCGCGGATGCAAGCAGCGTAAACAAGAGCGCTAGCTTTGACAGCATTGCACATGATGTTGGAAACGGAGTACTTTTTTGCCCTATGCACTCCTTGCAACTCACTACGACCAGCCTTATTTGACGAAGATAGGGAGAGAAAAACTTCATAATCTTTTTTAAATATTGGACGATTCATTAGGGCGGACTCCTTAGTTCAGGACTCCGGTGGCTTGCGCTGGTGTCTGTTCACCCCGGATGGTCTAACGTTGCTATTCCACACTATTACTGCTCAGGGCTGCGTCCCACTGCTCATGTGATGTCTGTGATATTGTGAGGACGGATGGTTTTCTCAAGCAACTCTACGAATGTGGAAATGAGTGGGCTTACCGCCGCACCAGGGACAGGTGAGGTGGTATCTGGAAGGGTGCATAAGTCTGTTGAATTTCAGGTTAGGGAAGGTGTTTCTCTGTATGCACCTCCGAAATGTGGCTTCTTCTGTGGTGAATTTAATATCGTGAGGAGAATATTTTTTTCGGTTCAGTCTTAGGATTTCAATTTTCAGCCGTACTTCATGGTTAGGTGACATAGGAGTGAGGTACGGGTAAGGATCCGGTTAGTTTCCTGTCAGCATACGAATATAGAGCTAGCGGCTCCCCACCTCAAAATGCATTATTGTTTTTGTTTTTATTCTGCATAAATAAAAATCCACAAACTATGAAACACCCCAGCGCTGCATTGAGGTGTGACCCCCTTTCTGTCAGCTTTTGCTCCTGCATTACATTTAAGAACTGAGTGCGAACCTCAGGAGTAAGCCAGTCTCTAGCGATTACAAAGTTATCCGCTACAACAGGGTTTTGTTAGCAATGCCTGCTTGTCAGAGCGTGTATACATTATTGCTGAAGAAAATTTTATGTACGACAGGTAGATGAGGTAGCCGCTATGTAGAGCTCTTTGTTCTGCTTCATACGTCAGAGTGAGAACTCGCCACACCTACATCAGGAGTATGTCTTTGTGCAGAAAATACGACTTGGCTGATGTGGCCGTCGCTTGACGCTTTTTTCCAGCTCTTGGAATTTTATGCCCTCTTTCATCCATCAGCACTTCACGTGGCAGTTGAATTTAATTATCGCACACTATCTGGCCTCCTAATGGGAAGTCTGCTTCTGGCGACACCAAAGAGTTCTCTGCCTCTAATCTTTTTCTCAGTACTGTGAGAGTGGAGCCAATCTTTTTAGCTTTTTTTTCTAACCTGTCACATTTATTTATTATTCCTTCCTTTCACAGGCTCGTCAAAGAGCGCCGTTTCATGCCCGTTGGCCCATGACAAACTACGGCGAAAAGCGCCGCATTCGAGGCAAAAGGAGGCTACTGAGCAGTCAACCGATAGCCAGCGATGACGTCAGCTGCAGTGCGCCGCGGTTGACGCAGACCGTGTGCGTGGGTGAACTCGTGGGTGCAGATGGTCGCTAGAAGAAACAAATCTAAGAGAAATACCGAAAAGCGATGCAGCGCTAATGAGGGCCTTCTTGGTAGCCTCTAAAAAGAAACCGTGTGACGTAACAGCCGCCAAACGACCATGGATCCCGATAATAAGGCTCGCGGGTCCGTACTGTCACTGCTTCGATCCGCCTAAAAAGCGCGGCGGACGTGGGCTGCAAAATTATCTCCCCTACGTGGAGTCACGTTCACTGGGCTTGCATAGTGCATGACCGCATCTGTGAAAAGGCCTGTTGCATTGGCTCATTGGCAAAGACGGTCACCAGCGATATCGTATGCATGCTCGAAGGGTGGCCTTGAGGCCGTGTCGGGAAACATAAAATAAGCGCCTGTGCCTCCTAACAGCAAGGAAGTCCTCTTTTAACAATTTACAGTGAGGAAACGTCTGTTAGCATTGTAGTCCCCTCACTCGCTACATTTCTACCACGCTACATTCTGCTGTCCCCATCACGCTTAAAACAAACACCTTTTAATCGCATTTTTTTTCAGTTCGTGCTGCTCGCGGAGGTGAAAATTTCGCCATGTAAGCGCCACTTGCATAGCAGATTTTGGCCGGCGGAACTTTCATGCTTTATTTCTTTCGGACTAAGTGCTGTACGGAGCCGCTATGGAAGCCAGGTGCGCGTCTTGAAATCAATAGTTGCTCAAGCGGTGCACAAAATGTTTTCATACTTACAAGCCCACACTCATCCGTGAGATCACTGGCCCTCTATCTGTGTCATTGTGTACTTGAAAAATTGACGTTTTTAACGAAGTATACTTTCCGTTTTCATTCGCCAGTCCCTCTTTATGGCGCCACAAAGGCACTAAGAACAGATATAAGTATACTTAGTCCTGCAAGAATAGAGTTTACTTTCAGAAACGTAACAAAAAATTCCTTAAAGAGGGCTCTCCACATACGTCTCAGCAAGGATAATTCTTACAGTCACATTAATGACAACCTTCTCCGAACAATATACAACTTGTTCATTGGTGTATAACGGGGCCTTACCTCAACGTCATCAGTGCTGGGTGGTTCGCTATGGCCTTCTGCTACTTATGACGAGGTCGCGAGCTTGAGCATTAGTCATGCCGGCCCCATTAGTAAAGATAGCCACTACGTTATCGGCAGGGTTTCAATCATTCTTGGCGGGTGTAGTGCGCCAGATATTATAAGCAATTCCAGCAGTACACAGGGAAGAAAAATCGGTGCGACACTGCTGTTGCTGATACCTGAATACGGTGAAGGCGTGGCAACGGATATCATCTACGAGTTGATGTCAGTTTCGTTTGACTGATCTCTGGAGTCGCAAAGATTTAGAAAGAGCATTCGAGTCCACGAAAAAGCTATGAATTTTTGCTTGCGTCATGTATCACGCGAAAACGCCGCTATATAAACAGCAGTAATTTCTAGAGAATAAGTACAATAATAATAATAATAATAATAATAATAATAATAATAATAATAATAATAATAATAATAATAATAATAATAATAATAATAATAATAATAATAATAATAATAATAATAATAATAATAATAATAATAATATAAAATAATAATAATTGGTTTTATGGAGAAAGGAAATGGCGCAGTATCTGTCTCATATATCGGCGGACACCTGATTCGTGCCGTAAGGAAAGGAATAAAGGAGGGAGTGAAGGAAGAAAGGAAGAGAAATGTGCTGTAGTGGAGGGCTCCGGATTAATTTCGACCACCTGGGGATCTTTAACGTGCACTGACATCGCGCAGCACACGTGCTCCTTAGCGTTTTGCCTCCATAAAAACGCAGCCGCGCGGTCGAGTTCGAACCCGGGAACTCCGGTTTAGTAGCCGAGCGCCTTAACCACTGAGCCACGTGGCGGGTAATTTTAATTCTTCAAAACCAATTTTCAAAAAACACGGTTGTCCCGTCTGTTCTCCGTCAGGTAGTTACACGCAGTGACCGAACGTTCCGCGACTTCTACCATGAACGATTATTAATTGCACGCCCCACTCCAGTTGTAGCCAACACAGTGCTGTGCGCGTTTTAATTCCTCCAACATGAACTAATCACGCGCACAACTTGAACACATTTCTTATTGTGTAAATAGTTTGTATATATTACTTCTCCCCTTTTCCTCCCTTCTTGTCCCCTCACCTCTTTCCCTTCATTTCTCCATTCTGCCTGCTATCCTTTATTTCTGCTGCCCCAGCTCAGGTGCTTCAGTATAGATGGCAGATGCCGGGGCTAGCAAAAATTTTTCCTCCCTTTTTGCTGTTATTTTAATAAAAACCACTACCACCACCACCACCTTTCAGACACGCATTATGTGGGGAACTTGCGCTAAAGTTTGCGGTGCCGATAGCAGCGCCATAACCCACTGCCTAGCGAGAAGAGCAAGCAGTTTTGGGTAGTACTCTTAGTACTTTTCCGCGCCACCTTCAGGCGCTTATTGGCGTGAGCCTCCGCGCTCTGTCGAAGGCGCACGTGCCGTGCGTCAGATATCTGGGCTACGCCAAGAGAAGCTAGGCAATGAATGCTGTCAGCCAAACGCAGGTATCTAATCGCGCAGAATTGTTCTCGCGTATACAGCGGCCCAAGCGGCTGACAAAAGCAGTTTTGAGTCACCGAATGGAACAATTGCAGTGCCACCTGCGCAACGCAGGTTCCCTAGTGTAGCAAAAAATTTCAAATTTGTGTCAGTACACACGACCCCCATTGCACAAAAAAACATGAAGACTCAAAAATAATTCAGGAACACGGCAGACTTCGACGCTCATGAAATTCAAGCTCCATTATGCAAAAAAACACACATTTACGCACAGTTAATTTTTATCACCAAAAATAATTCCGAAAGGAAAAATCAGTCAAAGTGTCCTTAAGTACAACATTCCACCGAGCGCAAGATGAAAAAAATGCTTGGAGGTTTAGCATTACTAAGCACGAATTATTGTGCGATTGTACGGCTCTGAAAGGGCGGCAACTAAATTTTCAAATTTTCGGGGGTGGGCCAAATCAATATTTGGAGGTGGGCCAATTCCATTTTGAGATTAGGACGACTCTGTCTTCCGCCCGAGCACACCCAGGTTCACGTGCAGTCAGTTCTACTAAGGTCATTTCATCTCAAAGATGAAAGGTTAAGGGTCAAAGGTCCACGCTTCAAAGACCCATCGGTTTTTCGGGATGCTAGTGAAATAGGGCTTTCACAAAACGTTACAGAATCAGACAGCGCTTCTTAGGTGCTCCGTATAACTTTGCGACGTTCCTCTTTATTTCTTATTCTTGTTTTTCAAAGATGAATGAAAATGAAAATTGCTTTTAGGGAAAAGAAATGGCGCAGTATCTGTCGCACATATCGGCGGACACCTGAACTACGCTTTAAGAGAAGGAATAAAGGAGGGAGTGAAAGAAGAAAGAAAGAGGTGCCGTAGTGGAGGGCTCCGGAATATTTTCGACCACCTGGGGATCTTTAACGTGCACTGGCATCGCACAGCACACGGGCGCCTTAGCGTTTCTCGTCCATCGAAACGCAGCCGCCGACCTGCCACGGTGGTTCAATGGCTAGGGCGCTCGGCTACTGATCCTTAGTTTCCGGGTTCCATCCCGACCGCGGCGGCTGCGTTTTTATGGAGGCAGAACGCTAAGGCGCCCGTGTGCTGTGCGATGTCAGTGCACGTTAAAGATCCCCAGGTGGTCGAAATTATAGCGGAGCCCTCCACTACGGCACCTTTTTCTTCCTTTCTTCTTTCACTCCCTCCTTTATTCCTTCTCTTACGGCGCGGTTCAGGCGTCCAACGATATATGAGACAGATGCTGTGCCATTTCCTTTCCCCTAAAACCAAATAATATTATTAATATTATTTTTATTAACGCAGCCACCGCGGTCGGGTTCGAATCCGGCAACTCCGGATCAGTAGCCGAGCATTCTAACCAGTGAGCCACCGCGGCGGGGTTTTTTTCATAGGTGATCTATCATTTTCTGGACGAAATGACCCCACCATTTTGTCCATCGGGAATTTCAAATGGAGCAAGCATCACTGACTTCGTGAAGAGTGTTTTGAACACATCGTAAGTTTCAAAAGCCTCGTGCACAATTGTAGACGCCGCGCCGTAAGTGGGTATAAAGACTGCGCTCCTCGGCCAACATTGGTCTTGAAACCCGGTGCCTACAAGTCATCGTTGCACTTATTTTCATAATGTGATTCACAACTTTTTAAATTAAGCCTTGCCATATACGCTTATCGCGCGCCAAGAGGACCGCGGGACAGACTGGACGGTGCCCTAAAGGCTGGCCACAGGAACGTTACTATAGATGGCGACAGCATTTTTAAGGCGAAAGCCTTTCTTGGTTCATGAGTAGCGTGGACAAAAGCTGTAGAAGAAAGCTGTAGATAGTAGTTGTAATGGGAAGTTGTCCGCACGAACTGCCAGTCATAAGTTTTGTGCTAAATAATATAAAAACGTAAAAGTTGATTAAGCAACAGTTCTTAAGCAACGTGTTTGGGAAAAAAATCAGAAACTAAGAAAAGTTATACAAAAAGTAATAATAAACATATATAAAAAACGAAAAGAAAAAGAAAGAACAAAAATTGCTGAAAGCAACAAAAAAATCGGAGGACACTTAAGTTTCGTCTTTAAGAGTATTTCAGCTTTGCAACGTCATAGATGAATTGTAAGGCAATAAACCAACAGGCACTGTAGAGAAACACTATTGATATATACCTTACAGTATATGTTTATTATATACGAGTGTAGTGACAGAAACTCGTGGTAAATATCACAGATATTCATTTAGGATTTTGTCCACAGACTGCATAAACAACTCATGTAGACAATCTACCAGCAGATTATAGATTTACATCTACACAGATTTCCGCCTTCAGATCGTCTATTGCCAAGTATGCCTGATATAAAGTGACAACAAGACAAGCACACATCGAGCTCAAGATAGCCGGAAACCTTCGCGCACTTTGGGAAGATAAGCTTTCTGGCCCGCACACGAAAGTAAATCATGAAAAGGGCAACAGAATAACAAATAAAATAAAAGATGGTCAAGGCAACAGCAAGAGGACTAGGCCGTAAACTAACAAAAAACGGCTGGCGAAAAATGCGCGCATCGTCCGCCGCCGTGTGCTATGCAAAACGAGTGCGGTGTTGCCTTTGGAACGTGGACTATTCGCGCAGAATGCCTTAAGGAACAAAAAAGCGAAAGCGGTCCATTGAAGCGGTGCTGCCGTCGCATTCCTTTCATTCGGCCCGGCCACTACATCAGCCTTTTTCTCTCGGAACGTCAGCTTGTCCAAACTAATGGCACGCACAAACACCTTTTCTTCATAACTTTTTTTCTTTTATGGCCGCCGTAGTTATTTCTGCCATGCTCGTCGCTGTCTTTTGTGATACAACTCCATTCTAGTTACTAAGAAATTGGAAGCTAGGCTGATGATGGCCAAGACATTCTCACTGCGTCCTTTGAACGCGTGTAAGAGGCACCGCGCAGTTTGGAAAAACAATGCAGCCTCTGCGTGTTACGATGGTTTTCGAGCTGTGATCCCGGTACTTTCCTTTCCTTAGTACTTGGCGTCTTTCTTCGGACGCTGCGCCGAGAGTAAGAAAGACCCAATCTGCGAAGGAACTCTCTAGGGCCCAGAGGGCTACGAAACCTGCCTAAGCAGTTGGAGGCTCACGAGCTCATAGCTGTACTTCGGTTCTGTGGAAGAGCACGGGAATAGCACAGAGTCCAGTTGATTCCGCTGCGACGTCTAGAGGCCGTATGAAATGAGGCGCTCCCCAGAAGACTTTTCCGAACGCGCATTCTTTAAAAGGTGGATTGTTTCCGCTGTTACATTCATACTGCTTTGGTGCTCTTCGTCGCCGCTAACTTTCCTTTAGCAGTTGTTACTTTGTTAGGAAGTCTCACTTTGACCGGCTTAGTGTGGCTAGGAAAAACAGCGGCTGAGGATAGTTTGTATGACTTGCCAAAAGCATAGAGTAGCTTAGGATGGCTCCTCAGAGTGGCTGATAAAAAAAGTGACTACCCATTGTCGGCACCTCTTTGCCAGGCAAATTATAATCTGCTAGGAGAACATCGACTTGACTAAAGGCCCTAAAAGGTAGTATTACAACCACGAAGAAGGCTATAGCTAAGGGATGCACAGAGGCTGCTTTGGACAGCCCAGCGGCGACATAAGTTTGCCTTTCATCGAATCGAGCTTTAGAAAGAAAAAAAATTAAGGGGGGCGCTTTGTTGACTTATAGTGCGGTGAGGCGAAAGCCTTTAGCACGGTGTTGCTGCTTGCGTCACTGATGTCTCGTGAAGGTGTTGATTAAATACCACAAAGAGTGTTCAGGCGGCATCCTTCCAGATCGGCGTTCAGGAGGCGTCTGGTAAGATTGCCTGGGGAGCGCTCCTCTCGAACGATGGTGGCGCTACTCAGTGACGTCACAAGCTCATGAGCCACACGGCTTTATCATTTTCTCTGCGATGCCATCAGGCTTATCTCCATTTAGCGCGGCTGCGCGCAACTGTTTTGTTTCAGACTGTTGTAGTTGTTTTGGTGCCTTATCTCGATGACGTCATTAGTTTGACTGACAGCTATAGTGTGACACTTTTCTGCGAACATATTTGCTAGCAAGCCACGAGCCTACAAAGGCTTTCGCCTTAAAAAATTATGATCGATATGCGTAGTTAGGCCAAATGCGAATTTGGTGTGCCAGCAGTTCGGTTTTTACTTAGGTTCCGGTGTTCGGATTCAGTGCTCACGGATGGCAGTTGTTCGGATAGCGATAATGTGTTAATATCTGTATTCATACATCCCTGGGATGCTTCTTACCACTACTGGAGCAGTGGTGCATCGGTCAAGCGATGCGCCACTGCCCTTCTATGGCAGATGCTGTCATCGATAGGACTTGGGTTGCTTGGGTTGGGTTGCGGCCTAGGTTGCTCTTCGCGACCATCTCTCACGATTAATTGAGTTGCCGCCCGACACGGTGGGCAGACTGCTCACTTGCCCACCGCGTAGTTGACAACCTGCCCAGGTATACGTATATATATACCT
Source organism: Amblyomma americanum (assembly GCF_052857255.1). Taxonomy (NCBI): domain Eukaryota; kingdom Metazoa; phylum Arthropoda; class Arachnida; order Ixodida; family Ixodidae; genus Amblyomma; species Amblyomma americanum. Next base: position 215,722,810 of record NC_135499.1, on the reverse strand, counting down.
GGGAAGCTGATCAGCCTGTCACAAAACAGGCTTTAGACAAACAGATAAAGAGACAAACACACAATGGCTAAATGCCGGAATGGCTACTATAAGTACTATAGCGCACTAAAACATCGTAACCAAAAGAGGAGGAATGTTTATCTCGCTAAGGGCGACACCATGAACATCTGTCTGTCTGGACGTTATGGAGGACGCTCTCTGTGTGCCTCGTGTGCACTGTGTTTCGGGTGGAAGAAAATTAGAGCGTAGCCTTCAGACTAATTTATCGCAATAAAGAGGAGAAATGTTTAGAGTTTCGAATGAAGGAGGTGGAACAGGGCGGAAAAAAGACAGCCTTACCATTTGTACAGTCACTAACAGCAACGCACGAACCACTAGCTCTTGTACGGGAGAGCCTTTCCATAAACTGCTGGTCTTTAAATTACGGCGGAAGCTGCTGACCAGTCTCAAGGGTACAGACATTCACTGGACTAAGTTAAGGGCATCATCCGCTTGATAAACTTTCCTTTCACGTCATCGATGAGAAATTCTTCGGCCTGTAGTGATTTATTTTCCCGTTTATTTTCTTGCCTTGATACACGAGTTCTTGCCTTGCTACACTCTATATCGTGACATAAATGCTCACAGCTGGCGAGCAATGTGTGTCGAAAAGCCGATATTAAATGAGGTGCTTCTAATGTAAAGACACTAAGTAACTGTGGCAAAATAAATACCACATACGAATCGTGACTTCCATTGACTTCAGGCATTTTTTAGTTTGCCTTCAAGCAAGTTCTGAGGCCCATGTAGAACTCAAAAATGTAATATCACGCACCGTCAGGGTATGGTGGTTGATCAGCACATGATGAAAAGACATACACACGTGCATGTACGCACTACATACATACATACAAACATACATACATACATACATACATACATACATACATACATACATACATACATACATACATACATACATACATACATACATACATACATACATACATACATACATACATACATACATACATACATACATACATACATACATACATACATACATACATACATACATACATACATACATA